>NW_022589742.1:7591593-7591894 GCF_004348235.1 Phoca vitulina
GATCATGACCTGAGCCGAAGGCAGATGCTTAACTGACTGAGCCACCCAGGCACCCCCTGTAGCTGCCATTCTGATAAAGGTTTATTGAAACAATAACCAGGAACTGTCTGAAAATTTACCATGGAGTCTTAGCATGAGAAGGACCTTGTATGGTCAGTTCTAATAATACCCTGTCTTTGGGCAAGTGGGTAAACAGCTAAGCTCTCTACCACAGATACTTACTTTTTCCACATTGCCATGGATAGAGATTCTATCACCCATGCCAGGGTAGAATTCCAGAAGTTACCCTTTTATATATATA
>NW_022589742.1:7591994-7614100 GCF_004348235.1 Phoca vitulina
ACACACACACACACACATATATAGCCTATATATATATATATATATATATATATACATATTTAGCATATATATATATATATATATATATATAGGCTAAATCTCTCCTACTTGAATTTATCCCAGTCATTTTTTGATTGATTCAGAGTTTGAAAGCAGTACTCCACTAAATAATTATTTAATAAGTTTTAACGAAAATGATGAGTCAAGAGGTCTTATCTATACTTTTGGTTGATTTTTACCTTTTTAAACTAAAAAATCATTTTCCCTATAATATTTTTTTTTTAACAATTTTTTTTTAAATTTTTATTTATTTATTTGACGGAGAGAGACACAGCGAAAGAGGGAACACAAGCAGGGGGAGTGGGAGAGGGAGAAGCAGACTCCCCGCTGAGCAGGGAGCCCGATGCGGGGCTCGATCCCAGGACCCTGGGATCATGACCTGAGCCGAAGGCAGACGCTTAACGACTGAGCCACCCAGGCGCCCCTCCCTATAATATTGATAAAAGGTACAAAAATTCAGATTGAAATACATCCAAACAGACATTTGGAGAACTTTGCAATCCCTAAGT
This sequence comes from Phoca vitulina, assembly GCF_004348235.1. Classification (NCBI taxonomy): domain Eukaryota; kingdom Metazoa; phylum Chordata; class Mammalia; order Carnivora; family Phocidae; genus Phoca; species Phoca vitulina. The sequence continues at coordinate 7,592,564 of NW_022589742.1, forward strand.
AGTCTTGCTTAAAATGATTACTTTGGGGTCGGGATTATTACATCTTTGGCTTTTAAATAGATCATTGAAAGGAAGGAAAATCCTTGAGCCTACATACTTTAAAACGTTCTGGGCTAGGGAATTATCTTTTTAAAAAATAATGGAAATATGTATGTGGATATTGGTTCCTATCTTTTTTTGACTTAAATATATGGCTGTCTCAAACATGATAATATAGTACCATCAAAGGAGACTATCCCAGGGGCGCCTGGGTGGTGCAGTGGCAGTTGGTTAAAAGTCTGCCTTTGGCTCAGGTCATGACAAGGTCCTAGGATCAAGCCCCGCCTCAGGCTCCCTGTGCAGTGGGGAGTCTGCTTCTTCCTCTCCCTCTGCCCCCACTCCACCCCCCATCCTCTCTCTCTCAAATAAATAAAATCTTTTTTTTAAAAGCGTATTATCCTGGGGCACCTGGGTGGCTCAGTCGTTAAGCGTCTGCCTTCAGCTCAGGTCATGATCCCAGGGTCCTGGGATCGAGCCCCGCATCGGTCTCCCTGCTCAGTGGGAAGCCTGCTTCTGGCTCCCCTACTCCCCCTGCTTGTGTTCCCTCTCTCGCTATCTCTCCCTCTGTCAAATAAATAAAAATCTTTAAAAAAAAATCTTGGGGTGCCTGGGTGCCTCAGTTGTTAAGCATCTGCCTTCGGCTCAGGTCAGGATCCCGACGTCCTGGGATCCAGCCCCGCATTGGGCTCCCTGCTCCGAGGGAAGCCTGCTTCTCCCTCTCCCACTCTCCCTGCTCGTGTTCCCTCTCTCACTGTCTCTCTCTCTGTCAAATAAATAAAATCTTTAAAAAAAATAAAAAATAAAAAGTGTATTGTCCTGATTTAAGGTAAGAAAACAGAGTAGAGGCATGGCAGCTCAGCTGGAGAGTGGTGGGTCTCAGAGAGGAGCGGTCGCTGGCGGGGAGGAGGGTACTGGAGAGCTGGCCCACATCCTGAAGGTGCAGCTTCCCATATCTAAAGCAGCTCCCTGTCCCCGAGAGCATTACTGGTTCACTAGCTCACAGTTTCAGAATGGCTTCGGTTATTGCCTTTCTTTAGTGTACTTGCACTACTTAGCTACTTTGCAATTCGTCCATTCCTCTCAAAGAAAAGCAACAGAACAATAGCTTGATTAATCTTTTTAAGATTTATTTGTTTATGTGTGTGAGAGAGAGAGAGAGTGCATGTATGTGAGAGAGAGAGCAAGCATGGGGTTTTGGTGGGGCAGAGGGAGAGGGAGAGAGAAACATAAGCCGACTTGGGACTGAGCAGGGAGCCCGAGGTAGGGCTCTATCTCATGACCCTGAGTTCATGACCTGAGCCGAAACCAAGAGTCCGGCACTTAATGGGCAGCACCACCCAGGACCCCCAAGCTTGATTAATCTTAAAATACAAGAGGAAAATCCCAAAGTGGTGAATGAAATAAACATTGAAGATTTGTGTCTTACTGAAGCAGCTTATTGTCGGTGTTGGCGTTCTAAGACTTTCCTGCATGTGATGGTTCACGTAATAAACACAATGAATTGATAGGAGATGATGTGGGTCTACAAATACTGAAGAAGAAAAAAGTATAATAGTAATGAATTAGAATTGAATTCAGTTGTATGCTGTTAAAATCGTATAACAACATTTTTTTCGTTCTTGGTGTATAGAAGATCTTTCAAATGGTGGTCTTAATTATTGCTCCTGGTTGAGTAATTATTTCTGCCAATTTATTTTCTTGCTATACTACTGTTTATATTTGATACTTTGTATATTCAGTCATTTATATAGAAATTAAATTGTACAATTCTTTCATTCTTACTTCAAAGACTTAATGTATCTTCCTAAATAAATACTCTTGGTTTTAATTAACTGAGAAAAAAATCTGAGTTTTTGGCAATGGGTCCAAAGCTATTCCTTTGAATATCAATATTTTCATAGAATCTATACTTAAAATTTTTCTCCCTACACTATTAAGTATATTATTTTTCAGACCTCTTCTGTTTTGATCATGTGAAGTGATTTTTCCTCTTTGACCTTCCACACACTGTTCTTTTCAGATCAATAAGAAAAATATTGCTCTCAAGAATTACCTAAGTTTGCAAAGAGATAAACACTTTGCTTTATGAAGATTGTGTCTAATAAGTGTGAATGTCCCAATTTCAGAAAAGGCATGAACTGGATATAGAAAGTTCCAAAAGGGAACTGTTATTTACATTATAAAAGATTTGTTCACTTCATAAAAGGCTTGTTTGTGTCTGTTTTGTATTTGTATATGTATCTGTATCTTGAACTCTGACTCAATGACAGGGTAGGATGGGGTAGCAAGAATACTTAACTAAACTCATGAGCTGCTGCTGCATTTGAAGGTCAATTAGAAATAAAGTATATCTTAATTCATGTGAAAATGATTAATAGTTCAGTGTTCAAAATTGTATACATTTTTCTCTTTATAACACTGTAAGCCAAAAACATAAAATGCAAAAAAATTTGCAAAATAAACTTCTTGGAGAATCTTTAAAAAACAAAAAACGGAGTAAAGCCTCAGTGAAATAAAAAGGTAAGGTAAAATGGAGCTCAACCTTGGAACTTGTAGATTCTAGAACTTCTAGAACCTACTTTTAAAAAATTGTAAAAGTGGGGGGCACCTGGGTGGCTCAGTTGTCTAAGCAACTGACTCTTGATTTCAGCAGGGGTCGTTATCTCAGGGTTGTGAGATCGAGCCCTGCTTCAGGCTTTGTGCTGGCCGTGGAACCTGCTCGGGAATTCTCTCTCTCCTTCTTCCTCTGCCCCTCCCCCCCACTCCCTCTCAAATAAATAAATAAATAAAATAAAAGGGGCATTAGAGATATAGTGTGTGAAATGGGACTTTTTGACAGTAGGCTCTGAAAAATCACAAAGGATGTCTTTCCTGTAAAACCAAAGAATTACAACTTTTCTTTGTAGAAGTAGTTGATCATCATTAAAGACAGCCATTCTATTTCTCTATACTTACAAGTAATTATTTTCCGTTCAGAAGTAATTTGCATTCCGCTTTGTGTTCTCTGGTAAGGAATTAGCAAGATGGTCTTCAGTAGTTGTTGTGTGATAAATTAAATATTCCCAATCTGACCTTTGGAGTGTGTTGCTGTGATGGTGATGGTTGAGATTTTGTGGAAGAAAGAAAAATGGCAGTAAAAATACTGTTTTTCTAGGATTTCTTTTATTTTTTTATTTTTTTTAAACTTTATTTTTTTATTATTATGTTAATCACCATACATTACATCATTAGTTTTTGATGTAGTGTTCCACGATTCATTGTTTTCGTATAAGACCCAGTGCTCCATGCAGAACGTGCCCTCCTTAATACCCATCACCGAGCTAACCCATCCTCCCACCCCCCTCCCCTCTACAACCTTCAGTTTGTTTTTCAGAGTCCATAGTCTCTCATGGTTCGTCTCCACCTCCAATTTCCCCCCCTTCATTTTTCCCTTCCTGCTATCTTCTTTTTTTTTTTTTTTTAACATATAATGTATTATTTGTTTCAGAGGTACAGGTCTGTGATTCATCAGTCTTACACAATTCACAGCGCTCACCATAGCACATACTCTCCCCACTGTCTATCACCCAGCCGCCCCATCCCTCCCACCCCCCACCACTCCAGCAACCCTCAGTTTGTTAACTGAGATTAAGAATTCCTCATATCAATGAGGTCATATGATATATGTCTTTCTCTGATTGACTTATTTCTAGGGTTTCTTTTAATTTAAACATTTTAAAATAGTAGGGTTGGCCTCAGAACAGTTGTCTCACGCATCCCTTCCACTAATCTTCAGTAAGTCAGCAACCAAGAGCCTACTGGAGTTTGAGTAGCCTAACAAGGTTTTCTCCCCTCCCTGGTACTCTTGTCTCTCTAGGGGATTGTCAGATGTGCTTAGGCAAGAATTCTGAGCTCAGTAGAAGCGTGGACAAATGTGATAAGAAACTGACTTTTCCTCCCTTTTTCTTGGTCAGTGTGCTGGAGAAGAGAAAAGAGTTGGTACACGCACAGTGTTTGTTGGCAATCATCCAGTTTCAGAAACAGAAGCTTACATTGCACAAAGATTTTGTGATAATAGAATAGTCTCATCTAAGGTAAGTTGTTTTTTTAATTCAATAGATACGTGTAGTGATTCATATAGTGAGCCAGATAATGCACTGATTTATGCTTCCAAGGAAGCTGGTTTATTTATATATGCATACATGGATGTGCACCTATACCGTATACCAACTTTGGTAATTATTCCACCAAAAGGCTGTTTTTCTTAAAAAGTATCACTGTCTTGTTATAGCTGAAATATTAGTCACTTGCTTTCCATTATTATTCCTAGGGCCTGTTGATGATACATATTACGTTAAGCCTTAAAGGGTGCTAAAACTAGGAATTATTTACTTGCCCAAATCTTCGTGAATTTCTCTTAAGTGCTTGGACTAGGTCCTAAATAATTTACATTCTTTTGGAGGGTGCTATCCTAGAATGACATTTGTATCTCTTTCTGTTCCACTGGGGAGCTCCTCAAGTACACTCCTGGCCTGACCATTTACTAGCTTTGTGACCTTGGCCAAATTAATCTCCAAGTCTATATGTCCTCAACAGTGAAATGGAGCTGATGTTCCATACGTAAAAGCATTCTCTGTAGTCCCTAGTACCAGTCATCCTCATGCTACTAATATTAGCTTGCTAATCTTTACCTTTGGCTGACCAGGTTAGGTACTAGGTGCTAAATGGCAGATAATTGATAGATTGACAGATGTTGATAGATTTTCCTTACTTCACGTAGCCTGGCAAGGCAGATGTAAAATGTTAGTGACAATTGGATCACTGCAAGTTTGCAAACACCTAGGACCTGAAACAAAATTATGCCCTTCCTTTAAAAATTTAACATTTGGTTTTCAAACACGTGTGATTTCTCTTGAGGTAGTGATGTATACAGATTATACTTAAGTAGGAGATTAACATGTAAAATATGGACAGAATGAGTGAAAACTGTTGCCTGATGAGCATGTATCTATTGGCCTATAGAACACTCTGTCTTTGGATAAAATGTCTTATTTCCTGTTCATCTTGAACCTTATGGCAGAAAATCTGTCATCAGCCAGAAGTTTTCATACCTGTGCCCAGGATAGTGACTAGTCCTTTGATTGAAAATTGTAACTCCCCCTGTAGGATCCAAGACAACAGTAGTAGTCCTTTGACTCAGAATCATAGATTTATAGAACTGAAAGATCCTGCGAGATTATCTGTTCAACTTGCGGACTCTACAGATGGAGAAAGCAAACCCAGAGAAATTAAGTTAGTGCCATGGTCACCAAGCAGAGTGAGCGATAAAGTCAGGAGCAGAACTGCTTTATAAGGTCTAGTGGCTCTGAATAAAAAGCCCTTTTCACATCATTGTGCTATTGGGGCTCCTTTCTCTGTTTTCTCTCACATTTTGCATCAAAATCTAAAATACTTTCTAGGGAAGTATTGTTTTCCATAGTGTTTTATGTGGAAGATGATAATGTAACACACTGATGGTAAAGTGACTTTCGTTGAACTAATTATAACCATTTTGTTGTAATATACTTCATGATTTCACATTGTAAAAGAACTAGAACACTGTTTAATTGTCAAATCTTTTCATATTTAATATATTTCTCATATTTTATCTAGCTTCAGTTTTGCCAATAGGCAAAACAATACATTAGGATATTTTTTTAAATAGTTAAGAGCTCATGAGGCAAATAAAGTTTGTTTCTGAACAGATTTGCATATATATCTCTGTATCTGTATATATCTTTTAGAAATCAGAATAAAGAAGTGAACATTTGTACATTGAATAGACTAACATTTCTCTTTTCTCTGTAAATATTACATGTTTCCAGTTTTGCTAATTTACCAGTCATCTAGTTTACCAGTGATCTGCTTTTTCCTAAAAGCTCTAGCGCAGAAAAAGAGGAATTGACAGTATACTAACTTCAGAAAAAGAATGAAATCTTAATACAATGAATAATTAGAAGAGGATAGCATATCAGTGTAGTGGTAAAGAGCTTCATCCTTGTAGACAGAAGACCTGGGTTTGAATTTAAAGTAAGGCATCGAACCCTTCTGTGTCTCAGTTTTCTTATCTGTAAAATGGAGATATTAACAGTACTTACCTCAGAGGCCTGTGGTGAGGATAAAGTAAAGTAATCCACAGTTTAAGCACTGTGCTTGGCTTATAGTAATGACTCAGTAAATGGTAGGTGGTATTGTTAAATTATATTTCTGTGATTAGTATTACTACAGTCCTGAGCAGTACTAGTGATTGCCTCAGTCTCATGTGTTTTGATTGTGTGGAATGATCTCTCTTTAAAAGAGGCCTTTGGGTCCATTCTGGAGAGAACAATATTTTCATAATTTTTTAAATTTTTTTTTAAAGATTTTATTTATTTATTTGACAGAGAGAGAGAGAGAGACAGCTAGAGAGGGAACCCAAGCAGGGGGAGTGGGAGAGGGAGAAACAAGCTCCCCACTGAGCAGGAAGCCCAATGTGTGCCTCGGTCCCAGGACGCTGTGATCATGACCTGAGCCGAAGGCAGACGCTTAACGACTGAGCCACCCAGGCGCCCCAATATTTTCTTTCTTTTTTTTTTTTTAAAGATTTTATTTATTTATTTATTTGACAGAGTGAGAGATAGCGAGAGCAGGAACACAAGCAGGGGGAGTGGGAGAGGGAGAAGCAGGCTTCCTGCCGAGCAGGGAGCCCGATGTGGGACTCGATCCCAGGACCCTGGGATCATGACCTGAGCCGAAGGCAGATGCTTAACGACTGAGCCACCCAGGCGCCCCCCAATATTTTCATAATTTGAACTTTTCCTTCCTCACATTGTCTTTTGGCTGTTTGTATTTTCACCAGAATCTTTTAATTGAAGAAATGTACAATTTATAGCATATGTTAGCTGCCTTCCAACTTCGTAGCAAGTGTTGATTTCCTTTTTTAACCCTTTGATGATAAAAATACCTTTCCCTTAATAGGTGCTTTTTGCTTACCAATGCCACCAGTAATTCCCAGTAAAGACTGGGAATAAGTCTTATTAATGCAGGGAACACTGAAGATAAACACTTTGACCTACCTTAAATTTTACTTACTGTTAAAATTAGTCTTCTTTTCTTCTTGGGGAACACAATACTTTCCATAGAAAAACTTGTTCTCTGCAAACTTCCTACTTTAATACAATCAGCAGGAACCTCTGGGAATCACCAGAATTTTGTAGCTGGTACAAAATTTGGAAATCCCCTTCTGTAGCAAAATGAGCACTGATTGCTTGCTGCTAGGATCTTTAGTTTCCGTCATATTTCCCCATTACACATTTTTTTTCTTTAAAAATTCAGAGCCTCAATCTTGAAGGCACTTTAGTGGGTTAAGAATCTGTGAGCTCCACCTAACTCTTTGAAGGTGTGCCCAAGGTTAAATTTAGAACTCCTATGTGAAAGACTGTCTTGAATTAAAGCTTCAAGCCTAAAATTACACTAGCATTCTCCCTCATTTTTAAAACTCAGATTTTCAGTAGAATTTATTGGACATCTCTTTGAATCTTTTCAAACTCCCTGGTACCTTTTTAGCTAAAGTTACTAAATCCTAGTGGGGGAGTGTCCTGGTAACTCCCTTTACTTAAACTTTTGAATTTATGGGAGAAAGAGTGGTACTTTAAAAAAGAGAAAGTTCTGCTTCACATGGGTAAGGAGCAGTGGAGTAAATGGCCAACCCTTAAGATCAAGATTTCTTGTGCCTTCTATGTACCAAACATTGTTCTAGGCAGCTGTGGTAAGAGGGCTTATATGTTCCCTGACCTCTTAATAGCTCATGACCTGATACAGAAAAGAAGAGGGCATATAGCAATAGTTTCCTATAATGGTAATAATCAGAGTTCCCCAAAGAAGCAGTTAATTTAATAAGTTAAAACAGTGGTAAACAAACAGTGGGGGCCTAGAAACAACAACAAAAATGTTCCCTTTTGATGTATTAACACCCCACAGAGGACTCTTAACAGACCCTAATGTTTGTTTGTTTAATTAAAAACCCCTTAGTTAGGGAACAGAAGGTCAACAAGCCAGAAACTCAGCTGTTAGCTTGTTGTGGGAGTTTAGCTTATTGTTTTAGAAAATTGATCTTAAGTAATTGGGACAGTTAAGTGCTGATCCTGGACTACATCAGCTTCAACGTGACTGGATCAGTGGTTTTGATCCCTTTTGTTTTTGGCTACAAGCTGCCTTGGGAACCTGATAAAAAGTGTGGATTCTCTTTCCCCAAATGATGCATAGCCACACAATTCTTTATTTTTCATTGTTGTTTATTAAGGTTTTAAATTCCAGTATAGTTAGCATACAGTGTTATATTAGTTTCAGGTGTACAATATAGTGATTCACCACTTCCATATACATCACCCAGTCCTCATCAGGACAAGTACACTCCTTAATCCCCATCACCTATTTCACCCATCCCCCCACCCCTTCCCCCCAGTAACCATCAGTTCTCTGTAATTAAGAGTCTGTTTCTTATTTTGTCTTTCTCTCTCTCTTTCTTTACCTTTGTTTTGTTTCTTTAATTCTACATATGTGTGAAATCATGGTATTTGTCTTTCTCTGACTTACTTCACTTAGCTTTATACTCTCTAGCTCCATCCATGTTGTTGTAAATGGCAAGATTTCATCCTTTTTATGGCTCAGTAATATTCCATTGTGTATATCTACCACCTCTCCTTTATCCATTCATCTATCGATGGACACTTGGGCGCTTCCATAGTTTGGCTTTTGTAAATAATGCTGCAATAAACATAGGGGTTCATGTATCCCTTTGAATTAGTGTTTTGTATTTTGGGGGTAGATACCCAGTAGTGCAAGGACTGGATCATAGGGTAGTTCTATTTTTAACTTTTTGAGGACGCTCCATACTGTTTTCCACAGTGGCTGCACCAGTTTGTGTTCCCACCAACAGTGCAAGAGGAACGGTTCCTTTTTCTCCACATCCTCGCCAATACCCGTTGTTTCTTGTGTTTTCTGTTTTAACCATTGTGACAGGTGTGAGGTGATATCTCATTGTAATTTTGTACTTCATTTTGAATGAGCTTCCTTGAGGCGCTTCCATGACTCCTGGGGGGGAAGAATCTTCTAGGTTGGCTGTTGGTTGTAATGCAGCTCCTTTACTGAATATTTTTGCCTCCATTTATCTTCATTTTCCTGGGATTCCTTAATTTTTGAGCCCATAAGCCTTTTAAAGAGAGGTTAGTAGTAAATTCACATATATTGTGTCATGCTCTGCAACTTTGGCATTTCAGTCACCTTACCGAATAGATACTTTCTCACCATATTTGTGGTGGAGATCATTTAAGTATAATTTAGATCTTTTAGGTTAAGAAACCTTTCTTTCTGGTTTCTGGTCTTTATTAAGATATCTAGAAAATGCATCTTCTCTTGGTGATTTTTTAGATGACCTCGTCCTTGAGCTTAAGATATTAGTGAGAAAGTCTTGGTGATTCAACAGTTGGCCCAAGAGTTTTCTTCTCCTGCCCATGTACTATTTAGCATTGAACCTTTAACCTGTTACCAGTTACCAAAGCCCAGTGTGGTATGTTGTTGATTAAAGTGAAAGCCCTCTATGTCCCAGGGTTATGTGTACACCTCAGACGTCATGGAGGTGGGGGGGATACTGATAGGGACAGAGTTATATCAGTGATGATGATCCAGACTCCAGTAGTTAGCTTAGCCAGAGGAATTAATTTGTTCATTCATTCGTCCAACTAATTTATTGAATGTCTGTATTGTGTCTGCTAGGTGTTGGGGGAAAAGTAATATTACCTGTCCTTATGGGACTTATTGCCTATTGAGGGAGCAACTTTAATAAAAAATGCACACATCTATAGTTATTCACTGTATCGAGTATTGTCAAGGAAGTATAGGATGACCTGAGAACACCTAACAAGGAACCTAATTTAGATCAGGTCAGGGAAAGCAAAGGTTGGGGACTAGATGGCCCAATCGTGATGCTCCAGATGAAAACTTCATTTCTTATGTAGTATACCTCTAAGTGTATGCTTATTTGTATGTGTGAGGTCTGGGTTTTAACATGTTTTCAAATTACTGTGATAGTCTGGCCCATATGAGTTGTTATTAGGATTTTTCAAGTTTCCTTTCTAGTAATACTTTTTTTCCTCCTCCCATACAGTATACACTTTGGAATTTCCTCCCAAAGAATCTGTTCGAACAGTTTAGAAGAATTGCAAATTTTTATTTTCTCATCATTTTCCTTGTGCAGGTAAGAGCTCCATAAACAACCACTCCCCTTTTAGAAACTTAATTACTCCAGGGGCACCTTGGTGGCTCAGTCGGTTAAGCGGCTGCCTTTGGCTCAGGTCATGATCCCAAGGTCCTGGGATCAAGCCCCACGTTTGGCTCCCTGCTCGGCAGAGAGCCTGCTTCTTCCTCTCCCTCTTCCTGCCACTCTGCCTACTTGTGCTATCTCTCTGTCAAATAAATAAATAAAATCTTTAAAAAAAAAAAAGAAAAGAAACTTAATTACTCCAATCAAATTTTTTCCCCCCAAACAAATTTTCAATCCATTTCTTAAAAAAAAAAAAAAAATTGCCCTGTGTGTAAAAAGGTGTTTCAGGGCTTGTTTTAATAAAACTTTTTAAAGTACTAATATTATAGTTTAAGGTTTACATGATTTTATATATTTCCAAAGTAGCATTTTTATTAGAAAACCTGTTGAGAATTTGTTACTTTCTTTAAAAACTTTCGTGGATTTCATATCTTTGTTCATCCTAGAAGGACATATATTGTGTACCATTAAATACAGTGGCATATATTAAAATTGAAAATAGTTCAGATTAATAGTTTTACTTCATTAAACACCAGATTCAGCTTAATTGAAAATTTATCACTTTTCTTCCTGATACCAGTTTTGCTCTTCCTCATTCATTTACTTTTAAGTGTGAAAGCCTGGTAGACTTGATCTTCTCTATGTTCCTGCTAATGTTTTTTTTGTGTTTTGAATTTTAGACATCTCAAATTGCCTCTTCCATCTTTAAGTCTATGAGCTATTATAAGTTTTCCCTCACCAGAATTACCCCCAGAAAATTTTATTACAGTAAGGGTATTTTTTCCTCGTTTCATTTTTTAAACGAAGCGGAAACATCCCAATGAAATTGCTCAAATGCCTTGTTAATGTTAAGTGCTTCTGTTTATCCACTTTGAGGCTTTGAGTAAATGGTGCTATAATTTAATTTAGCCCTGCTACTTAAAACCAATCTGGGTTGTGATATGGAAAAGAGCTAATTTCAGTCTTAAATGATGGGTCATTTGAAAAAGAGCTACTCTAGTGATCCATCATAAGATATCTTACAAAACAGCATAAAATAAACTGCATACAAAATTATGCTCAGAAGAGTCATTCTTTGTCGCATGCCACGCAGTTCAGTTTGGTTCAGCAAATGTATACCAAGCACCTACTGTGTGCCTTGCAGTATCCCAGATAACAAAGATTCTAGCAGATACAATGACGATCAAGATATGGCTTTTCTGTCCTTAAGGAATGTATGTTACAGTCATGTATCCATTTAATGTAATGTGGTACAAGTCATAAAAGTAGCATGAGCGACATGCTGTGGGGATACAGTGGAAGTTAATATGTCTTTCTAACCAAGAGGAGCTTAAGGAGACTTCAAAGACTAGATGATATCTGAACTAAACCTTGAAAGATTAGCGCAAGTTAATCTGGTGAAGAATGCCAGATGGGTATCTCAGGCTGTGCACGAAGGCCCACAGCCACATAAAAGCCTGTGTCTCTAACTCGGGGGATGTGGCAGAGCCCGGCCTGGGTGGGGATTAGAGAAGAGAGCGAGTTGTGGGGTGAGATTGAACTCATGGTCCTCTGTCCCTCAGGTCTAGTCCTCTCTCAGTATTTGTTGTTTTAGTGAATGACAACATCTACCCAGCCGTGTTCACCAGACACTTAGAAGTCATCTCTCATCACCCCGACAAAAAATTCCTTGCCATTCCTACCATTTTAACCCTGAACTATCCATGGAAGTTCTTTCCATGTCTGCCGCTGCCCCCCTTGTCCAAGCCATCATTTTGTACTCGCATTATGGACTCCCCGCTTACATTCTATTTTCCACAAATTGGGGAGGATGATCTTCTCAAAATGTAGTTCTGTTTATGGGACCTCTCCTTGCCTAAAAGCTTTAGTTATCTCCCACTGTGGGATAAACAATGAGCTGTAGCCTAGAGGACCCTGCTTGGGTTTGCCTCTGTCCCCCTCTCCAGCCCCATCTTACACCACACTCTGTCCTGCCTTTGGCTTCCTTTATTTGTTTACCTGTGCCCCCCCACCCCCGCGCTCCTACCATAGAGACATTGTATATGCGGTCCTCTGTGCTTGCCTGAAAGCTCATACTTCATCTAGTTAACTCAGCTTTACTCTTAAGATTTCAGCATTTCACTTGGTTGACTGTTTTCCCGTAAGCTGCTAGCTTTACGAGGGCAGGGACTATTCTCTTATCTCATTTAAAGCAACATCTCTAGAGCCTGGCTGATGATAGCACAGGGGCTGAAAGAATGGTACTCAACAAAGAGATGGTAAATGATTGGTTCTATTTCATGGAAGGCGTTAATCCAAACTGGAATGAAACCTAAACCTGAATTAGAACTGTTTCCTTACACTAACTGCTCTGTGGATTGCTTTTGTTTTAATGAAAGTCAACATTGACCCTGTTACCAGGATATGTTTTGTCTGTTTTTCTACCTGAAATGGTTGTAGCATATGAGTCCTGCATATAAGTGAATGGCTTATTTTCCTTTTACGTTCAATTTAATTTCTTTACCTAGGTCACAGTAGACACACCGACTAGCCCGGTTACCAGTGGACTTCCACTTTTCTTTGTTATAACTGTTACAGCCATCAAGCAGGTAAATTTCTTATTTACAATTATGCCTGCATTTCAGTTCCATCTGCTTTGAATTTCATTGCCAAAGGTCCTTTTTCATATTTATATAGTGGGCAGCATCCTTGATGGATTTAGTTTATATTTGATTCCTATTGAAAACATATTAAAATGACCATAAGGTACATCTTTAATTTCTTTTGCCCCTTTTTTCCTCAGTATTTGTGTTATGGGGTTGTAACCCTAAAAGAAAGAAGGTAGAAGGTACAGCTCAGTCAGGAAATGAGAGGCGAATTTTTAATGTGTATAAATTTTTTTCAGTGTGGCATATCTTTCTGAAAAATTCCCATTCTAGTGAATTTTTCTTGATGCCTAAAGCAGAGAACTCAAGAGCACAAGTACTTGATAATTTGTTGTCTTTCTTCCCTGATGCTGCCAAAGTGGGTGGTGGGCAGAGGTGACTTTTATTCTTGTTTTTTCATCAAAGCTGACAATTGCCATGGTTTCTGATGCTGATGTCTTTGAAGTATTTTGACCATTTTATATGATGGTACCTTTGAAAAATTCCACATGAAATTGAAAGTGCAAATGGGAAACTGGAGGTAAAGGGTGGGTTAGCAAGGTTTATCATGTACTGGGACAGTCCACAGGACCTGACTAATTGCAAACATACTTTTATTTATTTATTTATTTTTTTGCAAACATACTTTTAGACAGTACTTACCAAAGAGCTTTAAAAACTATCCTCAAGAACTTCGAAAATGAAGGTCTGTTTAATTTTATCCTGAACAAGGTTACCTTTCCTCTTGGGGTTATCTGGTCTTCTATCTTGCCTACCAGAAACTGCAAGAATATTTTTTCAAGTGTTTGGTTGCTAAATAAAGACTTTTGGAATGTTCTTTCCCTTAGGCTGTTAGGATTATTTTCTTTAACATCATAGAATTGCTGGTTCCAAGAATAGCCTGTATGGTTTACAAAAGCTCTTACTGATTCATTTTACTCCCTATACTAGTTCATGTTAGGGCCTTTCTTTCCTCACTGACATCACAGAAAGTGCCATAGGAAGTGATAGCCTAGCATTGTCATAAAGAGGGACAGAACAGGAATGAATATAGCACTGGAGAAAAAAAGTGGAAGGCGATCAAGAGATTTTTTTCAAACAGTTACATTTGAAAAGGTACAGACATTATTCTCAAGAAAAAAAGCGACGTGATGTAAAAAAGGAGAAGAGGTCATGCTCAAACAAATGAACATCCTCCTTCCTTAGTCCTTTTGGCTTAAATTTACTTCATACAAAAAAACCAAACTAAAATGAGCCATTAGACCTTTCCCTGATTACTTTTAACTCTAAAAAATGAATACCAGTTTATGATTTCCTTTACCACCAAATCAGTGGAGAAGTTGACCTCCAAAACTTATCATGGATTCTGTGCCAAAATAATCCTAACTTGCCTTTTCTATTCTCTTTCCCTGGGTAGGAATTAGATTTCCTCAGCGATGATCACTCCCAACAGTCTACTACAGAATAATATATTTAAGTGATTAGAGCTGTAAGAAAATAAAACCCAGAAAAAAAATTGTCACATTAAAAAGTAGAGAAATTAACATTAATTTGAATAAGTAGAATTAGAAGAATAAATCATAGCCTTTCACAGTTGAAGAATATTAAGGTTCTGATGCCTGTGTTTTCATTGATACTTCTCTGTAGAATGGAGAAACCTTTTAACACAGTAAATATTTACCTAAGGGGTATTTTGAAAGTGTGTCTTAGTTTTTGCTGTGAAAATGAACAATGTTGTCTTTTTAGCACTGTGAGTTGAGATTAATACTATAAGTATAAATATCTGCTGGTGACTCATAGAGGGAGCTATAGAAATTTATTAACAACTTCACTGCATTATGTGAGCTTGACTGTAGTTATTTTTATTCTAGGGATATGAGGATTGGCTAAGACACAGAGCTGACAATGAAGTCAACAAGAGCACTGTTTACATTATTGAAAATGGAAAGCGAGTGAGAAAAGAGAGTGAAAAAATCAAGGTATTTTTATGGTTCATCTTTTTTATTGTGGTAAAAACACAGCTTTTAAAATACACAGTTTAGTGACATTTAATACATTCACATTGTTATGCAAACTTCAACACTATCTAGTTCCAGAACATTTTCATCACCCCAAAAGGTAACCCCCATAGGCATTAAGTAGTCATGCCACATTCCTCCCTCTCCCAGGCCCTGGTAACCACTAATCTTCTTTCTGTCTCTATGGACTTACCTATTCTAGATTATTTCATGTAAATGGAATCAGACACTATGTGGCCTTTTGTGTCTGCCTTCTCTTACTTAATGTAATGTTCTCAAGGTCTCTTCTTATTGTGGCATATACTAGTAATTCTTGCTTTTTATGGCTAAATATTCCATCATATGGCTGTACCATCTTTTCTTTATCCATTCATCAGTTGATGGACATTTGGGAGTTTTCCCACCTGTTGGTTATTATGAACATTGCTAGTATGAACATTCATGGTCAAGTTTTTGAACACCTGTTTTCAATTATTTGAGATATACACCTAGGAGTAGAATGGCTACATAATATGGTAGTTCTATGTTCAACTTTTTCCTGAACCACCAAGTTGTTTTCCACAGCAGCTGTGCCATTTACATTCCACCAGCAATGTATGAGAATTCTAAGATAGTATTATTTTTTACTATCAACCGAGTTATTTTTTAACCCAAATTAATCATTGTTGATTATTACCTAATAAGATCCCAGTCAATTAAGATTTTAGACCTGTCCATATCAGATAATATGTTTTGTTCCCAACAGATTGTATTTTTTTAACAGATTGTATTTTAATTGATAATAAACTTTACTTTTTTAGAGCAGTTGTGGGTTCACAGCAAAATTGAGGAAAGTACAGTTTTCACATATACCCCCTTTTCCCACAAGTGTACAACTTGCCCCACTATCAGCATTCCATAGTGGTACTTTTGTTGCAATCCATGAACCTACACTGGCACATTATTATCACCCAAAGTCCATAGTTTTCATTAGGATTCACTCTTGTTCCAAATTCAGTGGCCTTAGGCAAATGTCTAATGACAAGTATCCACCATTATTAGTATCGTACAGACTCGTTTCGCTGCCCTAAATATCCTTTGTGTGTGCTTTGCCTCGTCATCCCTTCATCCCGCCAACCCCAGGTTACCACTAATCTTTTTACTTTCTCCATAGTTTTGCTTTTCTATAATATACTGTTAGAATCATATACAGTATGTAGCCTTTTCAGATTGGCTTCTTTAACTTAACAATATGCATTTAAGTTTATGCCATGTATTTTCATGTCTCGATGGCTCATTTCTTGTTAGCGCTGAATAATCTTCCATTGTCTAGATGGACCAGTTTATGTATCCATTCACCTTCTGAGGGACATCTTGGTTGCCTCCAAGTTGTGGCAATTATGAACAAGGCTGCTATAAACATTTATGTGCAAGTTTTTGCATGGACATAAGATTTTAATTTATTTGGGTAAATATCAAGGAGTGTGCTTATTGGATTGTATGGTAAAAGCATGTTTAATTTTGTAAGAAACTGCCAAGCTGTCTCCAAAGAGGCTATTCATTTTGCATTCCCATCGGCACCGAATGAGTTCCTGTTTCTCCACATCCTGGCCAACATTCGTTGTCAGTGTTTTGGGTTTTGGCAATTCTAAGAGGTGTGTAGTGGTATCTCATTTTTGTTTTAATTTGCATTCCCCTAATGACATAATGGTGTTCGACGTCTCTTCATATGCGTCCTTGACATCTGAATATCTTCTTTCATGAGGTTGCCTATTCAGGTCTGTACCCATTGTTTAATCAGAGCGCTCATTTTCTTATTGTTGAGTTTTAAAAGTTTTTTTTAATATTTTGGATAACAGTCTTTTATCAGATAGGTCTTTTATAAATATTTTATCCCAGTCTCAAAGTATTATTTTTTTTATTTCATTTTGTTGTGATCAAAAAGCATATAACATTAAATTGACCATCTTAACCATTATTTTAAAGTATAATCTCCATTTTATTTTTTTTCCAGAGAACAATTTTTTTTCAGTGCTTAAGGACTTAGCTCCTTACATGGGCTTTGGTGGAGGTGGTGGGGTAGCACCCTTAGGTCTAAATCGGGGTGGGGGTGGGGGTGTTGGGTCCTTCCATGCTTCAGGAGAGCCATCCTGGACTACGTTGCTGTGAATGGCGCCGCTCGCGCAGTAATGTAGTCTCACAGCTTGGGACGCACATACACCTGGAAGCCATTCGCTTTGGAAATGCCCCTGATGGCAGTGGCCTCTACTGTGGTCCCAGTAACAAACTTCTCAGTGGTTGCGCCACAAAGGGCCATGGCCATGTGCAGCCTAATATGGCCCTTTGTGGCACAACCATTATTCTTTCTTTTCTTGGTCATCTTGAAAGTGAGGCCCTGAGAGGGCCCAACATAACCTTTTTTTTTTTTTTTTTAGTTTTTATTTATTTTTTGTAAAGATTTATTTATTTATTTGGGGGGGTTGGGGAGGAACCGAGGGAGAGAATCTTAAGGGAGACCCCCTGCTGAGCATGGAACCCCACAACGCCGGGGCTCCATCCCAGGACGCATGAGAGTATGACCTGAGGTGAAACCAAGAGTCAGAGGCTTAACTGACTGAGCCACCCAGGCACCCCTAAGATTTTCTTGTTTTAAAAAAATCTCTACACCCATTGTGGGGCTCGAACTCACAACCCTGAGATCAAGAGTCATATGCTGCACCGACTAAGCCAGCCAGGCATCCCCCTCATTTAACTAACCATTTTTAGTGTACAATTCATTAGTGTTAAGTATAGTCACGTTGTTGTACAACAAATCTCTAGAATCTTTTCATCTTGTAATACTAAAACTTCATACCCATTAAACATGAACTCCCCCTACCTCCAGCCATTGGTAAACACCTTTCTACTCTCTATTTCTATGACTGACTGCTTTCGAGAACTACTTCCTATGAATGGGATCATACAGTACTTGTCCTTTTGTGACTGGCTTATTTCACTTAGCATAATGTCTTCAAGGTTCATCCATGTTGTAGCATGTGACAGCAATTCCCCTCTTTTAAGACTACATAATATTCCATTTTATGCCTATACTACCTTTTCTTTATCAATTCATCTGTTGATGGACATTTGAGTTGCTTCCACCTCTTAGTAATGTAAATAATGCTGACAAACACAAGTGTACAAATAACTCTTTGAGATCCTGCTTTGAATTATGTTAGATATATACCCAGAAATAAAATTTCTTAATCATATGGTAATTCTGTTTTTAATTTTTTGAGGAACTTGCATACTGTTTTCCATAATGGATATATCATTTTACCTTTGCACTTAGAGTGTACAAGGGTTACAGACTTCTCCACATCCTCTCCAGCACTTGTTAGTTTCTGTTATTTTGATGGTGGCCATCCTAATGGGTGTGAAATATCTCATTGTGGTTTTGACTTGCATATCCCAAATGATTAGAGATGTGGAACATCTTTTCACGTGCTTTTTGGCCATTTGTATATCTTATTTGGAGAAATGTCTATTCGGATCCTTTGCCCGTTTTTTAACTGGGGTATTTGTTTGTTGAGTTGTAGAAGTCTCTTATAGATTCTGAATATTAACTCCTTATCAGATATATGATTGGCAAGTATTTTCTCCCATAGGTTACCTTTTCATCCTGTTGATTGTTTCCTTTGGTGCAAAGTTTTTAAGTTTGGTATATTCCGGTTTCTTTTCTTCTTTTTTTTTTTTTAAGTAGGCTCCACACTCAGCATATGGAGCCCAACACAGGGCCCGAACTCACGACTCTGAAATCAAGACCTGAGCCAACACCAAGAGTTGGATGCTTAACTGACCAAGCCACCCAGGCACCCCAATATATTCCCATTTCTAATGTTGAGGTTTTTTTTCCTGTACTTTGGTGTATGTCCAGGAAATCATTACCGAATCCAGTGTCCTAAAGCTTTTCCCTGATGTTCTTCCAGGAGTCTAAAAAGTTTTACATTTAGGTCTTTTTATTTTTCTATGATTTTATTTATTTATTTGAGAGAGAGAGCACAAGCAGGGAGGAAGGGCAGAGGAAGAGGAAGAAGAGGAAGAAGCAGACTCCCTGCTAAGCAGGGAGCCCAACATGGGGCTTCATCCCAGGACCCCGAGATCATGACCTGAGCCGAAGGCAGATGCTTAACCGACTAAGCCACCCACGTGCCCCTTATATTTAGGTCTTTAATTAATTTTGAGTAATTTTTGTATGTGGTGTAAGGTAAGAGTCGAACCTCATTGTTTGCATGTGGCTATCCAGCTTTCCCAACACCCATTTGTTGAAGAGACCATCCTTTCCCTATTGCATAGTCTTGGCACCCTTGTTGAAAATCATTTGGCCATATATGCAAGGGTTTGTTTGTGGGCTCTCTCTTCGTTGGTCTATATATTTGTCTTTATGCCAGTACCATACCATCTTAATTACTGTTGCTTTGTAGTATGTTTTGAAATCTGGGAGTGTGGAGACTCCCCAAGTTTGTTTTTTTTTTTCTTTTCAGCATTGTTTTTGCTATTTGGAGTCCCTTGAGATTCCATATGAATTATAGGAATTTTTTTTATGACTGCAAAAAATGTCATTCGCATATGGGTAGGAATTCCATTGAGTTTGCAGATTGCTTGAATGGTATAGGCATTTAAACAGTCTTAAGTCTTCCAATTCATCAACATGAAATGGCTTTCCATTTATTTTATCTTTGATTTCTTTTAGCAATCCTTTGTAGCTTTCAATGTGTAAGTCTTTAACTTCTTTGGTTAAGTTTATTCCTAAGTATTTTATCTTTTTTGATGTTATTGTAAATAGATATTGCTTTTTAAATTTCCTTTTTGGACTGGTCATTGTTAGGGTATAGAGATGCAAATGATTTCGAGTGTTGATTTTATATCCTGCAACTTTGTTGAGTTCATTTATTAATTCTGACAGGTTTGTGTGTGTGTGGAATCTAGGGTTTTTTATGTATAATATTATGTCATCTGCAAACCAGAATAATTTTACTGCTTTTCCAACTTGTATGCCTTTGTGTGTGTGTGTGTTTGTGTGTGTAATTGCTCTGGCTAGAACTTCCAGTACAATGTTGAATAGCCATGCTGGGAGTGGATATCCTTGCTTTGTTCCTGATACTAGAGGAAAGGCTTTCACTCTTTCCTCACTGAGTATGATATTAGCTGTGGGCTTTTCATGTATGGCTTTTATTATGTTGAGGTCATTTTTTTTTCTCTTAAGTTCATTGAGTGTTTTTATCATGAAAGAGTATTGAATTATGCGAAATGCTTTTTCTGCATTGATTGAGATGATTAAATAGCTTTTGTCTGTTGTTATGTGTTGTATTACACTGATTGATTTTTGTGTATATCCTTTCATTCCCAAGGATACATCCCATTTGGTCATGGTGTGTGATCATTTTAATGTGCTGTTGGATTTGGTTGAGTAGTATTTGTTCAGGATTTTTTTTTCATCAATATTCATTGAAGATATTGGTCTCTAGTCTTCTTCTCTTATACTGTCTTTTCCTGGTAAAATGGTATCAGTAATTCTGGCCTCATACACCAGGTTTGGGAGTGTTCCCTCCTCTTCGATTCTTCAGAATAGTTTAGGAATTGGTGTTATTACTTCTTTAAATGTTTGGCATAATTCTCCTATGAGGTCATCTAGCCCTGCAGTTTTTTGTGGGGGGGGAGGTTTTCGATTCCTGCTTCAGTCTCCTCACTAGCTTTGGGTCTGTTCAGATTTTCTGTATCTTTATGATTCAGTTTTGTTAGGTTGTATGTTTCTAGGTGTTTATCCATTTATTCTAGGTTCTCTTATTTGTTGGCATATAATTGTTTGTAGTAGTCTCTTATAATCGGGGGGAGGTGAGGGAGAGGGAGAAGCAGGCTGAGCAGGGAACTTGATGTGGGGCTCGATCCCAGGACCCTGGGATCATGACCTGAGCCAAAGGCAGACACTTAATGACTGAGCCACCCAGGCCCCTCTCCAAGATACTATTTTTAAAAGAATATTTCTATATGAATATGGATTAAAATATGAAAGGTAATAGAAATCAAATTCTCTAGAACAAGGGAAGAAGATGGGTGGAACAGAAAGAGAAGAGGGTAGGTGAAAATACCATTCCAGAAGGGTTCAGGATTGTGATAGGAATTGCTTAAAAATGATACTCTCCTCCCTGTACTTTTATCAAGCACTATCAGTGCTGAATTATTTATTAAATACTGGGAATTGTTGGACATAAGTTCTCCATATTCAGAGCGATAGGTAAATTGTCTTGCATCTTCTTTTAGTAATAATGGGGAAAAGGCTACATACAGAGTGGGAGAGTTACCTGAGATTGACATAGAATGTCTTTTTTTTTTTTTTTTTAAAGATTTTATTTATTTACTTGACAGAGAGAGAGACAGCAAGAGAGGGAACACAAGCAGGGGGAGTGGGAATCATGACCTGAGCCGAAGGCAGACGCTTAACGACTGAGCCACCCAGGCGCCCCAGAATGTCTTTTTTTTTTAAGATTTTATTTTCTTTATTTGACAGAGAGAGAGAGAC
>NW_022589742.1:7614200-7844240 GCF_004348235.1 Phoca vitulina
TTTTTTTTTAAGATTTTATTTTCTTTATTTGACAGAGAGAGAGAGACAGTGAGAGAGGGAACACAAGCAGGGGGAGTGGGAGAGGGAGAAGCAGGCTTCCCGTGGACCAGGGAGCCCTATGTGGGGCTCGATCCCAGGACCCTGGGATCATGACCTGAGCCGAAGGCAGACGCTTAACAACTGAGCCACCCAGGCGCCCCTAGAATGTCTTTATATCACCCGTTTTTCTTTTCTGCATTCTCTGCATCCTGTAGAAGACCCTCAACTAGAGTGGTTAGGATCTGAAGTTGCCAAACCGGTCTTAGAAACTCAGAATAAGTACCAAATGCAGCCTAAATGATTCATAGCATTAAATCTGTTGCTCCCAGGGCACTAAGTAAAATTGTGAAGGAAGTAAATGTTTCCCACATCTCTCCCTTTCTCTTGTTTCCTCTTTCTGATTTTGCTGTCACCCCCCACCCTCTTAGAAAGACCCCCCTCCCCATCTTCCACCTTTTGTTCATCAGGCTTCTTTGCCTTGAGGCTGATCTCAACCAGGTATAATCTTAATTAAATCAGTTGATGCTATTGTGTAAAGTGCTGTTTGATTCGGCCCTTTCTGGAATACTTGTGTGTGGCAAGAAATGCCTATAAACTAAAAGTAAGTGTTTGATTGCTTGCCTGGGGAAGTGGGTAGACTATTGTTGAGTAAGAGAGTAACTTGGTGTGTATCCTCAGTGCAGTGGAAATTTTCTGAAGGGTTTCAAAGCCAGGGAGTGACTTGCAGAAGAGGGTAGGAGCCTATATTATGATGACAGTAGTAGAGATGACAATAATAAAATAGTAATATTTATATATAACATAAATATGCCAGGCATTCCCCTTCACATTATATTGACTGATTTAATCCTTACTTTATAACAGTCCTATGAAATAGGTACTTTGATTATTCCCTCTTTACAAATATTAAAACTGAGGCACAGGGAGATTAAGAAACTTGTCCATGACGAGTAAGTGGAAAACCTGGGATTTGAAACAAGTTTGGGTTATGAATTGTGCTCATAACCACAACTTTGTACCATCTGTCTCATGATGAAGATACATGGATATATTCAGGATATTTTTTGGAGGTAAGAATCATCAGGACTTAGTGATGTACTGGACTTAGTGATGTAGGGAGCAAAAAAGAGCAAAGCAAAAAAGAGTAAAGATAGCCTTCTTGATTTTGGCCTGAGCAACTGGGTGAATTAAATAGAGCTATTAAACAAAAATGCTGGTTATTAAATAAGATGGAGAAGACCGGGAGAAGAATAGGTTTAATGACAGATGTGGGAGTGAAAAGGAAATCAAAAATTCCATTTTAGCCATGTTCATTTTGAGATACCTGTTAGACATCCAGATGGAATTGTCAAGCCTGGAGCTTAGATATGTTTGAGCTAGCAATTGAAATTTGGATTTCGTCAGCATGTAGATGGCACATGAAGCCATGGGACTGGATCGAATCCTAGAATATAGAGAAGAGAGCTGACAAAGAGGGCTTGAGGAATTTCAAGGTAAAAAGCATGGTTCTTTGTAAGGAAGAGAATATGGGTTTTGGTATTGGAAATACTGGAAGAGTTTCTTCAGGTTTTCTGATTACTTCCTTTTTTGTATCCAGTCTGCTGATAAACACATGGAAGGACATCTTTTTTCTTTTCTAACTTTTCCTTTTTTCTTTTTTTTATAGTTTCCATCTCTGCCCAAATTCCTCACCTGCCACATGTATGTTGTCTGCCTTTTCCACGAAATACTTTAATATCTTAATCATAGCTATTTTTATTTTTACATGCCTGTTTTTCATAATCCAAAATCTCAACATTTCTGGACTGGTCCTTTGCTGACTCCTTTATATCTTGATCTTAGGTCATTTTGATCTTGTGTTCTATGTGTCTTGTTTTTTTGTGTTTTTTTTAATTGATTTTTGGACATTGAATGTGAAACAATGCTAGAGACCAAGGGTAAATCATATTTATGATCTGAAATGGGCACGCCTCTTCTGTCAGCCCATGAATGTGAAGGGTAAGTCAGTCTAGTCGGGAGTCGGGTTGTAGCTTTTGCTGTTTTGAGTATCCCACTGGAAATTCCAATCCCGGGAGCGCTCCATTGCCATTGCCTCATGCTTTGTGTAGGGCCTGGGGGCCCAGAGGGCCTAGCTCAGTACTTCTGTTCCACCCGCTGCTTCCAGCAGGTCTGTGTCCCTGAGACTGGATGCCCCTCTCTGCCTTTTCTCTTCTCTCCCGCCCCAGTAGATTGCTATTTCTTATTGTTATTCATATTGCAAGTCTCCTGGGAGGAACAGAGTGATTTCTTGGTTCTCCTGCTCCAGTCTCAGTATTAAGCAGGGCCTAAGCACCTTTGCCTCACTACTGAATACTTGGTCTCAGTACTCCCACCCCACCTCCAATGGCATTTGAACTTCGCCTTTTATTAGTGCTAGGGCCCCCATATCTGTGGGTTTTCTGTCCCATCCCGAGCAGCAGATGGTGTTTATTCTGTGTCTCCTCTAGCAGTGGTGATGTTTTCCTGAGACTAGCCCAGGGAGGGTTTCTTGCCTTTCTCCTAGACCTAGATGGCTTTTGCCTCAAAATGAGAGAAGGGTCCACGATTCTGGCATACTTTGCTTCTGTCTCTCCACAGGGCTCAGGCATAACCGGCATGCCTATACAGTAAGGGCAGGCTCCTGTGGGTCTCCTGCCCTCGTGTTTTCTCACCAGCACCCAATGGATGCCTGTAAAGAAGAAATGATGAGTGGTTATGATCTCCTCTTTTCTCTCAGGTTTGCACATTTCAGCTGTGACATTAGCTCCTACCAAGCCTTTAAGAATCGGTTCAAAATCTAATTGCTTTTCTTCCTCTGCCCTTTTATGGCAGTCATCTCTGCCTCCTGTGCCTTGTCAGTTGTGAAACAGTTCATTTCTCCTGTCTGTCCTCAGAAGGACTTGCCGCCCTTTGGAATTCGGTTCACTTGGTTGCCTCGCAACCTCAGCTCTCTGATGAACTAAAAAAACACATAATTTTGTAGATTATCTGTTCTCTTATTGTTTTTAGCATGCTAAATGGAAACAGCCTCAGTTGAATGTCTCGGTGTACCCTGTTGTTCCTTTTCTTTAAAAACCCCTTCCCACTTCCCCCTTGCCTTAGGGTAAGGCCTAACCCCCTGAGCCTGGCCTGCCAGCCCTCTGAGATCTGCCCTCTGGCCATCTCACCAGCCTCAACTTGCACTCCAGGTACAGAACCTTTATAGTTCATATCTGAGCAAATCGTACACGTTGTAGAAGAAATTGTCTATTTGTGGTTTTTAGGTGCCTAAGAATCCTCTTCCATCCTTTAATGGGTGTTTCCTTCTTTTAAGATGATTTAGGATTTTGTTTGTTATTTCTCTTCTGTGTATTTAATCATAGATTGTGGTTTTTTATGTAAGCAACATAAGTGTTTATGTAAGTGAGGAAGGAAAGCTCCAACAAAATATTATTTACAAATTAATTCAGTTACTGATGCTGTCGCTCTTGGCTACTGATTGAGATTGGCAAGAAAATAAAATTGTTCGGAATAGGTCTTGAAATCTCCATCTTTCTCTGCCAAATCCTGTAGCAAATAGAAGACAGGTGTGTGTCATTTATTCAGAATTTCACAACCAGTGTGTCCAGGTTGGTGTGCTAGATATGGACTCCCTCCCAGAGTGGGTTGTCTTCTGCCACGAGCAGCTTCCTCCCTTTAACTGAGGTGCTGTACAAAACTGACACTTAGCATTTTCTCTCTGTGCCACAGTATGAAAAAGTTTGGGAAGCACTGAACTCTGGACGATTTCTTATATCCTTCCCCAAACCTGTTAGGACTATTCATAGGTTGGGAGTAAAGTAGTTGCCGTGTATTCGTAATAATTATCAAATGGTGAATACGTGCCAGGTACTTGGCTAACCACTTTACCTGTCCTCATTTCGTGCTCAAACCAATCCTGTGAGGAAGTTCTAATCATCTGCGGCTCTCACCCTGAGCTTATATGGTGAAGCAGCAGAGCTGGGCCATAAAGTCACGTTACAAAGTCCTACCTTCTGGGGCGCCTGGATGGCTCAGTGGGTTAAGTGTCCGACTCTTGATTTTGGCTCAGGTCATGATCTCAGGGTCATGAGACCGAGCCCCACATTGGGCTCGCGCTGAGCACAGAATCTGCTTGTCCCTCTCCCTCTGCTCCTCCCCCTGCTCTCTCTCTCTCAAATACATAAATAAGTAAAATCTTTAAGAAAAAGTTCTACCTTTTAACCATTATGATTTATTCCCTACATTTTAAATCATCTGCACTAGAAATGGTTCATGATTTCTTCTCATGTTTTTCCTATACTTGAGCTTCAGGTACTTGCTGAGAGGAAATCGTTTCTCATGGCTATATTAATGGATTCTTTTTTTTTTTTAAGATTTTTTTTTTTTTTTGAGAGAGAGAGAGAGAGCATGAGAGAGAGGGGAGGGGCAGAGGGAGAAGCAGACTCCCTGCTGAGCAGGAAGCCTGCCGCGGGACTTGATCCTGTGACTCCAGGATCATGACCTGAGCCGAAGGCAGTCACCCAACCAACTGAGCCACCCAGGCGCCCGTTAATGGACTCTTCTGATAGCAGATGAATTATTGGAAAGTGACCTATTTGAAAATTATTTTTTTGTCGAATGTTATGGGAAAAATAGATGCCTCTCCAGTCAGCTAAGTTTTTCTGAGCACTGAAGAGGGAACCAGCACCCAACAGTAATAGCCGTTAGCACATGGAAGGCAAAGCATAGTGAAAGATGCACGATGCAGGGTAGGACAGTGGCTGCCCAGTGTTCAGGAAGTGCTCGGGTTGAGACATGCAGTTTTTCTGGATTCATTCATGAACTGATAACGGTCATTGTTTATCGAACAGCAGTGCCAAAAAATGTCAGAGAGCAGACGGGTCCCCGGGTACTGAAATCGTTTATTTGAAATTAAAGTTCAGTAGTAAGGTAATCTGACTGCATCAGTAAGTCCTTGACCTTACCGAGGATTCTGAATGTTGAATAATATTCTTCCATCATCTTTCACGTGGCATGGGATGCTGAGACACTCTTCTAGGAGCAGGAGCGGTCTCTTGCTACTCTTTTGGCTTTAGTTTGAGGTATGATGAATGCTTTGTTTAGAATTAAGAATGTTTATATTTCTTTTTCTCTCTCTACTAGGTTGGTGATGTAGTAGAAGTACAGGCAAATGAAACCTTCCCCTGTGATCTTATTCTTCTATCATCCTTCACTAGTGATGGAACCTGTTACGTTACTACAGCCAGTCTTGATGGGGAATCCAATTGCAAGGTAACGGAAAGTAAACCTTGCGGAAACATCTCGAGCTCAGGATAATCATACAGTACTGCTCCTGTCTTTTATATTTTCCTATTTGTGCAAGTTTTGTATTTGAAGGCAGCTTTTATATAATTGTGTTTGAACTTCTAAGCAATTACTCAACTTTAGGGAAAAAGTGTGGTATTCGGCGAGGCAAATCCATGCCCCAAATAAAAGCCACCCCATTTTTTTTTTGTAGCACTGTTTGCATTTGATACTGACATATCCGATTTGATGTTTTATTTTGGCTTTTTAAGATGAATGTCGTTCTAGGCTTAAACTATGTAACTGTAAAAATAACTTCGTGTATTCTAACCGTCAGTCTATTTTTATTTTAAAAGTGGTGAACATTTTCTTTAAAAATGTTTATTCATGGCATATAGAAACTCTTACTTGGAGTAGTTTGATTGCTTTTTAAAAAAATACCTTAGGGTTTTGTTTGGCAAATGTTTGTTCATTGCAACTAGGAAGAATTATAAATGAGCTAAAGTAAGTTTGCTCAAATTGGAGGATAACTTATTTCCATGGTACTTTCTGGCAATCAGTTCTTGGCCGTTGTCCAGAGCTCCGCAGGGCATAAAGATGGATCCTCTATATGCTGCCTTTAAGGAAGGGCACTAATGTGCTCACCTCTGTGTATATCCTTGAGGGCTTTTCTCTGCTTGTTTTTTCCATCTGGAGTCAAGAACCAGGACTCAGTATGTGAAACAGGAACTGAAATGCCTGTTAGATGACTAAAGCTGTACTTCAAGGGCATGGTGATAAATTAGTGCATTTAAACTGTTCAAAAACAAAGTTAAGTTTGAGGAAATGTCAAGATAAAAATCAAGAAATCTACCTAAAGATTCCCTAATAGGGGAAAAAGTTGTTTAGAGGAAGAAAACTTTTAAGTGATTTCTTTTTCAATTAAGTTGATCCGATCAAATCAGCTAAAAGTGCATAGGTTTTCACAATCAGGGGAGAGCTTTAAATAGAGCTCAGGCAGTTCCGTAATATTCCCAGAAGACCACGCAACAGCTTTCCCTCCTGCGTAAGTGGTGCAGTCTTCGAGTCTGTGTTAGCCCTCCTTTGATGATTTATAAATGGGTTTATTGGAGCCTGCCTTGAGTTCTGGGGAAATCAAGTGCATAATATACACTAGTAGAATATCCCAACTGTCTGACTAAAGCAAGACACATCATATCACTGCTCCTCCTATGAAATGTAGCCTCTTTGAGCATTTTCAAAGTCAGTAATTATGCTATTTTTGTAGTGGAACTATTAATGAAGCTTTTTCTTTCTATTGGCAAAATGTTAGCCTTCTTATGACCCGAAGGGTGGTTATTTATGTTCAATTCATGTGTATACATTGATATCACCATACTCTGGTGAGCAAAATAACAGGTCTCAGTTCTATAAAGAGAAGAAAAAGTAAATAGATTAAATTTTTCATTGGGTTTTCAGTTAAGGATATGCATGCTACAAATGGAATTCTGTCTGCTGTCACTATCAGGAAAAGCTTTTAGTTTTTTCATTACCTTTTAAATCCCTTTGCAGCAAGGTTATCTTTCTAATTATTTGTAATATATTTGAAGAATAATACCATAAAATTTAGTTAGTGGGAAATGTGCATCAGTATTTGTATTATTCTGCCAAAGCCTCTTACTAAAACATACTGTGTTACTGGAATAAGGTGGGTGTACGATTATGAAAAGAATCCCTTTTTCTTGGTTTTGCTTTTTCTTCTGCCTTTTGCATCTAGACACATTATGCAGTACGGGATACCACTGCACTATGTACAGCCGAGTCCATTGATACCCTCCGAGCAGCAATTGAATGTGAGCAGCCTCAGCCTGACCTCTACAAGTAAGAATCACCTGCTCTTCGCCACCAGCATTGCAAAGAAACGCCCATCACTTTCCAGCCCTCCTTCATTCGTGTTTTTATGAGCTGTTCTTTCCTTCTGGCAGGGAAATGAATCAAATCAGCCTTGTTCACTACCAGCCTAAGATAAATCATTGTGGGCCCGGACACCTTACTTAGGATTTTTCTTTTATTTTTGTTATTTGTAAACATGACCATATATCAAATTTTAAGGTTATGTTATCCCATAAGGCTGCTCTATCAGATTCATGCATTAATCAGAGTTAATTAAAACATAAATAAACCACTTTATATGTCATCCGACATTAAAGAGAGGAAGGGGATATGGGGCCATGCACTATCCTTTTTTATGATGATTATGATGAACTGAGTATTGCAAATAGGCTGCATTTTGTCTGCAGTAAACAGTTAAGTTGAGGGACCCATGAAATGGTGTAATTTCCCCTATTTTACTATTCTTAGGCTTTCTGGAGTAGATTTGCTGATTAACCGTCATTGTGGGTTGTCAAAAATTTGGCATTTGATTTTTAAGACTGGTTAGTTTGGTTGATTAGAGCATGCTGTTAATGAGGATAGAGTAACAAGTTTAATCCCCACGTGGGCCAATTAATCTCATTCTATTCCCTCTTACAGATGGCATCAATTACCCACGCCAGGCATCTTGTTAATGAATTCTGTTGGTCATAATGGGGGACCAAATGGTTGGATGTGGCTTAACACTAACGCACAGTAGTGGAAAAACAAAGTATTCATCCTACTACGAGAACCATGCCTTCCCTCCTTCCCATCATGCCTTCTCTCCTTCCCATCATGCCTTCTTTCCTCTTTCCTTTCTTCTGTATCCACCCTGAGAGTAGGAACAGGGACCATAAAACAAAACAGCTGTTCCCTGCCTTCAGGGAGCTCAGACTTTGCAGGGCAGATAAAATATTAAAGCTAGGCTTATAGTACAGCGACACAATAGAATGGAGTAAAAGGCCCATGGGGTCACAGAAAAAGGAGTGACTGATTCTGCCTGTGTTAGAGACCAGTATATATTTTTGCATGTTTATATGGCAGCGCCTAAATTTTTCAGTTACCTTAAATATGAAGGAGAATTTTAGGGCAGGGAAGGTTATTCCTGATTTCTCTGGACTAAATTGAGTGCCCTTGCTTTGTGACTTGAGAATACCTGTACTTCCACCACCCGAATGGTGATCATTTACATTGTAATTCCCTGTTAACTTGTCTGTCTGTAGTGGAAGGAACATGTCTTTCTGGCTTACTAGTGTGTGTCCAGCACCTACCACAGCACTGGCACTATTACGCGGTGAATAAATGAGCAGACCATCATACTTTGTCTATATAGTAATCATAGTTCAATTTTTCTGAAAAACAATGATGCAAATTATAAAATACTCATAACTCTCTTGTTAAGGAGAGTTAGGCCGCCTTAGGCCATTTTTTGAGAAATGCAGATTATGGTGTGCCTTGCCATATTAAGTGATCAGATCAAGCTCAGTGTTGAGATCAGCCAAAAAACACAGGTTGGAAATTTCCAAGATGGTAATCAAAATTTTTGCCCTCTAAGACTCATGCAATGGTTCTCAAAGGGTGACCTTGGGCCAGCACAGCATCACCTGGGAACTTGTTGGAAATGCAGATTCTCACCTGAATCAAAAGCTTGGGGATGGGGCCCCGAAATCCCTACTTTAATAAGCACTCCAGTGAGTCTGATGCATGCGCAAGTGAAAGAACCACTGAACTAAGGGTTTTGAAACTTGTGTGTCAGCACCAGAAACCTCTCTTCACATGAATCTAAAGTAGGTTAATTATTTATGTAACATATAAATGAGCGGGGGTGTTCTGTGCATGCACAGTGCCAACTAGGGTTGGAAAATCGATTTCAAATCTTTGTGTTCTTATAATCCATAATATTCTTTTTAAAATAATATGAAAATGTTACACATCTTGTTGGTTCAGCATAACTTTTTTTCCAGAAATAGGTTTTTGTAGTTCATTCAGTCTTACCTCTTTTGTATTATTTGTATTTTGATTCATTCCCATTTACGTGGTATATAGATTTTTACCTTGATATAGAAGACATATTTGCCATTATGTTCTTTTTGCAGGTTTGTTGGACGAATCAATATCTACAGTAATAGTCTTGAGGCGGTTGCCAGGTTAGTTTGTCGTTCCTTTCATCTGTCCTTTTCGGGAGGAGGCGGGTATGTTTCTCTTTAAAGCCCCTTAAAATACCCAGATACTTTTCTTTATAGAAAAGGATGTAGAGGTGAATAAACCTGGATTAACCAGCCAGCATCCCAGTAGGTGATGCTGATGGTGTCCCGAATCACAGAGCTCCAGGCCCTTGGACTGATACTCCCAAATCTGTCCTGGGCACTGTGCTTTTTGTTCTTGGTTGTGCAGTGGCAGACTATATTGGGAGTACACCTGGAGAACAGTGGCTAAGGGAGAGTAATTGAGGGATAAGGCGGTAGATAAAAAGCTGAGAGAATTACTTGGACTGAAGCAAAATGAAAGGCTAATCATTTATAATGAAGCAATTCATATAAAAAGGGATATTTTCTTCCCTCTTCTATCATCCAGTTAATTACCTCAATTTTTCCACTTGGCCTTTATAAGCCACGCTGAAAAGGAATTTAAACGCCAGGCGCCCAATGATTGCCCCAAAGGCGGGTTTACTCTCTCTAAATACGTCAGTGTATCTTTCCCACCTTGATGGCTGCTTCCCAGTCTTTTATTTGTCGCCTTTTCTTTCTGTTTCTTGCTGTCTACTGCTCTGTACTGTTCTTGCTGTCTGTGACTCAGAATCCTTTTATCTCTGTGCACCTCATTACCTCTGCATGTTGCTGGCCACTCTTGTGCTCTGCTTCCAACTGTGCTGTGCCCTCAAGTGAGTTCAGAGGGAAAGATCTTTCAGCTCATCCTGGGGAGTAAGCATAATGATATAAGTGGAAGGATACATTTTGAACCCCTTGGAGATAGATGTGTGTTAGGGCAGAGTTGATGATGCTATATTTATTGGGCTGTTTGGATAAGCTGTGTTCATTTTTCATTTAGGTCTTTGGGACCTGAAAATCTCTTGTTGAAAGGAGCCACACTAAAAAATACCAAGAAGATATATGGTGAACAATTTTTAAGATCTCCTTATCAGAAATATGCTTTGTAAAGCCTGTGCATAAATAGTGCATGTTACAAATTGGACATTGCTGATAATTGCCACTCAGCCTAAGCCTATTTTTAGGTGTCAGGAATTTATAAGATGGGAAATAAACTAACTTTAAATATGACAAATAAAGTATGTAGAATTAAAATTATAAATGATATGTCAACTGGTGACTAGACTAAGGTTAAGAATGCCCACTTTATAGATGGGAAAAATGGATAGACCCAAGTTGGTGGGGAGTTCGTTGGCACCTAGTTTTCATTGTCTTCTTTTATTCCTTAGGAGTTGCTGTTTACACTGGGATGGAAACCAAAATGGCTTTGAACTACCAAGGGAAATCTCAGAAGCGTTCTGCTGTTGAAAAGTGAGTGTGCACCACCATTTCTTTAGTAGCAGTCAAACTGTGATATAGTCAGTTTTCAGTAATTCCGAATAACAACCATAACAAAAAACAGCATCAATTATAATAGCAGCTACCACATTGAGCACTTTTTATGTTCCAGAATTGCGCTCAGTGATTTGTATGTCTGATTCCGTTTAATCCTCTGAGCAGCTCCATAGAGTAACTCCTATTAGCCTGTCTGCTTTACAGATGAAGAAATGGTCTCCGAGATGAGTGACTTACCGAAGCTTGTGGAGCTATTCAAGGGCAAAGTTTAGTTGAAATACAAATTTATTCCCTTTTGCTGCTGGATAGTGGTTTGGGTTCCATTAGTTGCTTTGTGTAAGGAAGTTCAACAATGTAGATAATAGTCTCCTGCTAGAGCTTCAGGCCAATTGCTACAGCATAGACCTTGCTCTGTCGTTGCCATGGATATCCCATGTATCAGTGGCACCCTCTCCATAGCCCTACTTTCAGATTAGAAGAATCCATACTAAATTTGAGGATTTCACATTTGCTCCCCCACCCTCTACTGCAAATTCTTAGGATTTGGGGAAATGGAAACAACCTACTCTTTCTGTAAGGGTTGAGTAGGTACTGTGTATGCGTGTGTGTCTCCTGTCACTTTATAGGATCCTAATTTTTTTTTTTTTAAAAGGTGTGTTAAGCTAGTCAGCCACTGCACTTTGGGGAGTATTGGTGACCAACAAACAGGTCAGGACTGGCTTTTCCACTTTACCAGCTGAGAATAAGGCTTTTGCAGTGATAACTGCGGTTCATATGTACAAGCTTGTGCTGTGGTTACACAATGTACACAGGAGAAGCTTTAGGAAACTGAACCATTTAATTTATACGTGGTTGATATCTTAAATATATAGTTTTCCAATCCATAATATCTTATTTTTCAGATCCATTAATGCCTTCCTGATTGTGTATTTATTTATCTTACTGACCAAAGCTGCAGTATGCACTACTCTAAAGTATGTTTGGCAAAGTAATCCCTATAACGATGAACCTTGGTATAACCAAAAGACTCAGAAAGAGCGGGAAACTTTGAAGGTAATTGGTTTTATGCTGAAACTTTTAACTCTTGCTAAAAATTTTAACTCTAGCACTTTGTGACCGAGCCACGCTTTATTGAAATGTTGTTCAGATTATGATACTTTTTGTTAGCTTCTGGGTTTTCTCTTGGTTGTATGGTAGCCCTAAGCTATTAGCTATTTAAGAAGTTTTATAGTATTTTTTTTCTTTTACTTTAGGCATCTGTGCTTATTTTTAGCTCTTTAGTTAAGACTTTTAAACAACTGAGCAAGAATCTCTGGCATGTGACTATATATGATGAGGTTGTGATATATCATGATAAGAACATAATAAATAGATTCCTACACAGAAACTTTGATCCTACATTCGTATTGGGGGAGGGCAGAGAATTTAAGGAAGTGAAAAAGTGTTAAGTCAACAGGCACATTTACTGAAGTATAACGATAAAATTGAGGGTGTTTTTAAATGTTTTCGCATACTGTCTTTATAGCAAGAGTAGTGCTTTCAGCATTGATATAAAAAGATAGAAAGGTAACTAGTTCTTTATTTTGTACTTGTTTGCTAGAACTGTGTATCTAATCAGCACGAACTATTTCTTTTGTTTTAGGTTTTGAAAATGTTCACTGACTTCCTGTCATTTATGGTTCTGTTCAACTTTATCATTCCTGTATCCATGTATGTCACGGTAGAAATGCAGAAATTCTTGGGCTCCTTCTTCATTTCGTGGGATAAGGACTTTTATGATGAAGAAATTAATGAAGGAGCCCTGGTTAACACATCAGACCTTAATGAAGAACTTGGTCAGGTTAGAATGTATTTTTACTTAAAATAAGTTAATATTTTGAAAATACCTGTTCTTATACTCTGGCTTACCAATATATGTGACCATTTCCCATTTGGAAATGTGATTCAAATATTCCTTTATAAAGCAGGCATATAATGAAGACAAGCAATGTTTTCATAGCTGTAGCCTTAATTATTTTGCTGGCATTTTTGAGGAGTATCCCAGTTTGTATATTAAATTTGAATGTTACGGAAATTTTCTTTAAAACTCACCTGGTGATGGTGTAAGATTATGGGCTGTTGCTTTGGAACGGACACATGTAGTTAAGTCCTCATCACTGTCTGTTACCATATGGGGATAGACTATCCGGTAGTAAATAAAGCTATTTTGTAACTGGGTTTTGTTCCATAAGCAACATTGACCAGAGTTGTCCTATTGACGTTTCTTGGTACATTTCTGATCAGACGGAATACATTCCTAGCAAGCAGAGTTGTTGATTCCAGTGCAGGAATTTAAATGAAGGCAAAATGTGAGGGCATGTACTTCTCAAAATGCTTTTTGTTTTATATACCAACACAACCCAGGCTGTGGCCTCATTTCTAACCCAGGTGCATTTGTTTTCCAATGCAGTACAGTCTAGCTGTCATTCTTCAAATGATGACTTCATAGGTGCTTTTCTCATCAGTATGGAGAAAGTTTTTCCCTTTGTCTGAATTTACTGTGTGTCACGTAATGATCTTCACAAGCTGGGGGAATTTTTTGGCTTTCATTTAATTCTCATGATATTTAGAATGTCAAGGCTGTGGAAATGTCATTTCTATGACTGGGAGATGCAAATTCAGTTAATGGAACTGTGCGGCTGGAACAGGGCCTCACACTTGTTTTAAATGGTGCCAAGTTGCATCTACACCTCAAAACTCGCTTCCTGAATTTAGCCCCCTGCTGCCCCCGCTCTTTCTGTTCTTTACCCAGCCTTACCTAAACTGAAGTGCCATCTTAGCAACTACAGTCAAAAGGGTGAAAGGACACTCCAGATAGCATTTTTGTTGAGCCCTGACTACATGACTCCAGGATCCCAGACTGTGGAATCTGCATCCCACAGAGATACTGAGTCACTAAGGATAGAACAAGAAATGAATGAACAAATGTTTTTTACCCCTTAGATATTGTTCCCAGAAGATTTTTTTGAAGGTGACTTCAGCTGCCACAGCTGACCTTAGTTAGCCTTTTTAAACCAGAAATTTTCATCCAGGAACAGAGCTGTCTGAATAGAACTACTCTAGTCCCAATAATAAGCATCCATCTACAGCATTGTTGCATGAAAAAAAAATTGAGTTACAAGCCACCTCTGGTGAACTTTCCCTGACAGGTGATTTAGTTGAGTAAATCTGCCTGTTCTAGATCCAGTGCCTGGCTCTCTGGATTCACCTAACCAAGGATGAATGTGGCGATAGCCCCGGGTACTGCAAATAGAACAGCCATCATGGCGCACGCGACTCCTAATGCTCCCTAGAGACAGGCAGGATCTCCAGGGCAGATGCCACTAAATGAGATTCTTTACATCTTTCAGATCCCCACCTCAGCAATGTAATCTTATTTCTATCATTCAGGCTGTACTCACACTGCCGAAAGTAAAGTAGAGCTTTGGGTAATGATCTGGTAAATTTGATCAGTGACAAGAAACTACAGTTT
Source organism: Phoca vitulina (assembly GCF_004348235.1). Classification (NCBI taxonomy): domain Eukaryota; kingdom Metazoa; phylum Chordata; class Mammalia; order Carnivora; family Phocidae; genus Phoca; species Phoca vitulina. The sequence continues at coordinate 7,628,487 of NW_022589742.1, forward strand.
TCATTTCAACCACCACTTCTTTACCCTACCAAAACCTGCCTTTCTGGCTGTGATTGTCATTTAGTCAAATCACTAAGTTAATAGCCAGACCACCACTTTAATTTATATGGTGTAAAAACAACTTGCCTTCATTATCAGGTTATATGTGTGGAAACTACCTGAATGAAAATGCAAAGAAGTCTTGAAATAGTTTCCTGGGCCATTTAGCATTCAATGGACCAGTACGCACAAAATTGAGTGTAACTGGGTTTCCTCCTTGATGAGTCATAATTTTAGATCTGTAGGACTTTTTATGTTATAAAAAGCAGTGTCAATTAGGTCCCATCGATACCATTGCAAATACTTGCTTAATCTCTTTTAAAACAACCACATTGAGGGGCCCCTGGGTGGCTCAGTTGGTTGAGTGGCCAACTCTTGGTCTTGGCTCAGGTCTTGATCTCAGGGTCATGGGTTTGGGCCCCGAATTGGGCTCTATGCTGGGTGTGGAGCCTAAAAAACTGACCCACCCTGATATTTAAAAAATGGGAAGATATGTTTAGGACAGTGTTTGACTTGAGAAACAAAAAGAAGTAGGGGCAGCTGGGTCGCACAGTTGGTTGAGCAACTGACTCTTGGTTTTGGCTCAGGTCATGATCTCCAGGTTGTGAGATCCAGCCCCAAGTTGGGCTCTGTGCCCAGCATCGAGTCTGCTTGAGATTCTCTCTCCCTTGCCCTCTGCCTCTCCCGCCCGTGCACTCTTTCTCCCCCTCCCTCTAAAATAAATAAATCTTTTAAAAAAAAAGGGAAGTAGACTGTTCAGTTGGAAAAGAATGGAGTCTTTTATGATCAGGCATCAGTCTTTTAGGCAACCAAATGGTTTCAACCCATCTTGAAAATATTTTGGGGTAGCCTCCTGCCTTTTTTTTTTTTAAGATTTTATTTATTTATTTGACAGAGAGAGAGACAGCGAGAGAGGGAACACAAGCAGGGGGAGTGGGAGAGGGAGAAGCAGGCTCCCCGCGGAGCACAGAGCCCGATGCGGGGCTCGATCCCAGGACCCTGGGATCATGACCTGAGCCAAAGGCAGACGTTTAACCAACTGAGCCACCCAGGCGCCCCAGCCTCCTGCTTTATATCCCCTTCAAGTCTTACAGCTATGCCTAATGGTGTGTCTGGGTATATACTCTGATTCCAATAATCCAATCCCACCGTTAATGTATTGAACTTACACTATATAGCAAGAATATGTTGGTGGTACTGAGGTTACTATTAAAAAGTAAACAAGAAACCCTCAAGTTATTCACCATTCAGTTAGGGAAACACAAATATTGTACCTAACTATAGCAATGTGATCATAATTGGTTAGAAAAATAGGGCATGTGAGATGGTGGAAAGAGTCCAGTACTGTGTGATTTTGGTCAAGTCAACAGCAATGACTATCTGCATCTATATGATACCTTATAATTTATAAACATTTATTATTATACTTTATTTTCCACTCTTTACAGCCTTGTGCAGCAGGCTTGGTTATTTAAGGTTAATATTTAAAGTTTACAGAGATGAGAATTTTCCAAGGTCACAAAGTTAGTAGGTGGTGAACATTAGGTTGAACGATATGAAAACTTTTGACCAAAATAGGCATTTCCATGCCTTCATGAACCTTTAGTTCAGGGCTCTTTCCACCCAGAACAGCTGTCTCACTTTAGGCTTTACATCCATAAGATGATGAGTTTGAGCTTGCTGATAGAGAAGTGCCTTTCCAGCAGGCTCAAACCCACCACTAGAGAGGAAGAGGCTATTGAGAGTCGGTCAAGCAGCAGCCTCTCGCTCTTATTAGTCCTCTTTCTCTTTTAAATATGAGAATACTTTTTAGTAACAGCTGATCCTCTCCTTCCCCTTTGCCGAGTATAGGGCACGTATTAGAGCAGTAGTTCTCACAGTACAATCCTTGGACCAGCAGCATCAGCATCACTTAGGAACTTAATTAGAAATGCCTATTACCCAGCCCTGCCACAGAGCTGCTGAATCAGAAACTGGGGAATAGAGGCCAGCGATCTGAGTTTTAACAAGCCCTCCAAGTGAGTGTGATGCACGCTATGATTTGATAATTACTGTGTTAGGGTATAATTTGTTGGCCTATACCTGTGAGAGTAATTGTATGCAGATCCATACTGCACAAAACGTTATATGTAGGGAAACAATTGCGCGATATATTTTTTAAACTATCACCTTTAACACTTATAAAAGATTTCTAAATGGGTTAATGCTCATCCAAGTGTAGGAGGTGCAGTAACCCAGGAGAACCTTCAGGGGAAAAGGACGGTAAATTAATTTTGATCAGAAAAAAAGTCCCAGAGAGTTTTGTTTGAACTGGAAAAATCTAGATGATACAGGAATAATACCACTTGGATTAATTTAAAGAGAGAATTCAAACTTGGCTGGCTAACAGAGCAAAAAAAGGAAGATTGAAATGCTATATTTGTGCCAGTGCTTGCTACCGTGAAAAGCTTTGAAAAATAATTAGAAAGCAACTACTGCTGGAGTTCATCTCTTTCTCCCTTACATAATGAAAACCTTCATCTTGTGCTTATGCTTGTTCCTGTCAGCCCATAATTTTAACTATTTAAGCATAAGTTGCCAAAAAGGAAGATAAAATTGTGGGTTTCCAAAAGCCAGATGTTATAAATAGAAGAGATAAAAACTGAGATAAAATGGAAATGCTCAAAATGGTTTATTTTGCATGGTTACTTTTTCCATTATTTATGAAAGAATGCTTATATTATACTTTTTTTGCTTACATTATACTTTAACCTATTATTATAAAACCCGTTTTTTTTTTTTAACTTGGAAACTTTTTTCAGGAGTATCTAAAAATATACACAGTATGTGGAAAGAAACTTCAGTTATGTTTTTGAACATTAAAGACTTACTGTGTCTCCTAATTAAGTAACTGTTGATACTATTATTTTCCCTGACCATCCATACTCTGTGATTCTATCTGCAGTATATAACACAGTGCATTTTACTTCAACCCAGTATATTCATGGAAAATTTTACTTTTCAAGGAAAAGTTTTGTTACATCCTAGTTAATTTTAGTTCCTGTCAAATATTTTTTCTGTGTCTGTGTGTGTGTGTGTGTGTGTGTGTGTGTGTGTGTGTGTGTAATAAGTGGTCAGTATATTCTTATTTCCCACTTGGAAAATTGACTTTTATTTTAGAACTTCTTTACATCAAAATAGATAAGTAATAAACTGTAAGTTTCTTAGTTTGATAAAATAGCCACATTTATCTTTACGATTTATCTTCTGTATTTGAGTGTGTCTACCTTGGACATGTGATACTATTTCACTGCCTTTAAAAATACTTGTTCTTGGGGCACCTGGGTGACTCAGTCAGTTAAGCGGCCGCCTTTGGCTCAGGTTATGATCCCAGGATGCTGGGATTGGGTCCTGCATCAGGCTTCCTGCTCAGTGAGGAACCTGCTTCTCCCTCTGCCTGCCGCTCCCCCTGCTTGTGCTCGCTCGCTCTCTCTCTCTCTCTCTCCCTCCCTCCCCCTCTCTGTCAAATAAATAAAATCTTTAAAAAAGAAATACTTATTCAGGGGCATCTGGCTGGCTCAGTCAGTGGAGCATGCAACTCTTGAATTTGGGATTGTGAGTTTGAACCCCACATGTGGTGTGGAGTTTACTTAAAATAAAAACTTTTTTTTAATTTAAAAAATATTCTTATTCATTTCCCACTCTTTTTTTTTTTTTTTAAAGATTTTATTTACTTATTTGACAGAGAGAGAGACAGCGAGAGAGGGAACACAAGCAGGGGGAGTGGGAAAGGGAGAAGCAGGCTTCCCGCCTAGCAGAGAGCCCGATGCAGGGCTCGATCCCAGGATCCCGGGATCATGACCTGAGCTGAAGGCAGACGCTTAACGACAGCCACCCAGGCGCCCCTTTTTCCCACTCTTTTCATAATACTGCTTTTGTAATTACCTGACATTTGACAAGAAGTCTTAGAAACAGTGATTTGCTACGGATATGAAAAGAGCCCTGCCTTACAGCTTAACAAAAAATTAATCACACTAAAGAAGGTAAAACTGCATCTGTTTGTGTCCTTGTTTTTAGGTGGATTATATATTTACAGACAAGACTGGAACACTCACTGAAAATAGCATGGAATTCATTGAGTGCTGCATCGATGGGCACAAGTATAAAGGTGCAGCTCAGGAGACTGATGGACTCTCTCAAACTGATGGACCCTTAACGTATTTTGACAAAGCAGATAAGGTGGCATTTTCTGAATTACCATTTTACCTTGAGAAATCAATGTATGTGTGCATGTGTTAACTTTGTGTAGTAGAAATGAAGACTGAGTGCATGACACCAACTTTGGAATAACCATTTGCTCTTTTGACTTCAACTTTCTCGTTTCACTAACACCTCTGGAAATTGTTAACAAGTAGAATTTATAAATAGGGAGGATTGTGGAAAATGGCTTTTGGGCAAAAATTTCACTTTCCTGTCTGTATGATCATAATTCTTTATGCTTTGTCTTTAAAAATATGAGCTGCTTCAAGAATGAAGTCTTTTCAAATCATTCAAGTCCCAGGAGCATCTAGACATTAAATGAACCCAAGTCTCCCTGCACCTGAGCTATTGCCAGATTGTGAATTGGATACTGAATGAACTCTTTTAGGCCATAAAGAATTCACTGATTTAGTATTAGGTGGCACCCCAGTAGCCTGAATGAGTTAACACAGCCTCTAGGGTATTTCAGCTGAGAACCAGGGATGCTGTTAGGTACAAGGGGAGGATATATAGCTCATTTGAGTATTAGGGATTTAGAAATTTCTGCTACTCAGTTTGCTGGAGGTTACAACATTTTCTCACATTAATACCCTTTCTCTGTTCACTGACTACCAGGTGATCAAGGGGAAAATATAATAGAGTCATTTTTCTGTTACTGTTCAACAGAACCGAGAAGAGCTCTTTCTGCGTGCCTTGTGTTTATGTCATACTGTAGAAATTAAAACAAATGATGCTGTTGATGGACCTACAGAATCAGCTGAATTAACTTACATGTCCTCTTCACCAGATGAAATAGCTTTGGTGAAAGGAGCTAAAAAGTAAGCACTTCTGTTACGCTGGATGAATAATAAATTCTAGAGATCTGCTGTACAGCATTGTACCCATAGTTAACAACACAGTGTTTTGCACTTCAAAATTTGTTAAGAGGGTAGATTTCATGTTAAGTGTTCTTTACCACAAGCAACAGAACACCAGTGGGACACAAGGAAGCTCTGAGAGGTGTTGGATAGGTCTCTTACCTTGTTTGTGGTAATGATCTCACGGGTGTTTGAACGTGTCCAAACTTCTCAAATTGGACACATTAAATATGTATAGTTCTTTGTATATCAGTCATACCTTAGTAAGGCTGTTTTAAAAACCCTGAGATGAGTTGTAGAGAAATACATTAGCATTTCTGAAGGGTGAAAAAAAAAAAAGTAAGCACTTCTTGTACTTCTCCTGAGAAAGTGAAATCACAGGAGGACTGGAGTTGTTTTTTCTCTGTTTGCTTCAATAACCTTATCTTATAAATATTCTTTAATAAAAAGCCAAACTGCTTTATTTGAAAGTTTGTGAAAAATTCCCCAAACCTAGCCAATTAAGACCAATAAGAAAATAGCAATGCATAGATGTAACTTGCATTAGTATTTATGCATACCAACCAGAAGTCCAAATGTTCATATTATATTCTGCAAATTCTATAACAATGGCCAATTTTTGTACAACACATGTTATTTCTGAAGTGCTGTTAGCAATTTTGGCGTCACTTTTTTTTTTTTTTAAGATTTTATTTATTTATTTTGACAGAGAGACAGCGAGAGGGAGCACAAGCAAGGGGAGTGGGAGAGGGAGAAGCAGGCTTCCCGCCGAGCAGGGAGCCTGATGTGGGGCTCGATCCCAGTACCCTGGGATCACGACCTGAGCCGAAGGCACCCGCTTAACGACTGAGCCACCCAGGCGCCCCTTGGCATCACTTTGTAACTGACAGTCCTGTTTTACCCTTGAGGCCTGAGATGATTAAGTGGTTAAAAGGTCACCCAATGTGTTTGCTATAGAATTGGAATTACAAATTGCCTCTTGATTACAAGTCGTGACTGGGCTTTGACTTCCTCTTTCCTGTCATCTCAGCCAGTAAAGGGAAGTATAGTTATAGACTGATTTTTTTTTTTTCACACAAAGGAGAAGAAAACAATAAACAAGTATGAGTAACCCCAGTGCAAGGGAAAATTAATCGTTCTTTAGAGATACACAGAGGTGTTTTTGTTGCTTTTGACAGGTATGGGTTCACATTTGTAGGAATTCGGAATGGCCATATGAGAGTAGAGAACCAAAGAAAAGAAATAGAAGAGTAAGTAGCACTATGTGTTTGATGTTTATCACGTCTTAACCCCACAGTTAACCTTGGGTGGATTTAGGAAGGGCAACAAAGGAAACTTATTACATCCATAAATGTGTAAGACTCTGCTTTCCCAGTTGGAGTTTTATGTAAATATAGTTGGAATAGAAGATATTTTTCATAGAGGGGTAGAAACTGGGACTTGACATGGAAATTATTCCTATTTGGTTCACATATGGGTCCAATAGCCCCAGTGAGAATCTGCCTGGACTTTCTGAAACATGGATGCCAATTTTAGGTCTCCAGCACACATTGCAAGAAAAATCCAGGAACTTGCATGAAACCTTCTGCTGTCTAGAACCCAGCCAGTCACTCTGGGATCGCAAGCTCAGCCAGTCATGGCAGCTTTGGTGTCAGAAGCTTTGTCTTGTTCTCTGTGCTCAAGTGTGAGCCCCAGGGCAAGTACCCTGATGCAGCAGTGTTTGGGGTTTTTTGGGGTTTTTTTTTCCTACAGAGATCCCAATGAACAAAACCACCTTGGCTTAATAGCAGGTTTTAATTAGGTTCTGTGATTAATTTGAATTCCTTCATCTGAACTTGAAATGTAATTATCTTATCTGACTTCTATTCTGGCCCCTACCATCTCATGAGACCCATCTCAGAAACCTGTAATATGTGTAGATGTGTTTGGGGAATGTACCCCTTTGGGAAGTGATGCTTAAAAGCCAGGCGAAGGCTCTTTGGCCTGCCAGGAGCCCGGATCATTATTAGAGTCCAGATTCTAGCCGGTTCACAACAGTGCCCCCATCTGGTCAACACCAAATGATATGCTACATGTAGATCTCTTACTCATACACAAAACCCAGAACTGGTGACCTGCTACACGTAGATCTCTTAGTCATACACACATCCCAGAACTGGTGACCTGCTCACTCCCATCACAAACAGGCTTCATAGTAAATATTCTTAGGTCAAATACGTGCGTCCAAGTTGCTCATTTTCAGAAAATATTTCCCCATGTTTTTGTAATAATTAACTCTTATTTTTACTCTTCTGCATTCTTTCATCTGATTTATTAGCTTAGTACAAATCTGATCATATCATTCTACTGTTTCAACCCTTCAGTAAATTCCTGTTGCTCTTAGGATAAAATTCCAGATCTCTGAAATGGACTACAATGTTCTCAGCTCCCAGCCCTTGTTTACCCCTCTTGCTGTGCCGCTATCGACTAGATTTCAAGCTTTAGTGAACTATTTTTTTTAAAGATTTTATTTATTTATTTGACAGACAGACACAGTGAGAGAGGGAACGCAAGCAGGGGGAGTGAGAGAGGGAGAAGCAGGCTTCCCGCGGAGCAGGGAGCTTGATGCAGGGCTCGATCCCAGGACCCTGGGACCATGACCTGAGCCGAAGGCAGACACTTAACGACTGAGCCACCCAGGCGCCCCTAGTGAACTATTTTTGCACATGCCTTTTTCTCTACTCACAATGCCATGACACCCTTTTTTCATCATGTCGTTCCTGCAGAACACAGCCCCAGACACTACCTCTAACAGGAAGCCTTCCTTCAGATATCTTCCTTCTGTGCTTTCATATCTGCCCAGTGAGTTCCTTTATTACAGTGTATGGCAGATTGAGAGTTAGTCATCTCATTACCCTCCACTTCCCTTAATCACACAATGAGCCTCTTGAGGGAAGGAACTCAGGCAGATTCATGTCTATTTTCCAGTACCTAGCATTATGCTCAACACATAGTAAGCACCCCATTGATGATTAAAATAATTGGCAGGGTGGGACTATTTCTAGACCCCTCCAGAAATGGCGTGGCTGGGCAGCTCTTTGTCTGTGTAGTCACTCTCCCCTTCCCATTTGCAGTAATCTAATGCGAGGATATAGATAGCCCTTAAGCAACACTGGCATCCTCTGACACCACATTCTAAGTGCAGAAAAATTTCAAAGTCCCAACGGAAAGTGCCAGTCCCGCACTCAGCCAGCAACCCTTACCAAAAGGGGAGAATTCTATTCAGGATGTTTCTGTGGCGGTTTGTTTTTCCCAGTGTGGTCTAGGTATTTTCTTTTTCTCATTTTTCTCTTCATAAAGGTATGAACTTCTTCACACCTTAAACTTCGATTCTGTTCGTCGTCGTATGAGTGTCATTGTGAAGACTCAAGCAGGTATACTTTTTATAATTTTTTTTAAAAATTTTTTATTTATTTATTTGCGAGAGAGAGAATGAGAGAGAGCACACGAGAGGGGGGAGGGTCAGAGGGAGAAGCAGACTCCCTGCCGAGCAGGGAGCCCGATGCGGGACTCGATCCCGGGACTCCAGGATCATGACCTGAGCCGAAGGCAGTCGCTTAACCAACTGAGCCACCCAGGTGCCCGCAAGTATACTTTTTAAAAACTTGACTTTTTCTCTTTTTCTTCTCTTCTCTTTCTCTTCTTTTTCCATTTGTAGATTTGTATGTTGATCAGTTATTTTAAGAAAGGAAAATATCTCATGTAGTAATAGATGACTACCTAAAGTCATGCAAAGCAGTAACTTCTGTGTATGCCTTAAGGTATTTATATAAGCACATATGTTCGGTTTGCCAAATTGTCAGTGGATAGTATATGCATTTTCTTGGAAACTGAACTCTTCAGTCCTGAGTGTCCAAACAGAAACTGAAAGGGTGACTTTTTTATAGTTCGTGGTACTGGCCAATCACCAGTAATGTCTACATGTGGCAGCCCAGTACAGTTGGGTGGTTTGAGATTAACTAGCAGTAGAATTCTTGAGTGTAGAGAGTCACTGGCTCTCCCTGCCTGACCTTCCTAATTCTCCGCTGCTCTTTACTTCCAGGTAGCAGGCAAGCTAGGGATGACTAAGGGCCGACTTCTGGGAAAGGGTATGGTGGCTTTACTCTAGCATGCTGGGCTCTTTGTTTGACAGAGTAAAGAAGCTTGCCCTTTGCATCAGAAGCAGTACCATCACCCCAGGGTTCCCCCATGTCCTTCGGAGGAGCCATGGTAGCTGAGGTACCTTCTGCTCGGATTGAGCAAGAGCCATGGGGGAGCACTCCTGCCTTATATGCAGGCTCCCAGATACGCCTCTGTGTGTGTGTGTGTGTGTGTGTGTGTGAGAGAGAGAGAGAGAGAGAGGGAGAGACTGTGACTGTCTGTCTCTAGGTGGTTTTTCAAATTTTCCTTGGTTTATATCCTCGTAATTTACCTTTTATTAAATCTATCCCAAATTCCTTAGTGTGAGAATGGGAAGATACAGACAGACCCTTGAGGGAACATTTCCCACTTTATTCATACTTTGATGTGACTGCCAGGTCATGAAATTGATTTCATTATGTGAAGGCCGAATTTGTTTTGTGACTTTTAAACACACTGTGGATGTGTGAGAGAAAATGAAAAAAGAAAACCACTTAACATCTGAAATACTTGGTATTCTTACCTATACACATGCATGTATGCATTCTACTCAAATGGTGTGACATCTGGGGAAGTGGTCTGCTGAGGGCCTTGACCTCAGAGCTACACTTCTTTTTAACTTCTTGAACTCAGCATTTTGCTTTATAAGGGTGAAGTGTCTTTCTTAATGCTCAACGGTGACTACTTTGCCGGATGCATGGACTGATATAAGGCCATACTTATACTAGCATTCTACAGTGCTATTTTCAAGTTTCCAGTACAAACTACCAAGCCACTGTTTTTTAAAGTAACCTCTGTAGTTCATTCAAAATGGTTTTATTTGCATGTGGGTTTGGTCCTTGACATCAGTAGATGCCATGTATGCACTTTAGAACATGCTTGACAACGTTTTCAAAGAGAATTCAGAAGGAGCTCTTTGACATAAGGACAGTCTCCCATGATCCCTGAAAGGAAGTACGTCTTTTTTTTTTTTTTTTAAGGAAGTACGTCTTAACAGAGGTACTTGTTGTACACTCTTGAGTTATTTGTGTCCATCTTGGTCTTAAGAGGTAGTGGGCATTGTCCTATGAGAGTAAAGGTCAAGATGTCTCATTCCATTTGGGGGAGCATTGCCAGGCAGGCTCAGGATCCACAGTAGCTGAGTGGGAGAGGCCACCTTAATGGTTACCTGTTATTAAAATCCCAATACTGGTCTTAAAATTCTAGGTTGAGAACTTGGTTTTTTATTTATTTTAGGAGACATACTTCTCTTTTGTAAAGGAGCAGACTCAGCAGTCTTCCCCAGGGTGCAAAATCATGAAATTGAGTTAACTAAAGCCCATGTGGAACGTAATGCAATGGTGAGCCTACATCTCTCTAGAAATGCTAAAGATGACTATTTGATGGGATTGCTATTTAAATGTTTGAATGAATTTTAGCTTATTTTTTATTGTCTATTTTTATATTTGGGGATTTAGTAATATTATTTTCCTTATTTTAATGTAAAACAGTATCCTAGAGCAAGTTTCTGTTCAGAATTGGTAGACTTGAAGACTTTTCAAGAATCTTTGGTTTATGTTCTGCTTTTTTTTTTTCTCTAAGAGCTATTATTATTTTGCTATTCCGAACCTAATTGAATGTTACCCTTTTAGTTGCAGTCTGTTAGTGTTTTTTTTTCTAACTAACATATCAGAATTTCTTTTGTGCAGTGAAACGATGTGGGATTTTTTTTTTTTTCAATTATTTGGATAACTAGAGATCTACTTTTTTCCTAGGACGGGTATCGGACACTTTGTGTAGCCTTCAAAGAAATCACTCCAGATGATTATGAAAGAATTAACAGACAGCTTATCGAGGCAAAAATGGCCTTACAAGACAGAGAAGAAAAAATGGAAAAGGTTTTTGATGATATTGAGACAAACATGAATTTAATTGGAGCCACTGCAGTGGAAGACAAGTAATTACAAAATGATATTCTTGTCATTTTAATGACCAGTCATTTAGGGTGGTATCTGTTCAGATTGGTAATTTATTCTCAAATTTTGAAATCTTCTATTCAGATCTGTTGATAGACCAGACTTTGAACTGTTCGTGGGAGTGATTTTTTTAAAAATATTTGTGGCTTAGAAGAACGAATCTGTCATCTCTAAGATCTTTTGAATGTTTACAAAGCCATCCATTTATTTATGCAGATATTTATGAAATAGTCTTGTGATGTATTGAGAGCTTTGTGCTAGACATCATTTGCGCTGGTGCCTGATAGAAGTGGTAAGATTTTGACAGACAAAAATGAGCAGAAAGGAAATTCAGGTTAGAGCAGACAACTCTCAATGAGAGCTCATTCTAACCTGGTTCAACAGGCTAGAGCATGTTTTTGCATACTGTCAAATAATTTGCTTTAACTCTCCAGGCTGAGCTCTACTAGACAGGATTGTAGGGCTTCAGCATTGATCTGCCTGAAAGAATAGGTTTTACACTCTTAATATTTTAGGAGTTTTTAAGAAATTACAAATGCAAATTTTGAGACTTAACCAAAAAAAGTTACAAACATACATACATATATATATTCAGCCACATCAGAAGGTTTTGAAATTTTAATGGGATTCATTTAGTCTATTTCTTTCTTACTCTCTGACCAAAGGGAACTCAAGGAAAGTATTCTTCTCTGCCTTTCGGATTTATGCTTAAATTCTCACTCGGGATGGTTGGCTTTCCTATTCTCAAAGCTCCTCAGCAATGGGGATTCACTAACTTCCCTCGATATCTCACTAGAATGTGTTTGGCCCTTTCCGTTTTGAACCATTTTAAGTATTTGTATGGTGAGATATAAAATTTAATGAAATGCAGTAAAATGACAGTGCATGTTTGGTGAGTTTATGAACATTTTAACTAAGAGGGATGATTCTCCATTATGCCATTGGATACCATTTACCTAAAGAGATGTCGTTGGCTTTTCCAAACCTCACTGCTTGCAATTCATTTTAGTAAGTAAAACCATGCCAGAGATAACAGTCCCAGAAAGAGTAGAGGGTATATAAGAAAACCAACTGATAACATGTCAGGACTCCAGCATTGCTGTGAATTGTAAAAATACTCTTCTTTTGCAAGCCTTCTTACAGAATCTCTGTCAGGAATTTTTGAGGATAACAAGGTTTCCTTTGTGTTCCCAGGCTGCAAGATCAAGCAGCTGAGACCATTGAAGCTCTGCATGCAGCAGGTCTGAAAGTCTGGGTGCTTACTGGGGACAAGATGGAGACAGCCAAATCCACCTGCTATGCGTGCCGCCTCTTCCAAACCAGCACTGAGCTCTTGGAACTGACTACAAAAACCATCGAAGAAAGTGAAAGGAAAGAAGATCGATTACATGAATTGTTGATAGAATATCGTAAGAAGTTGCTGCATGATTTTCCTAGAAGTACTAGAAGCCTTAAAAAGTAAGAAAGTGCATCAGTTTCTTATACTTAGGCATGAGTATAAATGTAAATCACAGCTATTTATGCAGAAGGCTCTGTTTTCTATGATTTATCGTTGTCTGCAGGTGTTTTATCCTTACAAGTTAAAACCTTCCCTGAGGACTTGGCCAATGGCTCATTTGAGGTTATTTGGCACTTTCCACCTCTCTTTTAATTTAAAAGAAAATCCTGTATTTCTCCAGGTTTAGAAAAGTAGTTCAATTTCTTCATGTTTAGGGTGTGGGTATTTAGCACTGAAGCTCTGGCCTGGTCCATGTCAGGAAAAAAAAAATGCTCCTTTTTGTGGTCTCTTAAATTGAATGTAAAGAAACTGGTCTCTATAACACTTTGCTTGTAATTTGAGGTCCTAGAGCCATTTTCTCTATGGATTTTCATGCCCCAGAACTCCGAAGGGAACCAAACACTTGTTAATAACATGGCCACTTCGACTCTGTTTCCAACTAGTTGCTTAGGAAGAACTTATAGAACTTAAGCGTCTCAAGGAAAGCCACTGATGCATAATAATTCCGTGCCCAGAAATCATTGACCAAGGCTTAGCCTTGTCTAAACCAGTTGCTGGAATTTACTATGGCCATCAGCAAATCAACTGCCTCTTCTGGAATGCCACAGGATAGGCCCGCACTAAATCCAAAGACCTCCTGGATGATATTAGCTTGCATTTCTTGAGCATATACTTTGTTTTGGGAACCATATTTAGCACTTCATGTAATTATTCTCACTAAGTCTTCATCACAACCTAGTAAGGCTCTCTTATTTTCTTCACTTTACAGATAGAGTAAGGCTCAGAGAGATGCAGTAACTTGAATTCAAGATCACATAGCTAATAAGGGGTAGAACAAGTCTGTCCATTTCCAGAGCCCATGCTTTTAACAACTCTGCTCTCTCGGGATTTTTACTTGCCCATTTATCTTAATCTGTTCCAACTAACATAACAAAATAACCATAGACTGGGCAGCTTAAACAGTAGAAACTTATTTCTCATATTTCTGGGGTCGAGTTCCGGTGAGGTCCCTCTTCCTGGCTTATAGAAAGCTACCTTCTCACTGCGTCTTTCCATGGCTCAGAGAGATGCTGTTCTGGTGTCTCTTCTTATAAGGGCACTAATCTCATCATAAGGGCTCCACCCTCATGACTTCACTTAGACCTAGTCATCTCCCAAAGGCCCCATCTCCAGATACCATCACATCAGGGGTTAGAGCTTCAACATAGGATTTGGGAATGGGGGAGAGCATGGGACACAGTTCAGTCCACAGCACCATTCAGCGGCTCTGGGGTACTTTTGTAAAGGCCAGGGCTTCTGAAAAACTGAACTCACCATCTCAGAACATTCCCTCTTGTGGTTCATCTGTTTGGAGTTGGGCCCAGACTTCCCTCAAGTTCTATAAGTAAGCATCAGACCCAGAATCCCTTTTGTCAGCTTCTGCTTCATGTCAGCCACCGAGCCTTATTCAGGTTTCTATTCTCCCCACTAGTGCTGCACTTCAAATTCCTAGCAACTCATGCCTTGAATCCCTTAAGTCCTTCTGCCAGGGAAGTGGTTTCCATTACACACAGAATGAGGTCGCAGCAAAGGCCTCAAGTGACCTTTGCACCTTGCTTTCCTAGCACACCCCCGCATACTACTCTCCCCTCGCCTCATTCTGCCCTGTCTTTCAGTTCACTGGTCTTTCCTGGGTGTATTTATTGTCCCAACCTCTGGATATTAGCCATTTAGTATCTCGTTTGTTTGCGTATATTCTCTCATGTATATTTCTGTCACCTCAAGGAGGTTTCTCTGTTCTCCCAGGGAAGATGAGTTAATGATTCTTCCCATTCTTCTTTTATGTCCTACTTAAGAGTTGATGCTTATAAATATTGCTTGATTTGTTATTGAGCCACTGTTCTCTGCACATTAAGTCAGCTCTGTGAGTAGAGGAGCAAAGGAGAACACATGATTGATATCTCTTTAATTAGTGAATAAAACATGCCTCTAAAATTATGAAGCAGAATATGGACAAGTACAAAATACCATAGTGTCAGTATACACCAAGGGAATATGGAATAAAGGAATGAGGAGGCATATTAGGCTCTCAGGACTCAAACGTTTGGGCCATAGAGTAGCAGCTCCATTATCACTAGAAGTTTGTCAGAAATGCATAATCTCCTGTCCCACCGAAAACCTAGTGAGTCAGAATCTACACTTGAACAAAATTCTCGGGAATTTTAACAAGACTCCCTTCAACATTAAGCTTCAGGAAGCCTAAAGTTAGACAAATGAATCGATAATGATGAGATCATGCTCAAATGGCACCCAAGATTCCCTGAACAAAAATTGATTAATCACTGTTTTTTTCTTAATTACAAAAAAATGAAATGTTAATTGGTAGAATTTTCTCAGTTGTAAGTTTTCCCCCGTATATTTTTTTAAAAGATTTATTTATTTATTCTAGAGACAGAGAGAGGGCATGCATGCTGGGGGTGGGGGTGGGGTTGGAGAGGGAGAGTGGAGCCCAACATGGGGTTCAATCTCCCGACCCTGAGATCATGACCTGAGCCGAAACCAAGAGTCAATCGCTTGACCAACTGTGCCACCCAGGAGCCCCTCCCATGTGTTTTTCTTAAGTACTTGTACCTGTTATATTTGTCTCTCCTGGAACGTAATATCTCTTAGTCGTCCTGGCTATGCACGAGAATCACCTACAGAGCTTTCTGAAACATAAACCTATAAATAACCAAGCACTGCCCAAGATACTCTGATTTAATTTGTCTGGGAATAGACCTCAGGCGTGGGCAATTTTTTAAAGCTGCCCAGATGATTCTAATGGGAAGGCTATGGTTGAGAACCACTAATCCAGTATAAAATGATACTGATTTAAGGAACATATATCATTATTGTATGGTAGTTTTTAATGAACACCGTGTCTTTTAGGCTCTCCATCATTTTTGAGAAGCCAGGTCTATTGACAGGCTTTGTCATTCAGGAAAAGGTCTTCTGTGATTTGTATGCCCAAAGCCATTTTGTCTTCTTCCTCTATTATTAAGAAGTTTTGAGATTGATGATTTGTCTTCATATCAGAGTTTGACTCACTGACTGTAATTTCCACAATTCCCCTTGAGTTTATTTCACAGAGACCAGCTGCTAAATGCCCATTATTTTTAAATACCTTTTAGAATTTAGAATCTATATGGGCAGCTCGAGTCTCAAAGATGTCATGGAAAAATCTCTGTTGTGCCATCATTAGAGACAGTTGCTTCTCTGCAGTTTATAGGTTCGGGAACCAGATTGATGATGACTCTTATGCGGGACCCTCCTCTTTGTGGTTTTAAAAACAATTAGGTTTCAAAATAGGAAGATATAGGAGATTCAATTATAGCGTTGTTTTTCTTTTCCAGAGCATGGACAGAACATCAAGAATATGGATTAATCATCGATGGCTCCACATTGTCACTCATACTAAATTCTAGTCAAGACTCCAGTTCTAACAATTACAAAAGCATTTTCTTGCAGATATGTATGAAGTGCACCGCAGTGCTCTGCTGTCGGATGGCGCCTTTACAGAAAGCCCAGGTAACTGGATATTAGTTAATGTTCCGTTCCGGGGATTTCTATACACATATGTGCAGATGTTCACTTCACTTTTGTTTCTTCAAAGAGCCCTTTTTACCTTATTACATCTTCCCACGCTGCTGCTTCTTCGCAGTCAAATTCAGAGTTCTGCCCACCCATGTGAATGACCCCATGCTTCTTGTCCCCTCAAGCTGGCTGTCCAGTTCCTTGCCTTCCAAGCTTCTCTAATGAGTGCTTGGTGTGTGCTGCGTCCATTGCACTGCTCCTCGCTCCCCTGTGACATTAGCCGCGTGTGTTCTTTCTTCTCGTCATGGCGTCATGTCCGTTGGATCGCCTAGAGAAGAGCAGTGACCTCCTTGCCGAATCCATTGCGCCATCTTTTGTTCTCCTCGTTTCTCTGCCGCAGTCAGTCACAGCCTCCTTAAAACTTTCCTCCCTGAGTTTCTGTCTGTAGTCCACAGTCTTGCCTTTTTTTTTTTGTCCTACTTGGCAACCTAGTGTCTTTTTATTTTGTGTCATCCTCTCACTTCTCACTAATTATCATTTTTCTCTGGGGCTAAGTCTTCCTTCTGCTTTTCACTTATAGCCTGTCTCTCTAAACACGAATTTCTGTGACTCTCATTGATAGTCTCTGGTACTGACTTTTCCTTTACGTGAAACCTCATATTTCTAGCTGCCTGCTAGACAGCTGTATGTGGAATCCCCGCTGTCATATTAAATTCTAGTGTCCAAGACAGATCTTGTCATTTTCTCCTTCAGACCAGTTTGTTTTCTCCCTTGTCTTCATTAGTCTTGTCACCAACGCCACATTTTTTTTTGCTCCCTAAGTCACCAAATGACCTTTGACCCTTCTCTTCTCCTGCACTCTTTATGTAGTCATGGTGCCCCGTTGATCCTACCTTTTGTCATAGCTCTCATTTGGGTGCCATCTTTTTAAACCTTTCACTTCCATCCCAGTCCAAGCCCTATGACTTCACACACAGACGCTGTGATTTAGCTTCCTCGTCAGTCTCCTGGCTTTCACCCATCCCCCTTCAATCTCTTGCCATGCTCCCAAATTAATCTTGTTAAAACACCACTTCTTCCATTATATATTCTTACTCAGATACTTTCATAGTTTCCTAGTCCCTGAGGATGACGGGCATTCTGGCATTCTGGCACTCTGGCATTCAGGCTCATCCCTGTTGGCCCTTGTCGTGTCTCTCCGTGCTCTGTGTCCACTGTCACTCCACTGTCACTCTGTGTCCAGCCTGAATCCTCCACTCCTGTTGGTTGGTGCTCCCTTTCCTCCAAAGCTTTCCTCATCTGGAATTCTCTCTGAATTCCTCTTGGCCTAACAGAAATTTTACTCATACTTAAACCCAATTCAAGAGCCACCTCCCATAGGCTGTTTTTTCCAGCTCCTCCAGCTCGAGTTGATCTGCTTCACCTTGCTTGCTTTTTTGCCCTTAGTACAGTTAACAAACCTTTTCACTTCTGTATACACTATATTCTTTCACATGCCTTAGTGTTGCTTCTTCATATTCTTCAACTGCTTGCTCTAGACCCAAGGAATGGCTGTGTCCTTGGTTTGTCCTTTACACAAACTCTGCCCCCTACTTCATGCACACGCACACACATGCACCCACACACAGCCCATCCTAACTTAGGGCATTGTCTCTGTCTACTTTGTTCTCACTCTCAATCCCCACCACAATCAGGTGCTCTTCTTTCTTTTCTTCAACCTTCAGAGCCTTGGTTAACCCCAGTTGAGGAAGTGGATCCTACCAGAACCACAGCCATAGAAATCTGTCCCTTTAGTCAGAGGCAATCTCTCTTCCACCCCCCCCCATCCCCACATTTATTGTCTGTTGCTCAAATTGCTCACTAGGATTCTGGCTACTCCACTGCCCAGGCAGTTACTTGAATTCCTGACCCCGTATTGCTTCTCCCAGCTTCTCCTAGCCAGAATATGGAGCCTCCCTGTAGTTCAGTCCTTGGCCCGTTTTATTTCCTTCGCTATAGTCCCATCTTCCAGGATATCACCTACTCCTCTGTCAGGTCCATGCAGGTGATTTTCCAGTCACTTCTCCAATCCAAATACTTTGGCTTCTACTTTACTTCTCTAGCTGCTTACTGAACACGTCTTCTTGGGTGTTGTTATTACCATCTCAACTCAGCTTTCTTTAGAGCCCATCATCTTCCTTGTCTTCTACATCAGTTACTGAGCTCACTGTACTTCCGGGTTTCTAGATTCAGAACCTTGAAATCTCTGGTGACTCCCCCCCATGCTTTACCCTTCCATGTGGTTTCAGTCACCAAATTCTGTCCATTTCCTAGTACGTTGTCTTTTTCATCTTTTCTTTCCTGGCAGATGCAGATTCCTTTAACAGCTCATTGAACTCCACCTGTAACTAGCCACCTAACTTGGCTCTTTGCCTGCGGTCTTGCCTTTTCTTCCTATTCCTCCTGCAGCCTGTGACCACTTTCATAACATCACTCCCTATTGATCTGGACCCGGATATGGCTGTCCATGCCCCCTATATGAAAACTCATTGATCTGGTCAAGCCAGTCTGTCTTCTGAGCATATATTGTACCTAACCTGGCTATGTGCCTTAGATCATGCCATTCCCTCTGGAATACTCCTCCAAGCCCCTTTTCCCCATCCACGCAGATCTTTAACCATCTTTCATGATTTAGATTAAATGACTCTTCCTTCTATAAAATCATTCCTGATTACTCTGGCACGTAGAGTCCTCTCCCTTCTCTGCCATCATGGGCCTTTTTATGTGGACAACTTAGACGACAGTGTTACAAATTCCCTTGCACAGATACCTCACAGTTAGTGTTTATTGTTAATCTGATTATCTAATATTCTTGTATTCACTCCCTATCTCTCCTATTCCATTAGATGTTTCTTAAGGTGTGTGACCAGCCTGTCTTTCTTGGATATTTGCACATGACATTGCACATTGTATTGTGTGCAGTTGTATTTGGTCGATAAGTAGTTTTTGGCAAATTGATTTCTTTCGCATGAAGCTGTTTTAGAGATTGAAGAGAAGTTCTTAATCCAGGTGACCCGGGGCACAGTAAAAAAAAAAAAAAAATGTTTATCTAGATCTTTCATGATTTTATAGTCCATGACTATATATCTTTTTATCTTTCCACAAGGACGACTTTTAATCTTCTTAATCCATATTTTCATGCAGAAGCTGTCACCCTTGCTAATTTTATCACCTTCCCTAGAACTTTCCTGGCTGCACCTTTTCTTCCTTAAGGTGTAAATCATTGCTGCACAAATTTCAAGGTGCAATTAGGTTAACCAGAATTGTAGCCCGTCAAACACAAATTTAGTGCGGGTTCTTTAAGTTTGTCTTTGACTCATTTACAGATTATTTCTGAGAGTCTCTAAAAATTTTTTAAAAGAACCAAGTTGAGGGGAGGGAATGGGGGAAAGCCGGCATCTCACAATAACAGCATTTTTGTGTTAAATGGAATTGGATGTGGGGTTTTTTGTACACTATTTAGTACAACTAAAACCTGACCGAATTTTGTTTAAAAAAAGACTGTGGGGTGGCTTAGCCTCGGGTCAGTTATTTTTAATCACTTATGTTGAAAATGGATTTTATTTATGTTAAGTGGTGAAAGCAATTCGGAGGACAGAATTTCTGCAAGGCATTAGTTAGCTTCTGAATTATATACACTTTTTTAAAACTGCCAGATTCTAGAGGGTTTTGAGGGGTGACGCATAAAGCAGTCATTATCTAAAACATGGGGTGGGAGGGTGGCTGCCTACCCAATATACTTGCACAAAGTGACTCCGCCAGAAGATTTCTTTTATTCGGTACCTGCCATGAACACAGCACTGAGCTGCATTGTGCCGTTGACACATCTTGAAGAGACACTCAGGGAATAGTGGTGACAGGCTTTATACACATATCTCAGAGAACTTTCTGCAAATCTCACCACCTTCAAGATGCCCCCATTTAAAAACGCAGCTACCTGTAGAAGAGGTAAGATCATATTGGGCATTGGGAGATTTAGTAAAGTTTGGTTGGCAGCTAGATGGGTGTAAGAATTTATCATCGGGGAAGTCCCTGGGAATAGGGGAATGCGCCGAAGGGAGTGGTTGTATCTGCAGGGAGGAGAGATGGAGAGGGTCTAGAAGCATTGTTCTCTCACTTCCTACTCTTATTCCAGTAGCCCTAATGCATGGTACCTCAAATCAGCTTTCTGGTCTCCGCTGTCACACTCAGCACCCCATCTGAAAGGACATGTGAAGCAAGGACAAAAGAGGGAAACAGGTTGGCCTCTTAGTATAGGTAGGAGGCAAGGTTTTCTGACACTTCGTATATGCATGGAAACAAAAAAAAAAATAGTGGGCACTGGTGTTACATTTAAAATGCTACATTCTTTTACCTCTGAGAATTCAAGGCTATTGTATGTAATACGCACAAACTACCTTTCTATTTGTTTGCAAGGCCTCCATTTACAAGTGTGAACGAGGCATATACCCGCAATGTAGTAGTCTCACATTCTGCTTTGACCTTTTCTGTACCTCTTTTGTATTTAATGTTTAGATTGTCAGAATGGTGAAGAATTTAAAAGGCAGCCCAATAACGCTGTCGATAGGTGATGGTGCCAATGATGTTAGTATGATCTTGGAATCCCATGTGGGAATAGGTAAGAACCACCTAATGAGATGGCAGCTGTAAGGTATCCATATCGCTTGTTAGGTCGCGTGGTCTTATATTCTAGAGAGAATGTCTTAGTTACTCCTCTTGAATTTTAATTTGGGGATGATAATTATTCATTGATGAAGGTCCTCATCTAACACGTCCATCCCAAAGTCCTGCCCCGGTGGGAACGTAGCAATACAAAGTTAGAGGATATTTTTTATATTAGCCAAGTAAAGTGAATTTCCCAAGCCTACTGGCGGTACAATTGATCATTTAGCTCTCACTTTAACAGCATGCATGAAATTTTATTGATTTTCTGCCCCTGGCCACATCGCCTGCTTATGTTGCTGCACTCTATCTTCTGAGATTCTTAACTGTTTGGGACTAAGAAATGATAATTGGTTGGCTGGTTTTCCACATGGCAATATTTATGGGTGCTTTGGGCTGTAGTGTCGAATTTATATGTTGGCATGCAACAACAGCTTTTTCTCCTGCCTGCACCATTTTTTTCCCATGTCAGGCTGCTGATAGGCAGCAATCCTAACACCCCAGGAGGTTTGGTTTGTTTTTGTTTTTGTTTTTGTTTTGAAGGGAAGAAATAATGGTCTAGGTATCTTGGGAATTATTATTACTGTACTCTGGATTCCCAAATTCTTTCCATTTGGAAGTAACCCTATTTAGTGTGGAACTCTCAGTTGTACTCATTGGTTATTCAGTGTGGAAATGGCCTAAAGCTACTTGAGCTCATGGAACCACTTGGGCTACTACTCAGAGTTTCATTCAGTGAGAGGACTTCACCATCTCATTGTAACTCTCAGTTTTGAGCTCCTGGACCACAAACCCCAGGTCTCTGAGTTGCTTTGATATAGCCCCTTGTCTAGGAGCATGTACATTTATGCACTTACTAAGAGCCTTTTTTCAGATAAATTTTCAGATTTAATTTTTTCCTTAATTTTTGCCTTGTAATGATTAAAACAATGATTCTATTTGTTTTATGTCGTGTTATAAATAAGTAATTACCAGTTAAGTTTTACTTTTTATTGGTAAGACTCATTGTCACTGTTACAGCACTTTTTGGTTAAAAAAAATTTAAACTACATGAGTGAACTGTGCCACATAAACAAGTTAAAAGTGTGAAAATAACAAATCAGGAGGTTGTTTATTTTATAAAATAGTCAGATTTTTCTCTTTTTCAGGTATTAAAGGCAAAGAAGGTCGGCAAGCAGCCAGGAATAGCGATTATGCTGTTCCGAAGTTTAAACATTTAAAAAAACTGCTCTTGGCTCACGGACATCTATATTATGTGAGAATAGCACACCTTGTACAGTATTTCTTCTATAAGGTATGGAACAAAATATTTGTAATTGAACTTATCACCATCTAACCCAGCATTGGCTCAGCTTGGTCATAGGATTTTCCTCCCATTTTTCACGGTTCTTTTGCTGTCTTAGTACTGAGATTTGTGGTCTACAAAACATAATCTATCTAATGAATCAGAAACTAGAAATTCCTGGGGCACCTGGGTGGCCCTCAGTTAAGCGTCCGACTCTTGATTTCGGCTCAGGTCTTTCTGCTCAGGTTGTGATCTCAGGGTCGTGAGATCGAGCCTTGCTTTGGGCTCCGCGCTCAGTGGGGAGTCTGCTTGAGCTTCTCTCCGTCCCCATCTGCCCTCCCTCTCCCCCCCACACACACAGGCACGCACTCTCTCAAATAAAAAATATTTTTAAAAAAGAAACTAGAAATTCCTTTTAATGCGAGCAATTTGGGATGAAATTTTTAAGTCAACTTTCTTGAAGTGGAGTTTAAATACAGTAAAATGTACCCATTAAAAGTGTACATTTCCATTTTGACACATGTATACATCCATGTAACCATCAACCCAGAAAGTTCCCACATGCTCCTTCTCAGTCTCCTCTACCTTGCACCAATGACTAATCTGATTTGTATTGTTATACAATATATAGTGATACTTACAACATAAAATATATAAATTTAGGTATAATTTATGCAGTATGCAGATTAGAGTTGCCTGTTTTAGAACTTCATATAAATAAAATCATATGTGCTCTTTTGTGTTTGGCCTGTTTCACTTAGCATAATGTTTTTATGCCTCATCCATGTTATATCGTATTATCAATAGTTGGTTCCCTTTTTATCCTAAAGAGTATTCTGAACTACTCTTTTCAAGTGGAATTACACAGGTAAAGCAGTTAGAAGCAAAATTGCATTCATTGAAGGATGATGAGTCCAGGGCTATTTCCTTGCTCAGTCTCCTTGTCTTGCCCAGAGATTCCTCAGAGCACAATTTGGAGTCCCATGAATATAGTACAAGCCACTCATTTTATGCCTAATGAACCTGGCATACATGAAGGTGAAATAATGTCTAAAGTATGAAAATCATTTTAAGCCGACAAGGGCCAGAACTTGATCTCTTGTTCTGTGTTCTGTTCAGTATAGTTTTTAAAGTTTTTTTCACTTTTTGTGTTGAAATAATTTCAGACTTTAAAAAAATTGCGAAATTAGTGAAATAATTTTCATATACTCTTTGTCTGCTGTTAACACCTTAGATAACATGCAGTATAGTTATCAAGACCCGTAAATTGATATTAATTGGCACATTATTAACCAGTCTACATGTAGTCTTGGAATTTTGCCAGAGGTCCCACTGGTAGTCTCTTTGAGGTCTGTTTCAGGCTCATGATTTCATTTAGCTGTCTTACCTCCTCAGTCGTCTTTTTTTTTTTTTTTTTAGTTTGTTTATTTTGGAGAGAGTGTGAGAGAGAGAGAGCATGAGCAGGGGAGAGGGGCAGAGAGAGAAGCAGACTCCCCACTGAGCAGGGAGCCCAACACGGGGCTTGATCCCAGGACCCTGAGATCATGACCTGAGCCAAAGGCAGACGCTTAACTCACTGAGCCACCCAGGCGCCCCCTCCTTAGTCTTCTTTACACTGGAATACTGCTATCTTCTTTGTCTTCGTGATCTTAACATTTTCGAAGAGTACCGGCCAGTTTATGCTTTTTTGGCACCAATACCTGATATGATGCACTGAGCAGGTTACAACATTACTTCTATGGTATTGGTGCCAGAAAAGCATAACCTGATTCTCATGATAAGCAAACATTAGACAAACCCAAATTGAGGGACATTCTACAAACTGGCCAGTTTATTTATTATTTATTTTATCATAATCCTGTGAGCAACAGGAAGTTATTTGTTATATACTTCTTTTTGTCTTTAGCCTTAGAGTATACAGTCAAAATACTATTTCCAAAATTACTTTTTTTCCTTTTCCACCATTTCATTGTGGTTATGTTATTTATTTGTAATAGAGTTAGGTTAAATTTTTGTTTGCATACCATTTTGGTCCTTCCTCTCTAATCCTGATTGATTTTAATTATTTTTTAAGTATGTAAAACATTGGCATGGTTCTCCTCAAGACGAGGTTCTCTGAGAATCTTGCTTAGTGACTTAATGCTCTAATCAAAAGGAAACTCATGCAACAATGATTTTTCTCAAATCCCTCTTATATATAACTCTTTTTCCAAATGAAGGTTTTGAAGTCATCTGTAATTATAATCATACCCACAGAGAGAACTAATGGTGACATTTTATGTGATCTGTTCTATATAAATTAAATTGTGTTGACATTATTTTTGGGTTTTGGGGTTTTTTGGTGTTTTTTTCTTTTTTCCAAGTAAGCTCTGTGCCCAACCTGGGGCCCAAACTCAAAACCCCCAAGATCAAGAGTCACATGCTCCACCAACCAAGCCAGCCAGGTGCCCCTATATTGTTTTTATACACTACTGGGGTTTTTTTTTTTTCAATTTTTATATTGAGATATACTTCACATAACAAAATTCACTATCATACATTCAAAGTGTACAATATGGTGTCTTTTAGTGTATTCGCTATGATGAGCAACCATTGCCACTATCTAATTCCAGAACATTTCCATCACCCCATAAGAAGCCCCATACTTTTAGCAGTCAGTCCCAAAACATACTGTTTTGCACTTTTCCCTTTTCACTTAATAATATATTGTGAACAGTTTTCTCACCCAGTTAATTATTCACCTAAAACATGATAATGGTGTGGAATCCCAAACCCCTGAGTGGACACTGAGGTCATTTCCCCAACAATACCTTGGTTTTCTTTTATCACCGAGCATTAGAGTTCATGTTAGACTGAGCTTGCCTAATCATTTTTGTCTACCAGGGGAGAGAATTTACCAAAGTTCTTAATTAGATTCTACTTTGTAGGTACATTACCAAGTTTGTGTGCAAGTTAAATGATTCAAACCGTTACGGTGTTTGGATTTCATGCCCTATATTTCTCAGAAGGGAAAGCACAGCAACTGTTTTTGTGTGTCAGTTTTCTGTGATCAATCCCTGTTCTTACTAGCTTTCTATTTTCGAAAAGACCTACATAACTGTGAGGGGCACCTGGCTGGCTCAGTCAGGAGAGCCTGCGACTCTTGATCACAGGGTTGTGAGTTTGAGCCCTACATTTAGCATGGAGCCTACTTTAAAAAAAAACGTTTTCAAAAAAATACGTGTTGGGATGCCTAGCTGGCTCAGTGGAGCGTGTGACTCTTGATCTCGGGATTGTGAGTTTGAGCCCCACGTTGGGTGTAGAGACTACTTAAAAATAAAATTTTAAAAATAAATACGTACATACATAAGTGTGAACCCAGGTTTACAGATTTGCCAGGACCCTGTCATCCAGTATCAGCTGGTATCCCGGCCAAACATAGACGATGATGATAATGATGATTAACCCAGTATGTGTAAGATACTTGCTGTTGACAAAAGCACATTATTTTCTTATTCAGTCCTCACAAATCTCCTTTGAGCAATTACTATTATTTTCATTTAAAATATGTGGAAAGCAGAGCTCAGAGAGCTTACAAAACTTACCTTTCCCTCCTCAGCTCAAAGGTGGCAGAGCTAGATTTCCACAATAGGATTATTTACTCTCAGTCCAAGACTTTTTGTACATCACAGTTAGGGTCTGTCAGGCCTTGGACTAAGTAATTCAACAGCCCCACTTGGGGACAGGTGGTTATTCTCTTACTTATCCCTAGTAGGCGAGCCCATGAAGATTTGCCATGCATATCTGCCTAACACTCTGATCCCATTCCTGAGGCCTGGTTTGCCTCAAGATTTTGGCCTGCAATTCAAGCACCTACCACCAGATGGAAGAAATGCTCTGTTAAGGAAAACAAAACAAGCATTAAAATGGCTGTTTACCAGTGGTTAGTAATTAACATATCCCTGTTCCCAATTTAGGGGATTATTCGTGTAGCTAATGCCCTCTGTCTTCATTAGGATCTCTGCGCTCACTATCACCTTAGTTACTGACTTAGCAATATTCCTTTTCCACGGCTGCCTTTTATCCCAGGGTGATTTCTAATACTTTCAACCCTCTTGAGCTGGGCTGAAAAGCCTTCCTTCCTCTTACCTTGCCATTGCATCTTCAAATAACAGTTGCTTCACTCCTGAAGTGCTTCAGTGACAGGTGTTCCTGCCGTCTGTTTCTCCGTTCAATCCACCTTGCATAATTCAGCCAAGTCAACGTTGGGAAACTGCCACTATTTAACCTGTCCTCCAGAAACTTCACTCTCCATTGTCTAAGGATTAGCCTGTCTTTTAAGGCACCCCACGGTCTGACCCTGTCCTGCCTTATATGTTTAAAATACATGCACCTTGGGGCGCCCGGGTGGCTCAGTCGTTAAGCATCTGCCTTCAGCTCAGGTCATGATCCCAGGGTCCTGGGATCCAGCCCCTCGTCGGGCTCCCTGCTCCGCGGGAAGCCTGCTTCTTCCTCTCCCATTCCCCCTGCTTGTGTTCCCTCTGTCGCTGTGTCTCTCTCTGTCAAATAAATAAATAAAATCTTTTTAAAAAATAAATAATAAAAAAATAAAATACATGCACCTTGCCTTGGTTCATGCTGTCAACATATCCTATCCATCTGCAACACCTTGTTCAAGTTCTAATTTATTTATTTATGCAGTCAATAGATATGTTTGAATGTGTTACCATGTGCCAAGCACCATTTTAAGACCTAAAGATTCATAAGGACTAAGACGGCAAAGTCTCTGTTCTCAGGGGACTTACATTCTAGTGGGAGAGTCAGACCTTCCCTTCCCACAAAGCACCCCCATAACCCCCCTGAGTACTGCCTCCTCCAACCTCAGAGCACTTTTTTTTTTTTAAGTATGGTTTTGCATTCTCCCAAAATTGATGCATACACGTGAGTGTCCCCCTTTCAAGAGGTGACCTTGGGAGCTCTGACACGCCGATGCTGTAGGACTTAATTCAATACATGTATAGCACTTTTCTTTAGGAAGAGCTTCCAGAGCCTGTAGTATATTCACCTAAATACCCTCAGCTATAGCAGATGTTCATCCTTCGAGGATGCATTGGATTTTTAAAAACAGCTTCAAGCCTCCTAGCCTGGTAAATTAGCTAGGTGAGAATGTGTGACAGAAGGAAAGAGACTAGTTTTCTGACATACCCCGAAAACGGGCTCTTGAAGGGCTACCCAAAGAGACATCCAGAGACATCATGAACAAGTGAGAACAGCTCTCAAATGGGGTCCCATCCTACCACGACGGGTGGCACTCATTTGAAAATACTAGTTCTGGTGATTTTGCCTGAAGACATTAATTTCAGTATTTATAGTCCTACCTAGTGGCTTTTACTGTGTTATGAATTCTCAGCTTACATTTTTTCCTATTTGTTTTTAGTGTTCTCCCAATTAAATAAGTCCCTTAGGAGTAAGAAGCTTTGCTCTGGGTTTTTGTTTTATTTATTTATTTATTTTTTTGTATTACCCACAGTACCATCTTTGCATATAATAGGTGATCAATAATAATATGTCAGTTGTTTGATGAGGCAGTAATAAAGACAGTAAAGCATTAGTTGGTACTGTTAGTGTATCCTGGCTGTTTATGGGCATTAATTGACTTTAAATGTACACTTTGAGCTTTATGTCAGTCTGCCTTATGTTGATTTTGCAAATCAGATTGGCATTTAAGGGGTAATACCTAAATGTTTGTGTTTGTATGAGCTTATGTCTTCCCTCAAGGAAGAATAGCAAGAGGTTCTCATAAGGTGAGATCCTCTTTCTGCTTGGTAAGGCAAAAGTTGGTATTAATATGAGTTAATCATTTGTCTTTGAGCTGTTTGCTTATAACCGTAATAGAGATTTATTGTGTTATGATTAGAAGGGCTTGGGATTGACTGTAGACTATTTGGAGTACAATATCCTGTGTTAGTTTAGAAAGTTCAAGTGAAAACTAACTCTTTTTTACATTTTTTTTCCAGAACCTTTGTTTCATTTTGCCACAATTTTTGTACCAGTTCTTCTGTGGATTCTCACAACAGGTTTGTTTCCCTAGTTATTTGTTATAATGTACTTTATGTTGGCCATGAATAAATTACCTTTTTATGTATTGGATTGTAGAGATGAGAGAGGTATGTTCAAAGTAAAACAATTTTATTATTTTTTTTTATTTTTTGGTTCAACAGTTGATCTTCTTGCCCTGGTTTTTGACAATAGCAAATGTTTATGTCTTTGCTTTAGTGATGTTCTTATTATTCCTTTCTTCTTGAAAGTTATTTGGTACCTCCTGTTGGAGGAGATACCTTAAGGAGATAACCCTAAGAGTATTTCTTTTAATCAGTGTAAACCATGCTTTCCAATAATCCTAAAATGGTGTAGTTTAATATTTCATCAAATAAAATCTCACACCTTTGCAGTTTCTCAGGTTGATTTGCTAGAAGAATGTTGATCTTTCAACTGGCCAAGAAGCTGTGATCCCTGGATAGAGCCTTGGATTACTTGAGCAACTCTACATTTTTTGTCCTTTATTGTTTTCTGAACATCTATTATTACATAAAGAATAGGATATATGTTATATTGATACATAAGTGGTGGGAAGGGCATGCACATTTATAGCCTTAACAACTGGAATGGAACTTGTGTCACTTCTAGTGGAAGGATAGCCCAGTATAGGAGCTGGAATGCTCAATGACTGAGAAATTTTGCAGTTAATCTATGAACAATTCAGTGATTTTGCCATGCTGAGCTAATGGTAACATCACCGCAGATATTAGAGACCGAGTTTCTAAATTTCAAGGCATACTTCATTCCTCCTGCTAGGAAGAGATTTTTTTTCTAATTTCTTGGCAGTATTTTTAAGACAGTATGTTCTTCTGAATGAAAAGTGATTGCTCTCTTTCCCTAGAACTTGCCTCTTCATTGGGTATGCTCTTCCTTACATCAGTGTCTTGTGGTCAAGCCCGTGGTGCCAGTTCAGCAGAGTTGCTTTATGAATTAATCATCTACCAGCTGTAGGAAGTGCCATCAGCCTTCTTGTATGCAAAACTAACAGTCTTAGTTACAGAGAGTTTTCTAAATTCTGATGAATCTGCTTTGTCTGAACATCCAGATTACTACTGGTCAAATGCTCACTTCGTGGATGAGTGCAGGTATTAAAAAGACATTTCAGGGGTGCTTGGGTGGCATCTGCCTTCAGCTCAGGTCATGATCCCAGGGTCCTGGGATCGAGCCCCACATCAGGCTCCCTGCTCAGCCGGGAGTCTGCTTCTCCCTCTCCCACTCCCCCTGCTTGTACTTTCTCTCTTTCTTTCTCTCTCTCTCTCTCTCTCTCCCTCTCTCTCTGTCAAATAAAATCTTCAAAAAATAAAAAGACATTTCAAATTTTGTAGCAGAATGCTAAAGGGAAATTGGCTTAATCTGGTTAAAACATTGTTTTTAGTTTGAAAGGAGTGTGTTCACAAGTTGTATGAGGAAAGGACTTATTCCTTATAAAGCCATCTGAGACTCAGACCCTAGTCTGTCTGGAGTCTGCTTAGGTTACCTTAGCTATTGAGGTTTCCATAGGAGTTGATGTTTGGCTTCCTCAGTTGCTCAGATGGTAGGTCCATTCATTTAATGAGTATCTCTTGAGTGCCTACTGTATGCCAGGCTAAGTGCTGGGGATATAACAGTGATCAAAACAAAGTCTTACCCATGGAGCTTGCAGTATAGTGTTAGGGGGTGAGACTGCAATCATACAAATATGTCAGGTACTGATACAGGCTCCAAAGGAAAAAGTAAAGCATTATAAACTGGTGGAGCATGAATGCAGAAGTCTGCTATTTTAGAGATGATCTGGAAAGTTCTCCCTGAGGTGACATTTGGGCAGAGATCTGAAGGAGAGGAGGGAGGGAACTGTCAGACATCTTAGAGGAAAAGTGTATCGGGTAAAAAGAAGGTCTCTCTCAGGTGGTGGCATCATGTGCAATATTTTTATTTTTTACTTTGGCCTTGTGCTAGTGCTGGATGTAGCAACCATTATTGCAAATATGTTTAGAGTACATACAGGTAGGCAGCCTTTTTCAACTTAAGTCCATGTCACATGTTCTCTCCAACCCTGGAAATTGGGAGAGCAAGCTACAGAGAATGTAGAAATGGGACCAGGATTC
Organism: Phoca vitulina; assembly: GCF_004348235.1. Classification (NCBI taxonomy): domain Eukaryota; kingdom Metazoa; phylum Chordata; class Mammalia; order Carnivora; family Phocidae; genus Phoca; species Phoca vitulina. The sequence goes on from NW_022589742.1 coordinate 7,658,933, forward strand.
AGATTCTTTAAGCAAAAAGCAACTCTTTCTTTAGCAAAGCTAGGATAGTACTGGTCTTTTTCCTATGTGAAAAGAAAACATTTGTAGCAGGTTTAATAAGAAACTATTATCAACTAAACCTGTTGTTTGTTTTGAGGACATTCTGTCTCCTAATTATGCATCTAAGAATTATAATTATCTCTCATGTAACATTGAAGTACCGTTGTGGAAAAAAAGTAGATTGATGCTTCTTTTGTTTGAATGAAATTCAAGACGAAATTACTCACCAGGCAATCTTTTTGTTTGTATGTTTGTTGTTGTTTTCAATTTTCTCATTAGTGAAAATGGGGTAGTTTCCAATGAAAATATAGTATTGTGTGCCAACAAACTAATCCTCTCCCTTGAAAATGAAAAGGAACAAAACACCTATTTGGGGGTTCTTTTCAATTCAGAAGATAATTTTTGCTGAGTTTAAATCTAGGGGAGTTAGGATGGTGGAGCATTGGGGGACCCTAAGCATGTCTTGTCCCTTGAACACAGCTACATAGTTATCAAATCATTCTGAACAACCAAGAAATCAATCAGAGGTCTGAGAGAACAAAAACTGCAAGTCTGCAAGTAGAAAAGCAACCACCTTTTGGAAGGTAGGAGGTGCAGAGATTTGAATTGGGGGAGATATAGCCGTAGATACAGTGGCGGGGAGGGAGCCTGTTTATGGAGGCTACTGCAAAACATTATGAGCACCGTAGTGCAAAAATCAGAACTTTTAGAAGTCTGCTACAGTGGGGGATGTGCCCAGCTTAAAGGCACTCAGGTGGCAAAGCAGGGTGGAATCCCAGGAGGGACACCATGGTCTGAGGATCCCCTGGGTCCCAAGAACAGGTTGCACTGTTCCCAGGCATAGGAACATAGAAGCCAGCTGAGAACAGTGATTCTCGGTGCCAGCTTTCTGCCCTATTTTGCCATAAACTGCAAACCCCTGCACGTTTATGTGACCACTTTCCTGGCAGGGGCCAGCAACTCGCAAAAGTGTGGCAAGACCCTCCCCCAGAAGAGCAGCGCACATCTGCGCTGTGGTAGTCCTTGAAATTCAGAGTTTTGAAACTCAGTTGTGTGCCTGAGATTAAAGAAAAAAAAACTCGGACACAGATCAGTTGAACGCAGGGTTCTGACGGAAATCAGTGATTGACTGCTCTTCTGTGAGGGCTCACTGAGGAGTGGGGGGCGGGAACTTTCAGCTCTAGGGCTAGAGAGTGGTACACTACCATATTCATCCCACCCATCAGTGCTGAGAGCCTTCAGGGAGCAAAACAGCACCACCTAGTGGAATCCGGAGCTGCTTACACCAAGCCCCGCCCCCCTACGCCCTGGAGGCGCATTTCCACTAGGACAGGTCCACCTTAGAATCATCCCAACAGGCTGCTTCCCCAGAAGACCGGCACAAACAACTCACTTACACCAAGTTTACTGATCATAGAGTGCTGCAAAGCTTCAGTTCTAGGGGAAAATAGGATCTAGCTTCCTTTTTACTTTTTATTTTTTTGTTTTTTCATTTATTTTCTTTTCAATTCATTTTGTAAATTTTTTTAATTTTTCAAATTTTTATTTGTGTATACTTTATATTTTTGTATTTTTTGTTTACTTTTATTATTTATTTATTTTGGGATCTAGATTCTTCTAAGAAGCAGACCAAAACACACCCAGGATCTAGGGTTTTGGGGGGAATTCTTGTTTTTTTGGGTTTTTCTTTGTTGTTTTTTGTGGGGGGGTTTGTTTCATTTTCTTCTTTTCTGGACAAAATGATGAGACGGAGAAATTCACCCCAAAAGAGAACAGGAAGTGGAACTCAGGGCAAGGGATTGAATCAGTACAGATATAATTAAGATGTCTGAACTGGAATTTTAAAAAGACGATTAGCTGGGCTTGAAAAAAGCATAGAAGACTAGAGAATCCCTTACTGTGGAGATAAAAGAACTTAAATCTAGTCAGGCCAAAATTAAAAATGATATAACCGAGATGCAATCCCAAGTGGAGGACATAAAAACAAGGATGGACGAAGCAGAGGAGCAAATCAGTGAAATAGAAGATAAAATTACGGAAAATAATGAAGCTGAAAAGAAGAGAGAAAGAAAGGTAATGAACCACAAAGATAGGTTAGGGAACTAAGTGACTTATTAAAACAATGTTCGTATCATAGGAGTCCCAGAAGGTGAAGAGAGAGAAAAAGGGGCAGAAGGTTTATTCAAATAAATTATAGCTGAAAACTTCCCTAATTTGGGGAAGGACACAGACATCAAAATCCAAGAAGCACAGAGAACTCCCATTAAATTCAACAAAAGCTGACCATCGCCAGGGCATATCATAGTCAAATTCACAAAATACAGACAAGGAAAGAATCCTGAAAGCAGTGAGGTTGGGCAGTGGGGGCGGGGGATAAAAGTCCTTTACCTACAAGGGAAGACAGATCAGGTTTGCAGCAGATCTGTCCACAGAAACTTGGCAGGCCAGAAAGAAGTGGCAGGAGATATTCAACATGCCAAATGGGAAAAATATGCAGCCAAGAATTCTTTATCCAGCAAGCCTGTCATTCAGAATAGAAGGAGAGAGAAATTATTTCCCAGACAGACAAAAACAAAAGGAGTTCATGACCACTAAATCAGCCCTGCAAAGAAATTTTAAGGGGGACTCATTGAGTGGAAGAAAAAAAAAGACCAAAATCAACAAAGACTAGAAAGGACCAGAGAACATCACCAGAAACACCAATTATACAGGTAACACAATGGCACTAAACTCATCTCTTTCAATAATCACTCAGAATGTACATGGACTGAATGCTCTAATCAAAAGACATAGGGTATCAGAATGGGTAAAAAAACAAGATCCATCTATATGCTGCCTACAGGAGACTCATTTTAGACCTAAAGATACCTGCAGATTGAAAGTGAAGGGATGGGGGCACCTGGGTGGCTCATTTGGTTAAGCGTCTGACTCTTGATTTCAGCCCAGGTCATGATCTCAGGGTTGTGAGATTGAGCCCCATGTTGGGCTCTGCACTGGGCGTGGAGCCTGCTTGAGATTCTTTCTCAAAAAAAAAAAAACCAGATTCTCTTTCCCTCTCTCTGCCCCTCCCCACCTCCCCGTTTTCTCTCTCTCTCTCTCTCTCTCTCTCTCTCACTCTCTCAAAAAAAAGTGGGGGGATAGAGAACCATCTGTCATGCTAATGGACATCAAAAGAAAGCTGGAGTAGCCATACTTAGATAAGCTAGATTTTTTTTTTAAGATTTATTTATTTATCTTAGAGAATGAGAGAGAGCGTGGCAGGGAGGGGCAGAGGGAGAGGGAGAGAGAGCCCCAGGTGGACTCTGCAATGATCACTGAGCCCAACACAGGCCTCAACTCATGACCCTGAGATCACAACCCAAGCCGAAACCAAGAGTCGGACACTTAACCAACTACACCACCCAGGTGCCCCGGACAAACTAGATTTTAAAACAAAGACTGTGGGGCGCCTGGGTGGCTCAGTTGTTAAGCACCTGCCTTCAGCTCAGGTCATGATCCCAGGGTCCTGGGATTGAGCCCCGCATCGGGCTCCCTGCTCCGCAGGAAGCCTGCTTCTCCCTCTCCCACTCCCCCTGCTTGTGTTCCCTCTCTTGCTGTGTCTATCTCTGTCAAATAAATAAAAATCTTTAATAAAAAATAAATACATAAAGACCGTAACAAGAGATGGAAAAGGTCATTATATCATAACTAAGGGGTCTATCCATCAAGAAGATCTAACAATTGTAAATATGCCCCCAACTTGGGAACACCCAAATAAATCAATCAATTAATAATAAAGAAACTCATTGACAGTAATACAGTAATAGTAGAGGACTTTTAACATCCCCCTCACAACAATGGACAGATCCTCTAAGCAGAAGATCAACAAGGGCTTTGAGTGACACCCTGGACCAGATGGGATTAACAGCTATATTCAGAACATTTCATCCTAAAGCAGCAGAATACACATTCTTTTTGAGTGCACGTGGAACATTCTCCAGAATAGATCACATACTGGGTCACAGAACAGGCCTCAGAAAGTACAAAATGATTGAGATCATACCATGCGTATTTTCAGACCACAGTGCATTAAAACTTGAAGTCAACCACAAGAAAATATTTGGAAGGACCACAAATACATGGAGGTTAAAGAACATCCTACTTTATGAATGAATGGATCAACCAGGAAATTAAAGAAGAAATTTTTAAAAATACATGGAAGCAAATGGAAATGAACACATGACATCCAAAACCTTTGGGATACAGCAAAGGCGGTTCCAAGAGGGAAGTATATTGCCATACAGGCCTACCTAAAGAAGCAAGAAAATTCTCAGATACACAACTTAACCTTACACCTAAAGGAGCTGGAAAAGGAACCAACATAGCAAATAAAGCCTAAAGCCAGCAAAAGAAGGGAAATAATAAAAATTACAGCAGAAATAAATGATATAAAAACAAAACAAAACAAAAACAGATTAATGAAAGTAACATGAGGAACAGTGGAGCCTCTCAGGAAGAGAGTATTAGAAAAATCATAGATTTGGGCTTGGGACACCTGACTGGCTCCATCAGTAGAGTGTGCAACCTTTAATCTCGAGGTCGTGAGTTCGAGCCCCGTATTGAGTATAGAGATTACTTAAAAATAAAATCCTTTAAAAAAAAAAAAAAAGATTTGGGCTTGAATTAGGTCATTTGGGGAAATTTTTTTTTTTTAAGATTTTATTTATTTATTTGACAGAGAGAGACACAACGAGAGAGGGAACACAAGCAGGGGGAGTGGGAGAGGGAGAAGCAGGCTTCCCGTTGAGCAGGGAGCCTGATGCGGGGCTCGATCCCAGGACCCTGGGATCATGACCTGAGCCGAAGGCAGACGCTTAACAACTGAGCCACCCAGGCGCCCCTATTTGGGGAAAAGTTTAAGATGAGCGGGGCTTGCTCTAGATTGGGTGCTTGTCAGTAAGTGGGGGTAATTTTATGACTAAGCATTTCAGTGCATCTTACCAGGAGGCTTGAAGACTAGGAGGCTACCACTGTCGTTGGTGAAGAAACAATAGTCACCCATATTTGCCAGAACAGGGATATTGTTTAATGTTGTGATTTGGACAATGTTCATATTCTGTGTTCAACGTGATTATGGGTTGATGTTCTTGTCTCGATCCGTCATGGTGACAGAATAGCCTTGTTTGATGTTGTTATTTGATGAAATTGTTCGTGTTCGACAGGAGAACACCATTGCCTAGCTTGTGAGTGCCAGGACAGTTTCTAGATGTTAGGGGCTGCCTTGTTTCTCTCAGTCTATGCCTGTTGATAAAGTAGATAAAAATCCCTGCCCGTGTAGAGCTTGAATTCTAGTGTGAAGAGAGACAGTAAAAATAATAAATGTATAACAAGATAAAAGGTGATTAGTACTATAGGAAAATAAAAAACAAGATAACAGGGGAAATATGTCCGTGAGAAAGGGAGTAGCAACTTAAATCAAGGTTGGTCTCTCTGAGAAAGTGACATTTGAGCTGATATTTGTGAGTGAGGGAGTAATCCATGAGGCTCTCTGAAGGAAAAATGTTCCAGGCAGGGGCAACAGCAAGTTCAAAGGAAGTCCTAAATCAGGAGTGTGCCTGACATGTTGGAGGTACAGTGAGGAAGGCATTGCTGCTGGAGTGGAATGAGCAAGGAGCAGGAGAGATCTAAGAGAGAAGGCCAGACAGAAGAAGCCAGATCAAGTGGGACTGGATAGCCACTCCTTTGTAGGAACCTTTTTTTTTTTTTTTTTTTAACTTTCAGAGATAAAGGAACCCACTGCCGAGTTTGAACAAAATAGTGACTTGATTTGGCTTCCTTTCTGACAGAACTACTCGGGCCATTGTGTGGACTGGAGATCAAGGGGAGAAGTAGGGAGCCATTTAGGAAGCTTGCAGGGTGGTAACTGTGGAGATGCTGAGAAGTGATCTGGTTCTGAATATATTTGAAGGTAGAGCCAGTAAACACTCCTGAATTGACTGGATGTGGGTATGAAAAAGAAAAGAGTCAAGGATGAATCCAAGATTTTGGTTCTGCTTGATCACCAAGATTTAGTTGCCCTTTCCTGAGATGGGGAACACTTCAAGAGGAGCCGGTTTGAGCTAAGGAGTTCAGTTCTGGATGTAGGTTTGAAATACATTTCCAAGAGGTAACAAGTGGGTAACTAGATACATGGGGACAGGTCTGGGCCAGAGATAAATACTTGGGAATGTTCAGTGAATGGATGGTGTTAAAACACAGAACTGGTGAGATCACCTAGAGAGTGAGTATGAAGTTCCAAACACTTGATTGCTGGAACACTCCAACAGAGGGCTCAGGCAGAATAGGAGACTAAAGAAATGGCTAGTGAGATAGGAGAATCACTAATTTCAAAATATTTCTTGAGCACCCAGATGGTGCCGGGCACCAAGATAGGGACTCTGGTTGCAACATTGTAGGGGCTCTTCACTGAAATAGAGAACGTAGGAGAAAGCAAATTTAAGGGGAAAGTTAATGAGTTTGGTTTTAGACATTTTGAGTTGCAGATGCCTATGGGACAGCCAGCAGAAAGGTGGAGATTTGGGTCTGGAGCCTAAGGAAGTCATGCCTGTGTACCTGTTTTTAGCTTTGTTTTTGCAAATACGTTTATTTAATCCTTAGTAAATGGCCACATTCAATATCATAAATACAGCCTAGAGAAAATTATAGTGATACTTAAAACTATGTAAAATATTAACAACAACAAAACCACGATGACACAGGCTGGCCACTGCCTATGCTTAGTCTCCCTGAGGGGTTCCAGGCTTATATTTAATTGGTCTTTGTTCACTGAGAAATCTTTTCAAAATCTGTTAGTAAATATTTGTTAGAAATAGACCTTATAGCATGTATACATTCTGAATAAGATCCTGTGGAAAGGGAGTATATATTAATATGATATATCACAATATGTTCATTTCTTTTCTACAGTTATCAGTGAGAGTGGCCTTATTTATAAACTTCTTTTGCTATCACGACAAACGTGAAAGGAAACTGTCTGGATTCAGCTTGTGGTTTTTCCAAACACATACGTTTTTTCTTCTGTTGTTTGTCATTTCAGCCACTGTATGATGCCGCTTACCTTACAATGTACAATATCTGCTTCACATCCTTACCCATCCTGGCCTACAGCCTGCTGGAGCAGCACATCAACATTGACACTCTGACCTCAGATCCCCGATTGTATATGTAAGTAGAGCACGTTGTTAAAAACCACTACAGACTTTCAAAATCGTGGATTTCTTTTCATCCACAGGTAGGAAGGACACAATTGCCCACCTGATTTGATTGCATGGTTCTGTTCTGAATTTTTAGCTACTTAAACTCTACCATTCAGTAGGAAAATGGTGTATGTCCTAGATGTAGGTCCTGTCCACGAATGTATGTGAACCATCTAGTTCAAAATCACTAACTGCTAAAACTTGAACCTACATTGTCATAGAGTTCTGGAGTCTCACACGAAGACACATTATTTTAACTACCAAAAAAGGGGGGGGGCACACACGAAGATTTATAGAGTATTGATTCCTACCTATAATGGGTTGAACTGATATAATGTTAGATTTTCTCTTTTATTTTTTTAAGATTTTATGTATTTATTTTAGAGAGAGAGTGTGTGCGCACAAGTGAGTGAGGTCAGGGGCAGAAGGGGAGGGAGAGGGAGAGAATCCGAAGCGGACTCAGTGAGCGTGGAGCCCAGCGCGGGGCTCGATCTTATGACCCCAAGATCGTGACCTGAGCCAAAACCAGAAGTTGATTGTTTAACCGACTGAGCCACTCAAGTGCTCCGAGACTTAAACTGCCCCAGAAGCGTAGCTTCCTCTACTTTGTTAGCGCCGTTCTAAAACCTGTATTGCTGGGGCACCTGGGTGGCTCAGTCATTAAGCATCTGCCTTCGGCTCAGGTTATGATCCCAGAGTCCTGGGATCGAGTTCCGCATCGGGCTCCCTGCTCAGCGGGAAGCCTGCTTCTCCCTCTCCCGCTCCCCCTGCTTGTGTTCCCTCTCTCGCTGTCTCTGTCTGTCAAATAAATAAATAAAATCTTTTTAAAAAAATAAATAAAACTGTACTGCTGAAGAAAATAACTCATCAAGCCATTATATCCATTTTGTGTCAGTTGTAAATGGATGCTTTTCTCTATGGATGGGGTACTTGGCCAGTTGCTTAACATACGATTTAATTAGGTTTTTATAAGTTAAGCCTGCACCTAAGGATGAAGATGTTAATTTATAGCAGATGATAGTCATTGCTAAATAATGGATAGCAAGTGCAGTAGAGCGACTCAGGTGGTTTATTTGTATGAAGTGAAGGTGCACAAATTTAAGGGATTTCTTTAACCAGTATGACTCATAAAAGTTATATTTAGTAATTGTTGGACTTAACTAGCTTTATGAAGTTTGTCATTATTTTAAAGATGGAAAAATTGAAAATTTCAAACATGCACAGTAGTAGCAAAAATACTATTAATAGAGTGAACTGCCCTATCCTCGCTACTCATAGTTTCAATAATTATCAGTTCAGGGTCTATCCTATTTCATGAGTAACCCTGTTTGCTCTATTGCAGACTTATTTTTTAATAAATACCAAACATTATATAGAATAGTTACTTCAGTAAGTATCTCTTAAAGATAAGGACTTTAAAAAAATAACAGTACCAAACACTATATAAAATAGTTATTTCAGTAAGTATCTCTTAAAAAGATAAGGACTTAAAAAAATAACAGTACCCTGTCATACCTAAAACTTTAACGTTAAAGTCCATAATATTATCATACATCCAGTCAAGGTTCAAATTTCTCCAGTTGACACATTTCTTTTTTTTTTTTTAGATTTTTTATTTATTCATTTGGGAGAGAGAGCACTCGAGCATGAATGGTGGGGAGGGGCAGAGGGAGAGGGAGAAGCAGACTCCCTGCTGAGCAGGGAGCCCAATCCCAGGACCCTGGGATCATGACCTCAGCTGAAGGCAGATGCTTAACCATCTGAGCCATGCAGGTGCCCCCAGGTTGACTCATTTCTTTTTATAGCATGCTTGTTTGAATCAGAATATAAGGTCCATATGTTGTAGTTAGTTAATATGCTTCTTGAGTCTGTTTTAATCTGTAGGTTAACCTGGCAATTTATTTTTTGACAAAACTGGGTCATTTATCTTGCAGCGTTTACCCCAATCTGGAGTTTGCTGATTGCATTCTTCTGGTATTAGCATGTTCTTCTTTTCCCTGCATTTGTGGCAAGGGGATAGTTATATCTAGAGGGGAATCATAGAAGCCCTGGGAGAAATCTGACAGAGCATCAGCTCCCATGCTCTCTTTTTTAAATGAGGAACCACGGCCCAGAAATGACTCACCTGAGGACACATGGTGTAACTAGAGGCCAAATCAAGATCAGAATTTAGTCCCCCTGATGACTAGCCCCATGCGCTTCCCAGCTGCGTGGCGGTTTTCAAACACTGACCAGCAGTGTTTGTCTCCAGACAAAACTAAAGTGAAGTTCCCTAGCGCGGCTGCTCCGGCTAACGTGGGATTCGGGCAGCAGTGGGCGGAATCCCTCCCATTCAGTCCCAGCAAGAGCTCCAGCCAGCAGACCACACTCCAGTCCCCGCTCACTCCTGTCTAACTGTGTGACTTTGTCATGTGCCTCGGTTTCACCTTCGGTAAAATGTGGGTAACAGTAGCAGCCAATCCCAGTGTTCTTGTGAGGATTCAGTGAGTGACTACATTTAAACAATTTAAAACAGTCCCTGGCACATAGTTTTCAATTAGATGGGAGCTATTAATCTTATTCTAACACCCTCCTCCACATAACTTCAGGGCTGTGCTGAGCGTTTTCATACATCAAGAATGTTGAAAACCTGCAGAAAGCTGTTGAGTACCAATTATTTTAAGGGTGTCCATGAAGTTTGAGGTAGGGAACTACAGGTGGAGGTGATTTTCCAGAGGGTATACTTGCTACACGGATCTCAGCCTGTCACTGTACTGTAGAGTGCTCTGTTACTCCAGTTATTCCTTTGGAAACATGAAGCTCTAGTCACCCTCTGTGGCCCTCTCTGCAGCCGTACCACTTAATATTGTGGCTGGCATCGTGTGGCATACTACAAATTTCACCTGCAGGGACGTAGTGACTCAGGCACTTGTCAAATATTTTGTGACACGAAACGATCTATTTGGATATTTTCATGCTTTTAAGAGAAATTTAAATAGTAAACTGTCGTTCTAGAGAGGGAAGAGGTGTAGTTTGTTTCTTCTACAGCTTTAAAAGGTGAAAGAAAGGTTCCGGTACACCTGCCGCTTCCCATCAGAGGGAGGTGCTCAGGCCTGTGCGGCAGGGCAACTGCCCCCCAAATCTTCATTTTCTCTCATGTTCTCAGTCATGGCAGCTGTCATACTGAGTTTCCAACAGCTTTGTCATCCGTTTGAGGGCAGCTAGAAAGCCTTGAATGTCACCCAACATACCATGATCCCCTGCCCTTCTTCCCACGGTGTGTAAGGTAGCTCCCAGAGACAGTCTAGAAACACAGGATTCACTCTTGCCTCAGCCCAAATTCAGTGACTCGCAAAAGCCTCATGGACTGGCGGTTGCTGGGCACTCATTGATCTTTAGGAAGGGGGCGCCTGGGGGGCTCAGTCGTTGGGCATCTGCCTTCAGCTTGGGTCATGATCCCAGGGTCCTGGGATCGAGCCCCGCATCGGGCTCCCTGCTCAGTGGGGAGTCTGCTTCTCTCTCTCCCACTCCCCCTGCTTGTGTTCCTTCTCTCGCTCTGTCAAATAAATGAATAAAATCTTAAAAAAAAAAAAAAGAATCTTTAGGAAGGTGCTTCCCTTGTGGCTCCCAGTTGCCTTGACAATGTGACTTATGTGTGGGGGGAGCTTGTTTCTGAGAAGCAGCCACCTCTTTCCTTCTGCAGTTTTTCTAGGGCAAACACTGACACATTGCCATCATGCATCCCCCGAATTTCAAATTCCTTCATGCACCTGGAAATCCTATTAGGTAAAAGTTACATAATTGCCATGTTTTCAGAAAACCCCACAGTACTCAATACTAAGTGAATAAGGATCACTTGCATTTACATTATAAAGGTGTTTATTCGATAAAGCCAAGAGATGTTCTATATGGTATTGGCAACAGTGTGAGTGATGAGCTACCTTCTGATAAATGTTAAGAGCAACTTGAGGGGGGCCTGGGTGGTTCAGTCAGTTAAGCAATCGACTCTTGATTTTGGCTCAGGTCATGATCTCAGGGTTGTGAGATCAAGCCCCACGTCGGGCTCCTCAACTGAGCATGGAACCTGCTTAAGATTCTGTCTCTCCCTCTCTCCGCCCCACTCTCTCTCTCTTAAAAAAAGGAGCAATTTGAAATAGAAGCCAAAAGAATTCCTTGCACAAACCCATCTTCTTTCTGCACCTCTGCTCCATTAGAATTATCAGCCATATTTAACACTCTGACTTGTGCCTAGAAGATTGTGTTATTTTAACAGATTTTAAAGTTTCGATCCACCTACTATTTATGAAAACATGACTCTACAGCTTGAAACATTTGACTCAATTGAAAAAAATATAAAGGGTACCCTGAGACCTAGAAAAGGTTACATTCCCAAGAAGAAATCTTGATTAAAAGAAATATCTTAGCAATTGTAGTTGGAAAAGCCATGGTAGCTTGGTTGAGAGCATATGCATATGACTTGAAGTCAGGTCAATCTATGGCTGTATATCAGCGCGTCCCCTTACTAACTGAATGAACTCAGGCGCACTCCTGCACTAGTGTTTCTAAATTTACTGCACATTAGAGTCACCTGGGAAGCTTCAGAAATATCCTAATGCCCAGGTTACGCCTCATGCCAGTTAAATCAGAATGAGGGTGGGAGTCAGGCATCAGTGTTTTTAAAGATCCCCAGGTGATTCCAGTGTGCACCATAGTTTGGGAACCATTATGATACATCTTTCGGAGTCTCATTATTTGTAAATGGGACTGACAAATACCTATCTCGTGTGGTTTTTTCGTGGATAAAAATGGACAATATATATAAAACTCTTAACCCAGTTTACTGACATAAAAGAAGTACTCAATAAATGGGAGCTAATTATTTTTGATGATGTTATTGTTGTCTGTGGCCAGGATTTTAAACTTAGTGCTTTTGACTATGTACTCAGTGCCTCAGTCCAGAGGCAATTGCACGGAGATGAACCTGCAGATCAGTATGGCCCTCCAGTCCCTCGGGGATGCCTCTCTTCATTATAACAGGGTCACGCCTCTGTGCACTTTTGGCATTTCACCGGATCTTTAAATAGACAGCCTACAGAGATTCACAGAGATTCATTAACCTGTGGTTTCTTTGTCCATTTCTCAATAGGAAAATTTCTGGCAATGCCATGCTACAGTTGGGACCCTTCTTATATTGGACGTTTCTAGCTGCATTTGAAGGGACAATGTTCTTCTTTGGTACTTACTTTCTTTTTCAGACTTCATCCCTAGAAGAAAATGCAAAGGTAAAAAAATACTTCATTACATCTTGGTATAGTAAGCATGGCTTATTCTTTTTCTATAGGTACTGGATTTATCATACACATAATCTAGCTGTAATCATTTTGTAAACTTTTTCTTGAGGTACAATATTTAGTTCTTAGAACTTTTTTAGAACGAGAAGTATTGAAGTAAGAAAACACTTCCCATGTGCGTGGCTAACTAGAGAGCTTCTGTGCAAACCTTCTGGAAGCTTAACTTGGCTGTAATTTTTAATGGATGTACAGAGTTCTTAGGACCTCAGAATTTAGACCCCTATACTTTTCCTTTTTTTTTTTTTTTTTAAGTAAACTCTACCCTCCAACATGGGGCTTGAACTCAGGACCCCAAGATCAAGAGTCGCATGATTTACTGACTGAGCCAGTCAGGCGCCCCCAGACTTTTCCTGTTTTAAAAGTCTGGCCCCACTCACTTCCTATTGATAGTGGCCTTTCGTGCTTGGACTTGAAGGGCATAGCTACTCTGTCTTTGCAGTGTTAGCCCGATAGTTAAAGGGACGGATTCCCTTCTCTTCCTCTTTCCCTTCCACATGGGAGCATAGTGTTTTCCAGAAAGACTATACTCATCCTACCAGTGCCTTCCTAGCAAGCGACTACATAAGTCAGCACCTGCAGTGGGATGATTTTCCCCTGGCTGTGTTCTGGGAGAGCACGGCTGATAGGCCAAGGTCTTGCCACAGCCACACGATGAGACTCGAGCCCACCGCTTCACCTCTGCTTTCACTATGTTCGTTCTTTGCTATTTCTGGGGTTCTTGTTTAATGGTTACTCATTCTGTATCCTTATAACGTGAAGCAAAGCAAAGGTTCAAAAATAATTTACTGAGTACAGTAACTGTCCAGAACCTACACAGTCAACATCTGTTACAGAAGTAATAGGCCCAATGACTATGAAAGATACTCTGAAATTAGGTACTACAGTCCACAACCTTTCTAATGTAGACTAACACAAGTCAGTTTAATATGAATCCCTTAGAAATATTAATCCCTGGGGGCGCCTGGTTGATTCAGTCAATAGAGCATGTGACTCTTGATCTCGGGGTCGTGAGTTTGAGCCCCACTTTGGGCACTGGGCGTAAAGGTTACTTTAAAAAAAGTATTAATCACTGAGTAACTGTGGAGGAAATAGATGTAGTACTTAAGGAGATGCACGTAGCACTGGTCAAGGAAAGTACCCTGCTAAATCTCTGCAGGCCAGTCATTTCAGCCTTCCAAGTCAGCTTTGGATGTCAGTTAAGAAGAGATTAGATTCTGTGATCTCTCAGGTCCCTTTAGCATTATGGCTGATTCTGTGACTTTCACATTTGATTTTATTTGGCGCATAAATGATAAAGAGCTGATGATTTCTTAAAAAGAGCTTGCTGCAAAGCAGGTGGGTACTCTCCTGCGCTCCCGTTGACCTGGCTCATTTGCTCAGCAAACTCTTTGGGTGGCGCCTAGGGAGCTCCAGCCCAGCCTGTGTCTTATCCATTACCCATTTTGGGTTTGTGAAAACCAAATTAGACTTGACCATATATGTCACCATCCTTCTAAATGTTTGCTAAAATTACAGTAAGTGTAAGAACTGCTATCAGTGATTAAACAGAGCACCATGTATGATTTGATCAAATCCTTTTTTTTTTTGCTTCTGTTAATCTTAGTTTTTTTAATTATTTTTTTAAAACGTTTTACATTTCATTTTCTGTTTTAATGTTATGCATTCAGATCTTGACAGCATTTGGTAAGCATATGTGCCATTCATTGCCATAGTTATTGACTTGTACATGCTCCCTGCTTTTCTTTAATGTGCACATGCTGACAGCTCTAATATTTACTGCCAAAAAATTAGACTCTATTTTTAAAATAAGAGTCCATTTGTCTACAAATTAGTTCTCATTTGAGAGCTTTAGTTCTTTATTACAGAGAAAGCCCATATCAAACTCTGTAGAGCCGTGAATCATTCAAATGACTTGTTTTGATGAACATTCCTGTTAGTGGAATAGGGTTTTTTTTCCTGCCTTTATTATACCAGTGTGTTCCCTGTTCGGTACTACACGGAGTAATGGAAATAAACCCTACCAACCGCAAGTGTGTTGTAGCTGTCCAAGAAAATTTAGGGTCACAGTAAAATCCAACATTTTGGCCTGATCTGTTGATCAGATACTTCCCTAAACATTTTATACCCATATCTTTAGCAGTTACACCCAAGATTAAATTTGCCTTTTTATTTTTGTAAGCAGGCTTGTGTATTCATGGTGCGTGTAATTGTTAAATGTTTTGCAGGTATATGGAAACTGGACTTTTGGAACCATTGTTTTTACAGTCTTAGTATTCACTGTAACTCTGAAGGTTAGATTTTTATTTATTCAAATATATTTAACACCACTTTTGTAATTCTTTCCGGTCTCACACTATTCTCTCTTTTTTGTCTTCTCTTTACTTGTATTGCAGGTTGTTATTCAAGTCTGAATACTTACTAAAATATGTATGATACTAGATATTTAGACATTTGTATGCTATTTGTGATCCATTTTTTCCAGAATATTGTCTATCTTCTTTAATTTGTTTCATTTAAAAAAATAATTCATATACCATAGTTATGTTGAAAATCTGTTTCTTCTTTCAAGACAGTATAAGTAGTATATAAATAGGCTGTGCGTGCGTGTGTGTGTGTGTTTCTATGTTAAATACTTGAATAGTTTTAAGATTATGTTTACAAACACCAGGCCTCAAAGGAATGGGAGTACTTAAGACAGTTGAATAGGTATCCATGAGCAAGATATGTGTGCAAAAGAGCTCAGTAGTGATGAAATTTCATATAATGTATTTATCACTGAAATTTATCCATATTAGTGATGAAATGCATAACAATATACAGCAGGTAACATACAAGAATCATTGGCATTAACATGCAGCCATGTAATATACTCTGAAGCCTTGCTGAATTCTACCCTTGAGACTTATGAGTTGGGACTCTCTTATACTTGAAAGCATAATCAAATTCTTTTGATGATCATTCCAGTAATAAGCACCTCACCTGGGATCCAAGAATGAATAAATGCATTCCAGTATGCCCAGTGGTCAAAACTAGAATCCCAGAAGTATGATTGACAAAGAACCTCTAGTCATTTCCCCTCTAAGTTTTTATTCCTGATTCATTTCTCATACCAAATAGAACTAACATATGTTTGCATTTTTCATCTACTATTTCAGTAATATTGTAGGACTGCAAAAGAAGATGTTAAACAATTCATCTCCATTTAGCCACTTACTAGCTGCTATTTTTGGGCAAGTGACTTCGTTTCTCAGTACCCTCATTTCTTCTTTTTCTACAAAATGGAGATAAAAGTAGTACCTTCCTCTCTCAGGATTTTTGGTGGGAAGTCAATTAGTGAATACACATAAAGCATTTAGAGTGGTGTCTGGCACATAGAATGTGATCAGAACAATAGATGCTAGTTGTTGCTATTTATTATTACCTTTCACAGGATCATGATTTGACACGGAAGCCTCTCCACCTTTGTTTCCCCTGGTCTTGCATATGGCCCCAGGGCTCCCAAGTGGCCTTCGTAGTTAAAGTTGGCCTTACTGTAGCATCTTTCATGTGTCCCTCAAAAGACATTCATTCTCTCATCTTCGGATGGATATTATCGTGACCTTCTCCCTAGCAGCCCAGAGGTGGGAATTCAAGCCTGGTCTACATTAATGATGTTCTCAACATCCTGCTTATGAACAAGAAACTTAGAACAGGAGTCGAGGACCAGGGTGTCACAGCAAGTAAGAAAAAAAAAAACGGAGACACCACCTCCTCTTCAAGAAACAAATGCCCTGGATGTCAGTCCATGTGGCCCAGAAATTTTAAACAAGCAGAACAGACCATACTTTTTTATTTTTAGATTGCATTTGAAAATCCCAGGTGCCACAATCTAAAGAAACAATCAGCCCTGGCAGAAACAGGGAGGGATTAAAATCTAAGGCAACTGAAAATGTTATTAATTTAATGGATTAGATAACAGTTTTGCAATTGAAAGGCACACTACATAGTCAGGCCCATGATTCATTGCTACATGGTGCCTTTGCATTTAATAACCCCCATCTGTTGTGTTTGAGCTATCAAGACTCCTTTGTGTAGTTTGTGTAGTTTGTCTATTCTTCCTAACTAACCTTTCCCCCTCCTACTGCTTTTCAGTATACCTGCCTCCACCAGCTAGGCCTTCTGCTTTTATCATCAGCTTCCCAGCCACCACCACCTGAGGACCTGGGGCTCCAGTCTGAGGATATTACAGTTACCTCAATGCCTGCCCTTCCTTCAGTAGTGAGGAATCTGCAGCCCCATACCTACCTGCTACTTGCTTGATCACACCTCCAAGCCTGTCCTCTTGGGTCTGGAGACCTTGGAACAGAACTTAGCTCGTTCTTACCCTAGCTCTTTGAAAAGTCTGGATTCTGTTCTTCTTTTAGTTTCCCTCTCTTCTAGTTGCCTGGCCCAAGCGAGATCCTCGCATAGGTATCATAATGTATGCAAGTTCTCAGATAGCATAGTGTACTTAACTGCCTGGTGTAGTATGTACCCATCATGAAATCTCCTGTGTTGTATCTTTTCAGCTCGCCTTGGATACTCGCTTCTGGACATGGATAAATCACTTTGTGATTTGGGGTTCTTTAGCCTTTTATGTATTTTTCTCATTCTTCTGGGGAGGAATTATTTGGTAAGCAGCTGTATATGTGTGAGTAATATGTAAAAATAACAAAGTAGATATATGTATATGTACATTGTCTCTGCAAAGATTAATTATACTTTTTTAAAGTGTTGATTGTATAAGATGGCAGGTCTTCTGTGTTCAAGGGCTGGAAGTTAATTTCAGGTAAGATTTCAAATGCAAGTATATCAACTTACACAAGTTATTCAAAAGTAAGTAGCCCCTGTCCAAATCTTTCCACTTGAAGGTATGTAAACATCTGTCTGTGAAGTGAAACTGCAAGTTCTAGCATGCCCTTCGATGTGATTTCCACTGGAAATAGTCATCCTCTGAAGTTTCTACAGGATACAGTAGCCAGTAGATACCCTATTATCCATTTGGATTCTGTTCTGTCTTTATGGTATATTACTGTCAATCTTGTCACTATACTTGTGCTCAAGGTAAAGAATATATACCACTTAATATTCAGAGGGTTGTATCTTAAAATCACATCTCATTGTTTTGGGTGGGGTAAAGGCGGACTCTACAATGTGGCCTTAAAGTTCATTGAGTTCATCTTGGTTCAATAGATGTTTATTCGGAATCTGTTGAGTGTGAGGCACTCTGGGAAACCAAGATGAATAGACTGTACCCCTCCCTCCAGGAGATTAGGATCTAGTGAGAGGGACACATAAGCTGTGATTGGGAGAGTTAAAAGGAATGAAAATAATAAGTTAGATTGTCATCTCCTTTTCTTACGCCCAGAGGCCTATATTTTGTTTTTAAATATCATAGGTGTTTTCATTTATCAGTGGCTTCTCTTGACAAGGATGCCAGCAGCAGAGAGCATAGCATGGCTAGGGGAAGCCATAGGCTGTGATTCTAGGAGTACATTTTCTCACTGGACAAAACATTCCATGGTATCACGGAGATGTGAGGCCATGTTTATTGTCCCTTGAGCTTTAATTAGAAAAAATTCTTACTGTTTTGAAAAGCTTTTAAAATAAAAGCCTTAAGAAATAAGAATATGAAATACCTAATCACTTAAGCAGTTCCAAAAAGTGTAATCACGCATATATTGGGCACCTATAGAGGTAATTACTGAAGTGGTGAAGCTGACAGAAGTCTCTCTTTAATAATATACAAATTAATCAAAGTTGATTAACCACATGTAATATACAACCGTAACTCTGCCCAGAGCACCATAGTTCTGTCTATAAATCTGTGTAATCAACATCCGATGAACTAATGCAAAATTTCCGCAAGAATAAAATGTTTCTAGCAAACTAGTTTCTCTTACCACAGACTATTCCTTATTAATTAAAATAAATCCTTTAAATGATTAAGACCTTGTCACACCTGTTTCTAGTCATTAGCGATGCTTGCTAAAAATGAAATAGATCTATTTTTATTTTGTTGCCTGTAGTGCTATCCTTAAGTAGAGCTGAGTTGAGCTACTACATGAATATAAAATTATAAAGCAACTAGCAAAATATGACCAGAAACTGTGTGAGATTTCAGCTGGATGCTGGTTTCAGCTATTATCTCTGGACACATTCAACCCTGAGGCATTGTGACACACCCCTCTGGGGTTTGGCCCTGAGAATGATGATTTCTAAGCTCCAAACCCAAGATAGATTTCTAAGCTCCAAACCCAAGATGATTTCTAAGCTCCAAACCCAACAATAGTATCTTTTGTTTTTTACTCTTCCCCTCTAAAGCACCATAGGTGTCAAGATAAAGAAAAATCTAGAGCTGCGGGGCAGGGGAAACGGAAAAAAAAAGAAAAGAAAATTCTAGAGCTGTTAATCACAGAGTATTGTGGGTACTGTGTGGAATATCCTATGACTAGTTGTTCGTTGTCTACTGGACCCTTATGGTCAGTTAACTGCCTAGAAAATAAGTCAGGGTGCCCTTCAGAATTAGAGTGAGGGTAGAGTTCTACAGAATTCCTTTTTGGATGGTAGGGACCCTGGAAAACCTTTTTAGCCCAGACTTCATTAAATTCTCCATCTCGCTGTCGCCATACACCTAGAGCCAAAAGCTTGATTTTATTAATGTTACATAAGAGTGCACAAACATCGATTTTTTTTTTAACAAGAAACCAGTTTATCTTCAGTGAGCCCAGTGCGTAATATAATAAATGAGACAACGAATTATCTGCCCAGAGCTCCTAATCCAAGGAGAGTCTGTTGTGCATCCCAACCCTGATCAGCCACTTTGCACTTCCTCCCCCTCTGCTTCCAGCAACATTTAGCCTAGTGAGGCTCTCTCTGGCTCAGCTCGGGGAACTGGCTGTGCTTTTCTATGGCCACCAAACAGTTCAGTGGATGACTTAGAATAAAATCCAACATCAGAATGAGGGGTCCTAGATTTCTGGACTCCAAGACTTAATGTCCTCTTAGCAGTATTCTTCTGCCAACCTACTTGGCACACACTGGATACTCAGTATATATTTGTGGATAAGAATGGTAGAGAGAGAAGTTCAACAGTCCTTTCTATCTTTACAGAGAGTTTTGGGGGGGAGCCTATAAAAATGTCTTAAATTTCTGAATGTAGAGCACAGTCCATTCTCATATTAACAAAACAGCTGAGGAAATAAAATGCTTGTTAGCATAAAAATTAACCGTTGCTCTTGAATATCTTTGAAGCTCCAGTATTTTCTAACGCAAATAAATATTCTCCAGTTGGCAGTTTTAAAGTTGATTGCTTGGTTGTTTTCAAGTCAGATGCATTTTCCTGTCATTCTTCCCCTTTAATTATCATTCCTTTTTTCCCTAAACATTAAGTAAATGAAATCTGTTCAGTACTTTTGGGATATTCTTAAAGAAAATTATTTCTATTAATGTGTATAATTAGAAGAGTCCCTTGAAATACAAAAGATAGTTTCAATTACACATCTGTTCATATGACAGGAACTGATTTCTTTTCCATTCTGTGTTTTCTTTCCACTCTAGGCCTTTTCTCAAACAACAGAGAATGTATTTCGTATTTGCTCAAATGCTGTCTTCTGTATCTACATGGTTGGCCATAGTTCTTCTAATATTTATCAGCCTTTTCCCTGAGATTCTCCTGATAGTATTAAAGAATGTAAGAAGAAGAAGTGCCAGGGTAAGAACTAAGTTTATAAGGTTATTTTTGGAAGGGGCGTCAGTATCTGCCATGAACTAAAAACCTTGCTTAGAGATTTGCATTAGTTACAGCATGTTAAACCCCTCCTTACAGGTTCATCACTTAATTTCCTCTTCTGCATAAAAAGTATAGTAAAAACTTCGTTATCCAATGCAGGTGGTAAGTAGATTCCTTAATAGTGTTCTATGTGACCTTTAGCAATCCATATGGAGTATCTCATATGCTCCATATGGAATTTTAAATGGAAAAAATGGGGTATTTTGTTTTTTTTTTTAGCCTAGAATTTTCACACCAGGAATTTCCACACCAACATTCCAGCTTTAACCTTAGAAATTTCCCTGTGGGTTGTTTGCAGATTTTTTTTTTTTTTCAGTTAATAATCCCAATTTGCTTCTTTCAAACCTTTCCCCTTCCTTTAATTATAGTGCTGCTTAATCTCTGTGTCGCTTCTAGCCCTGTCTGTCCAGAAGTATATTTGAACCAAAGAGAAATCCCTGGATGTGATTTCTGCATCCTTACCCTCCTGAACACACTTGCGAAAATTAAGATTGTTTTATGAGTGTGTTTTTATTTTTGCTGTTTAAATTGTTGATTCCTTGTGGGACTGAGACGTTACTACCCTCTGCTAGCCTAATTGTCTGATATCTTTTAAACATTTCTAAAAAGCCTTTAAAGTGAAAGGGGTAGATTAGCTTGGAAAAGAAGACTTCTGGCAAATTTTGACCAACAGGTTAATTAAATATGTCATATTCCTGCCAACACTTAACTCATTTTGCCAAACAGAACCCTGTTTTTATCCTCTTGACACCAACTCGATCATATGGCCCCTCCAAGGCAATATTTTCAGGAAATAGTCTAAGGTGTATCTACTGGACCCATTCGATCAAACTTGCCAACCAGTTTAGCCACAAAACTGGTTTCTCTGATGTTGGTTTGGGCCTATTGATTTGAGAGAATCCAGTGGTTGGCATCATGTAAATGTGGGGAACTAAAATGATTATAATGAGAACATCTTTAGTGACTGGCTGTGTTAAAGAGGACCTTCATGATTAATAAGTCAGTATCAGCCCCAGTGAAAGTCAATAGATTACCCTTGGCATAAGCCACATTGATTTGGGTATACCAAGCCGATTCCTGTACAGTTAGGTGGTCAGACCTGGCCTTACCTCGCTGTTTCTGCACTGCACCCACTAACATGAGCCTAGCTAGTTCCAGTAGACCCCTGACTAACTCCCTCCAGCCTGCTGTTTAGTCTTAGGATGGGAAAGTGGCATTTACTTGTCTGCGTAGCCCTTAATGTCAGTTGAACAGGGTTAAAACAGGTATGATACAACAGGTTTTTCCCAGAATGGCTTAAGTGGCCATTTATATCAAGCCAAATAAAAATTGTCCCTAGAAAAAGTAGTTTGGTGCCTTGTCATCCTAGACAGTTTGGGAAAGATCTCTGAGGTGCTCTTCTATCCCCCTTATTTGGGAGTACACTTTTGGGATGCTCCTAAATGTTTTTCTTATTTGGGTTAATGGAGCTCATGCTAAGTAATGGCTCACTCCCGGCTTCATGCTCTAAAGATGATACAAAAATCTCCGAAATCAAAACCTTCAAACATACCATCTTTATCCTCTTCCCGAGGCCCTTTCTTTTAAAAACAAAATTAGACACTGGCTGGCAGTGACTTTTACATAAATTAAATGGAGGGATGCTACAAACTAGTCACGGATAAAGACGTAAAACATTTTCTTGCCATGCAAACAGGAGATTCCAAACTTCTGTTGAAAGCATGAGGTTCAGCATGAAATTTGTTTGCTATGGGTTATGTCCGTGATAGGAGGAATTCTAGTGTCTGTGCTATAGCTTGGCATGCTGGTGTGCTAGAACAATCAGGAAAATTCCCATAGTCACCTTCATTCATTCGATCATTCATTCATTTATTCCTACCCTCATTGAACCAGAACATGTGTTGAACCGCCTACTGATGAACATCTCTCTTTACATCCAATGTCTGAAAGGCTACATGGTTTTTCAGACTGTAGGATTTTTCAGAGTTGCAGATGAGACAAAAAGTTGTGGGCACTCAGCAGCACTGCCCCCCCCTTTTTTTTTTCCCTTGTGAGAAAATGCAAGAGCAAAGTAGTGCATATGAATGCATAAAGGCCAACGGAAACCTGGCAGCCAAGGCTATTCTGATGTCACATCTGTTTATATAAGGCCCTGTTTGGCCATATCAAAGAAGCAGAAGCCACTTTGAAGATGAAGGAGAAAGAGTATCTTCATCACCAGCAGTTTGACATCCCGGGTGACTTCCTCCTTGGTTTAATATCCCTTGCTAAGGCATTGGCCTCACTTTTAAAGAGGCAAAAAATTCTTTTACACTGGGTTAGCCTCATACCTAACAGGCTCCCCACTGGGGTAAAGTGTGTGTCCCTACCTAGAGGTAGAAGATCCCCCTGACTCCAGCCGGTTAGCATCTTGGATCCTTTGTGCACATAGCCAGAAAGACCTGTGGCAACTAGGCTGCCCGTGCTGTCCTCCTATGGGTCTTGGCAGTTGCTTTCAGAAGGGAACTCAGCAGTGGGTAGTGAAAATGTCTCTGGCGTTTGGAAAAGGGTGCTAAGCCTTTTACGTTTAACAATTACAGAAGCAGCCTTCTGTCAGATTCCGTTCAATTCAGCACACGTTGCCTGAGGGTCCACTATAAGGTAGCTACTGTGCTAGGTTTCAGTAACTCAGGGAGGAGTCAGATGTGGCCCCAGCTCACAGGGAGCTCTCACTCAAGTTACAAAGGGGATTTATGCGGAGCTCTTCTGTAAGCAGGTATAAAGCAGGATAGGAGACTCGATGATATGGCATGTTGTAACACAGCTGAGCTGTTTCAAGTCACTACCTCCTGAAGCCTCCAGTATAAAGGCTGGGATGGCAGCCTCCACCCCAGCTGAGTTCTGTCATGATGTCAGCATTGTAAAGAATTGTGCTTTCTTCGAAAATAGTTTCCCTCGGTCATTTAACTCAGAGGATAGCTTAAGCTACCTATTCCTCAGCTATCTTTTCAGCAAGTGTGGTTAATTTTTGAGTTAAATCCAGTCATTAAGGATCATAAGGCTTTTCTTTAGCTTATAAATTGACAAAGCTACATCACCGTGCTGCTGACAGGCTATGGTGAAACCGCCACTGAGCACTGAACAGTGGAACAGCAAGATAACACTTGAAAGGAAATTTAAAGTTTAGGATATCTGGTATTTCAAAAAGTTGTAGTCTCCTCCTAGCACAATTGTTGGGCTCTCTCATAATCAGTGAAGTAACACCTAGACTTTCTGGCCAAGTAGTAAATACCACTTCCCATTTCCAATGGAGGACTTCTCCTCCAAACTTTGTGGAAGTTTTCCCATGTAAACTACCACTATCAGAAGGGAGGCTTGACCCTGGAACACTGTAATCTAATGGGAATAGACCTAGCCACATGGCCATACCTAGCATGGGATGTCTGCACAAACAAGAAGAAATACTCCATTCTGGAGGGAGCTCTTTCAGAGTAGAGGACAGGAAAAGGAAGAATGTCAGCTGTCTGAGCAAAATTCCCAGAGAAAGCACTTTGAAAATTTTGGATAATATAACTTACCTTTTAATAACAGTGGTGCCAAGGATGATTGCTATTGCGATTCTGACAGTGTCCCATACAACCATGGGTTCTAAGGATAATGGCCCTGTTAACTGGATTAGACAAAAAGTTGGATCCTAACTTGTGGCTGTTGAGATGGACCTTTATGCATTGGCCTCTTTGACATACTGCTCATTGAGCCTGAGCTGGTGTCAAAGCTCTCTAGATGACTGCAAAGGAATGTGGAAATTTCATCCTCTTTTAGCTCATTATCTCGCTTCTTTCTCTCCCCCTCTCCCCCCCCACCACTTGCTGGCTATATGAGTTTTTGATTGCTTCAGATACTCTTTCCATGCTCTCCACTGCCTTCTGTACTTTCATATTCCCTTTCTTTTTCCTTTATAAAGTAACCTAATCTATTAACCTCTAAAATTTCTGCTTCATAGAAGTACTTTTATCTCTGACGGTTGGATGTAAGGTTTTGAGTGCACCAAAATGTGCTTATAGTTGCAGTCTTAAATAATTAGGCTTGTATATTAAACATGGGGGTGGGGGACTTGGTATCGTGTTAATCTTGTTGCGAGATCTTCACCCACAAAATAGAAGGCAGAACAATTTAAATTTTTTTTCTCAGAAACTATATATTGGTAATTTGCATGTTGCCAACATGTCACCAGCTTTATTTAAGGTAAAATATGAACAGGAAAAAAATACAGTTATGTTAAAACATATATGAATAAGTCAAAGTATTTGCCTTTAAAAGTTTTATTGTTAATTAGACTCTGCTAGATATATGATACTTTAGCTGGTTTCTTTTTTTAACACCTATTTTTGTTAGTCACTCAGTGGATAATATGGGTAATCTTAATTAGCAGAATTGTTAAACTCGTCCCTGTAGTTGACCGCTCATCTTCTGTTTTGCTTGGGCAATGCCAAAACCAAGTCTGTGACTTAGCTTATAACTTCAGGCATGGAATAAGAAGGAAAAACGATAACCTGTTGGGTTTTCTGATTAAACTCTAAGTTATCAATTTTTACTTTTTCTAGGCATTTTAAAGGAGAAATTCATAGCTCTTTAGCCTACCCTTTTAAAGAGGTCTCTGTAAGAAAAGGGGGAAACCAAAAATATTATGTTAGAATAAAGGAAGTTAAGCATGGGTTTAGCGGTAAATGGAACTGAAGTGTGGTTTCACCAGATGTCTTCCCGTTATGTTAGTTTTGTTAGGCTTTTAACCTGTAAGGGCCCAAGAGCAGTCAGTCCCTTCATATTGTATCTGCGCAATTGGTTAGGACAGAGAGTTCCTTCAAAATTAGATTGCTGATGGACCCCGGACATAGCCCTCTGACCAATGGATTTTGAACAATGTAGGTTAGTGAATTAATGATTAGAAATAAGCCTTAATGAGAAGCATATTTTAAAATTATTTTATTCAAAATAGTCAATCTTCCCATTTACAAAATAATTTTAAACTGTTAAACAGAGAAATAGTAGTTTGCACATATAATAGAGACTGTTCCTAACTCTAACTCGACTGTTACTTCAGAGAGTAATGCCTTCAAAACTAATGTCATTTCGACTTCAGATTCTCAAGGTTTCTTTTTAAATGTCTTACATTTCAGAGAATATTTACTTTTTTTTTTTTTTTTTGGTTTCTGCATTTCTCTTTCTTCTACTGCAATTTTCCACCCTTTGTGCAATTGTGATCAAGGTAACGAAACGCCTCCCTTCCTCAGGAACATCTACTATCTTCATGCTTTCTCAAACTTCCAGCAATCACAGTTTCTCTTGGAGTGAATAAGGTGATTTCCTTTCTTAATGTACCAACTTGCTTGCATTCTCATTTGCTTGACACCATTTTCTGACTCTTTATGAAAAATTACTTCTCATTACTCATTTTTATATCTTCTATTGATACTTAAAGAGTATTTTGTCATTTTCCTTTAATCATTTGTTCACCTTCTCAAATTGTCACACTGGAGAGGAAGTGCTTTTCAAATGTTTGGACTGTAAATCTCTAGTCCCATTGATTCCTGGTCTGCGGTAGAAGCCACGGCTAGTCTGTTCACCAAGACAGGAATGTTTTGCACAAATTCTCTTTGTTCGATACACTCACGCACCAGCACAACTCTCAGAGGTGTTCACCAAAAGGATGGTAAGGTTTACTAATCAAACCATATTGACTCATCTACCACATAACCAACCTACCGGTGTCATTTCAAAAACCCCAGTTTGCCATATACTACTAATATCTGCATACTTCTACCATGAAAACAATTCAGTTCGAGTTGGAGACTTTCTTAGGTCTTTCAATGTATTCATTTAAATGTTATGCATTTGCTGTAGTGTAATCATTTGTACTTTTGGCCAAAAGACTAGTCTATAGGAAATGATTTTTTTCTTCTACGTTTTTATCACCAGGTAGGTTAATCAGTCTTCAAATGCTTTAAGTATCTTTACCTCACTATTACAGAGAAATCTGAGCTGTAAAAGGGCATCTGACTCATTATCCGCCAGACCTTCAGTCAGACCTCTTCTTTTACGAACATTCTCAGATGAATCTAATATATTGTAACAGGTACCTAGTGTTAAACAAGCGGGCTGGCTTTTAAAGAAACAGATTAACAGCATTATAAAGAAAAAAATGAAAATACCACTCTCTAAATTTTCTCTGCTGTTGGTGTGGTGAACTTTATACAGTTCTTTACAAAAAAATATAAAGATGCATTAGTTGGAATATGGGAAAATCTATATTTGAAATTTGTTAAGCCCCCAAACAAAATGTTAGGCATTTTGCAGAACTTGAAGGGCAATAAAAATACAATAAAAATACATTGAATTTGTAAGGGGCAAGTTGTCATGGCAGTATTCGTTAATACTGATTAGGAAATTCCATTTGGATTTTAAAAGATCATTTAGAAAATTGAAAATAAATATTCCAAAATTGCATCTGTATAATACCAAGTCGATTAAGCATTGCATGTTCTTTTGGGAAGTATGTGGAAATAATCCAGTGTGTTTGTACCTCCATGTGCCGTGTCTGTGTGTTTGCAGGTATACACCTAATGTACTCGTAAATGTCTGATCCCCAAAATTAATGAACCAATCTAATCACTTTTTTTGATGTCAAGTTTTATTCAAGCTAAATGTTTCAACTTTCAGAGATAAAGGTAAAATCTTTCCTAGCTATTCAGGGGGATGCTAGCCTAATTATGTAGAATGCTTCAGAATTGTTCTTTCCAAAAATGAGTGAATTCATTTTATAACCTATTGTTTCATTTACCCCCAAAAAATAGTCGGGAAGAATTGATAAGCCATGGGGAGGAGTCCTTGAACTCAGAATGACTCCTCTGTGTGTATTTTGTTTCCCACTGCTGGGGCCTCTGTCATCCCAGACCTTGAGAGGCCCTTTATCCACCCGTAGGAATTCAGAGTAATTCGTGAATGAAGTTTACAAGCTTACCAGCTTGGAAAAAACTCAGTACAGCTTAGGGCAGGGCCGTCTTTCATGCACACATAAAAATTAGTGATCATCTGGAATGAAATTGCAGTTCAGTTCTCTTTAGAGCTAACAAGTGTGAGTCTTCCTCATAGGCCCATGTTTTTGTCAGCTGTCAACCCCCCCTCCCCGCCCCCGAGCAAAGAATAAAAATTAAGCTAATGGCATGAATACTTTGGTTCTTCTATCTCCTACGCCTTATCACAGCCTGCATCCACGGTATTCTTTGGGAAGCAGACTCATTTTGCCCCAGTCAGCATCTTTTTCCCCATATTGAGTGACTCACCTGCTTATATCTTCCCTCAGTAATGATCTGCTTCCTGGTAGCCTTCAAAGTCTTTGACCCTTTTGTCCCGGATGGCCTTGTCCTAAGCTGTATGGTGCATTTTAGCTATACTGTTGCCAGCTAATTCTGTATCCCCCTGGATTGCTTTCTTTAGCTTGGTCTGTGGTTTGGGAGACTAGGCTGGGTAGCAGACACTGCTTCTGCTTTTGGCCTCTCCAGGGCCTAAAATCCTACAGTGACAAAGGATGAGGAACATAGAATTGAGGAAGTTTCATTTTTTAAACAATTGTTTTAACGTGGTTCTTTCTTCCATGAATATCTTTTCGTGTAGCCTTATTTTTCCTCCGAGGAAAATACTTGGCAAGGAGTTTAGCCACCGAGTTTGTCCCTTGATGAGAGAACTGTGTGACTCCTTTTGTAAGTTCTCAATGTGAACAGCAACCTTATTTTGGTTAGGCTTAGTCACCATGACCCTGCTACCTGAAGGACTCTTAGGAAAATAGGGAACATGAAAGAAGTGGAACGTATTCTAGAGGACTTCTAGTCCAGTCATGGCAAGGAAGGTGCACCAAAATGGGAAGAAAATAGCATACCCCTTAAGGCCCTCCACTACTCCTGTTTTAAAAGGTTGGATTTTAGAGTGTAGAATGAAAGGCTCCCTCCCGACACCAAAGAGTTCCACTTCTCAACATACCTGATTTATACTCTTGTGATCAGGTGGCCTACCACGCCCTATCCCTGTAATAGCATTTGATAATGTTCAGAGGACAGAGAAGAATCTACAGATTTCGGGACGTTTTGGTGGTCGCTTTTCTAAAAAGATGATAAGACAAACAGAAGCATCTGTTGACTCATAGATAACGTGATCTACCAAAAAGAAAATGAACTTCAGCGTTATATGGGGAAGAAACATGTTGCTTTCAGTAAAGGAAAAATACTTTTACAACAGCCTTTCAAAACTGAGTATGTCTTTAGACTTCCTCTGTCAAAATTTACACATCCTCAAAAAAAAAAAAAAAACCAGTAATCAATTCATTCATTCAACGTGTCCCGAGTACCTGCTAGGTGCCAGACACTAGGCTAGGTGCTGGAGATAGGAGGATCAAATGTCCCTGTTTTCAAGGAGCTCATGGACTAGAGTCCTTATGGGAACAGTGACAGGAGAGCCCTGGAGCATTCCAAAAGCAAAAAGCCAAGTCTGAATCTATTCAGCTAACAAATGAAGAAAGGATTAAAAACTGGTTATTGTGTCACTTTTTTTTTCCCTGCATGTGAATAAAACTTGGCACTTTTAAGATCGTTCCTTTACTCTCATAACAAAATTTACTACTTGATTTATTTTTGAAAATGCTAAACAGATGGCTTCACATTATTGTTAAAATAAACCTTTTAACTCTGTATATTTTAAATTTTTCAGAATCCGAATCTTGAACTGCCTATGTTATTGTCCTACAAACATATTGACAATGGTTACAGCTAAAAAAGAAAGCAGGAAGAAACAACTACAAAAAGTTATCATCTCAGGATACTCAATATGCAACAAATTAAACCACTCTCTTATGTCTAGGGTTCAGAATCAATGTCCATTAAAATACCAAATGACTCTCGCAAGCATTTGCAGTTATTGTTAAGTAGCCATTATGGCCAAAGCTCTAAGTTATGAATCATGTGAAAGTTGAAAGCACGAATAATTAGAATTTCTGGCTTTAGATAGAATAATATAACTACCCAATGGGTGCTCCTTTAACCCATGAACTCTGTGAATGGATCTAAATATAATAGTATAAAGTAGAAGTCATACAATGGGAATGAATAGACTTTGCTAATCTTACTTTTTTTGCCTGGCAGAAGAAATAGGCTGTTTGGATCACATTTCTTGTTCCTGCTGAATGATCATCTTAAATTATTTTTTTTTCAAATATATGAAAGGAATACTTGAACATACAAGAAGACTAAATGGTTAATCCTTTCTGTTCATCCACATGCTAATTTTGTCTTCATAGAATATCCTTGCCCAAAAAATACCTTGAACCCTTATGTGGAAAGAATGTTCATCCTGGATATTTTTGTGAGAATCAAAAAAATGGCTCATTTTATTTTTGTTCTTCTGAATTAAATCCCACTTGATGGGTGTGTGGCTACTGGATTTGAAAATAAAAACATTTCCAATCGCTTAGTAAGTAGCCCGTCAAGAGAGTGAAGATAAAACAGATTTTTTCCAATATTAGTTTTTACTGGGATCTGAGGTGAGATAGGCAAAACCATAGTTACATAAAAAATAAAGCCATCTGAACATCAATCTTCTATAATTTTTTGTGGAGAGGGAAAAAATAGCTTATAACTGTTAATGGTTATTTTTTGAAGGAGGCTGTCTTTGTGCATACATGCAGCACTTTTTTTTTTTAACTTGCCAATTTGGGAAAGAGGGATCCATCCCAAGACGGTGGTGATTCAGCCTGCAGAGCTGTGACTCTGAACATGAAAGTTTTCTCTCTTAGCAAACATGGTTGGGTGATGGTCTAACTTTAAACCATGAGATTCACCTTGGTAAAGTCCTCAACTTACTGGACTAGAAGGAGGCTTTAGTCTCCTAATGAGTTCACTTAAAACATAAACATAAATGTGAAATGTTTTTATTAAATGTTAAACACACTTTTTTTTGGATGTAAATGGCTACATTTGACTACTAAATTGAAATGGGCTCTTAAAAAGTGTTTTCAGGGGCGCATGGCTGGCTCAGTCAGTGAAGCATGCGTCTCTTGGATCTTGGGGTCATGAGTTCGAGCCCCACAGTGGGCACAGAGATTACTTTTAAAAAAAAAAAAAAGTGTTTTCATACCGGTTTCCATTTTTGGTTGTCTTTCTGGCATGCCTGTACTATTATTAGTGTTTATATCATACCTTGATTTAGAAAAGTATTGAATTCAATCTGTACCAGTGTATTTATATGGTCCACATGGCACATTTGATTCTTCCATATATATTTTGTGTTAATGTTCAGGTGTAATTTTTCTTAAATTCTAGGAAGGACATAATTTCAGATATCAGAAACCTATCCATCATTATGCCCCTTTTTCATTATTTCATTTGTT
Organism: Phoca vitulina; assembly: GCF_004348235.1. Classification (NCBI taxonomy): domain Eukaryota; kingdom Metazoa; phylum Chordata; class Mammalia; order Carnivora; family Phocidae; genus Phoca; species Phoca vitulina. Next base: position 7,689,758 of record NW_022589742.1, read on the forward strand.
CTCATCTATCAGTATTATTTTTGAGTATTTTGTTAGATGTCATTCACAGCTTACCCAAGTGTGCTGTGTTCTGGTCGCCTGTATTTGAGGTAATCTACTGAAAACAAAGTCTGTGTATTCTTTGCCTATTCCAAAGAGCTAAAAAAAAAAAAAAAAATCAGACCCAGGAAAGCTTTTGATGTTTTTTGTTGTTCTTGTTCGTGGTATAGTCGTTCCTGTGTTGTTATTGTTGTTTCACATAAGTACTATAGGGACTGTGAATACAAATGAGAGATCCACAATATAGAGAGAGGCTCGTTGAGCGCAAACCATTGGAGATTGCCATAATCAGAACATCCAGGGCAGTGGAAATGTAACTGGTGGCATGTAAAATTCCTCGCAGCCAGGAAGAAAGGTGACTAAGGGGGATTTAAAGTCCTGTCTCAGCTACACGTTACACTGTAGCTCAAATTCACGATGGTGAAAATCATGGCCTAGATCCTTGAGAGGGACCTGACTTTCCTTTTTGAAAGATATTTTATTAATGAGCTAAAAAATGGCTAGCATGGGTTAGCAGATGTAATCACTCAAAGTAAGCCTTCCCACAGTATTCCTAGCACTACAACCTAACCACCTTATTTTGTGACAGAGAATGGGGAAAAATGTAATAATGGGATCACGTATCCATCATTTGAACAACTTTGAACTATCAAGATGTCCTTGTAATTTTCACAACTGTTGTCCATTGTTTGAAGGTGTAACCTACTAAACGTAAAACATAGATTCCGTATCTACAACATCTACACCAGCAACAGTATAAATGTAGGCCTAAATTTGCAAAATTCATAATAATTTAGTGATGGAATTTTTTAATAACATGCAGTATATAAATGTGCAGATTTTATGCAAGTGTTAACAAAATCATTTTTCAGCTTGCAAAATGGGACTGCAAAATTACATTTTTCACTTAAGCAATTTTTTACATCTATGTCGTTGCTTTCTATAATGACTGTGAATGCCATCTTTTATGAATGCAATTTGCCTTTTTCATTACAGAAATTTTTGTTTGATGTATCAATAAACTTTGGTATGATATGATTGATATTTTAGCCTCTTTTTTTTGGAAAGGTCTCAGTTTGACATAAAAATACGGAAGCAATATGGTGATGGGGAATAGTTTTTTAATTTTCTCTTTGCCTGTTTCTGTATGCGTTCAACTGGCATTTTAGGGCAATACCTAATTTGGGGAGGTTACAGTTTTTGTGGGAGTTTTGATAGAGAAAAGTGCAGCCAAATCAGTAAATACATATTGAAAATCTAGTGTATGCTTGGCAGTGTGCTTTCTGCTGCCCACACATTGGAGGTAGTGTGATATATGGTCTGTGTCTCCATCTCATTGAAATCATTTGATTCTTAAGTATCCAAACATGCAGCGATTCTACAGTCGCTTGAAATTTGGTCCAAAGGTGCGCATGCATGCGCATGCGTAAAAAACTAAAGTTTCTCCACCATGGCTGGTTGCATTTCATTTTTACACTTAAGTCTCCATGTTTGTGTAGCCTTCTGATCATGTTAAGTCTTTGACCTACATTTAGTGAATTTCCTTTTTATTTTTTAATTAAGTTTTTTATTTTAATTCCAGCATAGTTAATATACAGTGTTATATTAGTTTCAGGTGTCTCCTTTTTATTTTTTGGTAAGTGGGAAATGTGCTGTATTTGGAGGTGAGACGTGAGTTAAAGGTTTCAGCGTTGTCACTTCGAGCTATTTTCCTCTCGGTCCTCTTCTTGCCTGTAAAATGGTGTCTTGGGGGTCGGGGTGGTCAAACGAGGTAAAGGGATCAAAACTGCTTTGTAAAATATCATTTGTTGTTCACATGAAATCATTGCTATTTTTATATTAAGGGATGTTTTATTGCTTTGATCTTTTTAACGAGTAGTTGTCATTTACCAAATTTTTAGAGATGTAACTATAGTAGATTCTTTCTACCTTCTTGGAATTAGTCTGTGCAAGCTTCCTTCCCTTCCCCCATCCAGCTTTGTGGGGAGCTGCCTCACTGCTGAGTCTACCCAGGATTGGCCAGTCAAGTAAGTATTGTGAGGGTCTGAGTGGTTTGGCCCCTTCAACAAGAAGCACATGCAAAGGTTAGGGGCTGAGGTTATCACTATGGTTATTCAGTGGATGTGTCCATGGCTGATGTGCTGGACGCATACTAATGAAGCTTGAAGGCCTGAGTTCTGGAAATAGTCAGAAAAACAGGGGCTAATTATTTCACAACTTTGTGAAATTAATTTGACACATTTTCCCAGCAACTTTTGGGCAAGGAAACACGGGCTCGGTTCCTAATATGTGGACCTGTTATGCTGAAGAAATACTGCTTGGGGCTCAAGCAAGTCCTCATCTTCTGAGCCTCAAGAGCAGGTGCTAGGAGCCGGCCTCTGGCTGAAACAGACAGTGCACTTGTTGGTGGACCAGAGGATCTTTGGCCCTGGCTCTTTGCTTGTTGGATGTTCGTGGTTAAAATGCTCGCTACTGCTTTGGTCTCTTCGTCAATTTGCCAGGATGTACCTCCTTCCAGTAAAGCCACTAAAATCACAACTACCTCCGGTTAACACTTAAACAGCACTTACTGTGTGCCAGGTGCTGTTCTAATGACGTACAACGGATATTCGTGCCTCTAATAATTCAAACAGTCCTATGAAGTAGGTACTCATGTTCCTCCATTTGACAGATAAAGAAACTGAGTCACAAACCAAGGTCACACCGTCTGGTAGAGCCAGGTTTTTTTCATTTTGTTTTCAACACAAATGTATAATAATTCTGGAAATCCTAAAATCGGGGTGTTTTACCTGGAAGCTCTGGAGGAGAGCTGCTCCCTTGCCTTTTCCAGCTTTCAGAAGGTTTTGTGATGGGGCGCCTGGGTGGCTCAGTCGGTTGAGCGTCTACCTTCGGCTTGGGTCATGATCTTGGGGTCCTGGGATCGAGCCCCGCATTGGCAGGGAGCCTGCTTCTCCCTCTCTACCCCTCCTACCCGCCCCCCCCCCCCCGCCCCGGCTTGTGTTCTCTTTCTCAAATAAAATCTTGAAGAAAAAAAAAATGTGATTACTTGTCTCATGATCCCTTCCTGGTCCATCTTCAAATCTCTCTGCTCCCACTGTCACATCTCTTGAATCGGACCCTCCTGCATTCCCTCTGTGATTACATCGGATCCATGTGGATAATCCAGGATAATCTCTCCATCTCGAGATCTTTAAGTCACATCTGCAATGTCCCTTTTTCCGTGGTAAGGTGACACACTGACAGGTTCCAGGAATTAGGAAGGACATGGACATCTTTGGAGGGCTGTTACTCAGCATACTACACCATCTCAGCTGGGGACCGAAAGGTCTTTCAGGTCATGGAACTTTAATTACTGACATTAGGAAAGTTCCAGGCAAGCCTGGAAGGTTGGTTGCCCTTAGCAAGGGGCCCTTGTTCCAGGAAGATACTTCTACGGACTCGTGGGGGAAGTGGAGAGAAAAGATGGGTACACATAAGAGAGCTGTAAAGAAAACAGTGTTTTTCCAATAATAGTACTTAGGAGAAAAGCAACCTTTAAGCAGTCCCACCCTGCACTACCTGGTAGAGCCAGATTTTTTTTTTAATTTATTTACTTTAGAGCGTGCACGAGTGCACACACGAGTGGCAGGAGGAGCCAGGGAAAGAATCTCAAGCAGACTACGTGCTGAAAGCAGAGCCCAGTGTGGGGTTCAATCCCACAACCCTGAGAGCATGACCTGAGCTGAAATCAAGAGTCGGTTGCTTAACCGACTGAGCAACCCAGGAGCCCCAGATTTTTTTTTTCAGGAATCTACACCCAACATGGGTCTCGAACTCACTACATGCTGCACCAACTGAGCCAGCCAGGCATCCCTCTCAAAGCCAGATTTTGAACCAAGGTATTCTGACTAGAGTCCATACACTTAACCAGGACACTATTTCCATCATTATACCACCCCTGATGGCGTGAATAAACAAGCCATCACAATATTAATGCTAATTATTAATATTAACCATAAGAAAGCGTGATAGACCAAAACAGGGATAATTCTACACAATGACCAGTAATCTTCAAAATTATAAAGATCATGGGGGCTCCTGGCTGGCTCAGGTGGTAGAGCATGCAACTTGATCTTGGTGTTATATGAGTTCAAGCCCCACATTGGGTGTAGAGCTGACTTAAAAAAACAAAAATAGTAAACATGAGCAGATTTTAAAAACAATTTAATGGGGCACCTGGGTGGCTCAGCCAAGTGTCTGACTTCGGCTCAGGTCATGATTTCAGGGTCCTGGGATTGAGCTCTGCACCGGGCTCTGCTTAATTGGGGGGGGGGGGTCTGCTTAGGATTCTCCCTCTCTCCAATAAATCTTTAAAATTTAAAAGAAAAAAATTACAAAGATTGGGGCACCTAGCTGGCTCACTTGGTAGGACGTGCGACTCTTCGATTTCAGGGTCATGAGTTCAAGCCCCATGTGTTTTTTGGGTTTTTTGTTTTTTAAGATTTATTTATTTTACAAAGACACAGTGAGAGAGGGAACACAAGCAGGGGGAGTGGGAGAGGGAGAAGCAGGCTTCCTGCTGATCAGGGAGCCCTATGTGGGGCTCGATCCCAGGACCCTGGGACCATGACCTGAGCCGAAGGCAGAAGCTTAACAACTGAGCCACCCAGGCGCCCCTCAAGCCCCATGTGGGTCATGGAGCCTACTTTAAAAAAATGTATAAAGATGATGAAAGACCAAGACTAAGGAATACCCAGATAAAGGAAATGAAGATGACGTAAATAAGTGCTGCATGTTGTCCTCAGTTCAATCCTGGACCAGAAATTGGACATGAGTAGGGTAATTGGTGAGTTTACCTAAGGTATATAGGCTATATACTATCATAGGTTATATCAATGTTAAATGATTTTTTGAAATTGTGACTTATATTTTGTGGAATCTGAATAGAGAGTATATGGGGAATTTTTTGTACTATTTTGCAACTTAGCCTGAAATTATTTCTAAGTTATAATTTGAAAAATAGAACACAATAAAGCAGGGGCACCTGGCTGGCTCAGTTAATAAAATACGCAGCTCTTGATAATGGGATTGTGAGTTTAAATCCCACCCCACGTTGGGTGTAGAGCTTTAAAAAAAAAAGAAAACACAAAGCATAAAAATACTAATGGGAGAGGACATTAGATTGAGCTGACTGTAGAATACTAAAATAAATTGTTAGCTATTATCTGCATAACAATTCATGGAATGCTTTTACATACCTCATTTAATCTCCACAACAGCTCTATGTGGAGATCATTAAACTCCAGATTCTTACAGATAAACTGAGGCTCAGGGGTGCCTGGGTGGCTCAGTTGGTTAAGCATCTGCCTTAGGCTCAGGTCATGATCCCAGGGTCCTGGGAACGAGACCCTCGTTGGGCTCCCTGCTCAAGGAGGAGTCTGCTTCTCCCTCTGCCCCAACCCCCAACTCGTGTGCTTGCTCTGCTCTCACGTGCTCTCTCTCTCAAATAAATAAATAATCTTTTTTTTTTTAACAATTCTTTTTTTTTTTTTAAGATTTTTTTATTTATTTATTTGAGAGAGAGAGAATGAGAGAGCAAGCACATGAGAGGGGGGAGGGTCAGAGGGAGAAGCAGACTCCCTGCCGAGCAGGGAGCCCGATCCAGGGACTCCAGGATCATGACCTGAGCCGAAGGCAGTCGCTTAACCAACTGAGCCACCCAGGCGCCCAATAAATCTTTAAAAAAAAAAAATCACTGAGGCTCAGTCGAGCTAATTATCTTGCCCTGGCCCCTCAAGACAGAACCCAGGTCTGAACCAATGCGTTTCTTGCTACACCACACTGTGCAGTTTGTGCAGAACCCCAAAAGCATGTCCTGCAGAGTCTAGAATGATCAAAAAGCAAATCTTTCTGTAATCATTTTCCTGTGGGCCAGATGCCATTGTACCCCAAATGAAACCATGAACAGGGCTCATGCCAGTGCTCTTAGTCTTGAAGTGGGTAGCCTCAAACTACCCCAGGTCCTGGCGCGTCTGGCTGGCTCAGTAGGTGGAACAGTGTGGCTCTTGATCTCAGAGTTGTGAGTTTGAGCCCCACGTTTAAGATTACTTAAGAATCCTTAAAAAAAAAAAAAAAGAAAGAAAGAAAGAAAGAAAATGCCCCAGGCCTGGGTTTTCCCTTTCATCAAAGTTGATGGTGTTGAACTGGGTTTCCCTCCAGTACTACTGAATCAGGTGTTTCCCAAGGTACGTTTTATCCTCCTACCCTTGTTGCCTGCCATCTGAGTGAGAATACAAGCATGCTCCTACAATTTTAATAATGAGGCATCAAGTTAGCCGCCTACACCTGGTATCTAAAGTATGTGCATCACTGGGGCGCCAAGTGGCTCAGTCAGTTAAGCGACCAGCTCGTGATTGCAGCTCAGGTCCTGACCTCAGGGTCGTGAGATCGAGCCCCGAGTCAGGCTCCCCACTCACTGGGGAGCCTGCTCGAGATTCTCCCTCTCCCCACTTGCGCACTCTCTCTCAATAAATCTTTTAAATAAAAAAAGTAAAGTATGTACATCACTTAAACAAGAACATGGGAATATGGCCAGCATTATTGATCTGAAATGATTCCACCCACACCTATCAAAATCCTGGCTGAGATTATTATTATTCGGCATTTTCCAAACTGGGTTGTATGAAACATTAGAGTCCTGGGAAATGTTATTAGGTATTCCTTGAAAAAGTGGGTTCCCTGGCTAAAGTCTATGAAAGATCTAATATTAAACCCGTATGACTTTGTTGAAACCCACTGTGTTCCAAACCAAGGATCACTTTTTGCATAGACCATCTAACAACAAATCACTGGACACCAGTTTTTCATGGAACACCTTTAAGAAATAAAGCAGCAGCTAGGTTCTTTACCCTGGTTACTGTGACTCACACTCCTCCCCACTCACTCGATGGAGTTGATCTTCATGATCTGAAGACAGTTTTCAAGCCAAAAGCAACAGCCAAGGTCCAAACTGGAAAACAGACCATTACATGTATTTAAAATAAATGGGGGCGCCTGGGTGGCTCAGTCATTTAAGCACCTGCCTTCGGCTCCGGTCATGATCCCAGGGTCCTGAGATCGAGCCCCGCATCAGGCTCCTTGCTCCTCAGGGAGCCTGCTTCTCTCTCTTCCTCTGCCTGCCACTCCCCCTGCTTGTACTCATTCTCTCTCTGTCAAATAAATAAATAAAATATTTTTAAAAATAAAAGGAACATAATACAGGGAATTGATTACATACACGTTGGCTGAGCTAAAAAGCCAACTGGGGCTCTATGCAAAGCAACCCAGAGATTAGAGTAGGAGGCCAGAACCACTCTTAGGCTTGAGGGGACAGAGAGGAGGTGAAGATCCTGCAGCCTCTGGCCTGGTCTTTTGGCAGAAATGGGAATCATGGTGGGCCTGTCTGGAGCAGCTGGGACCACAGCAGAGTTTCAGCCGCTGTTAGAGCTGCAGCCTGAGGTAGAGACACCGGGCTCCCACCTGCCCCCAAGCCTCCAGCTAGCGCTTCCTGTTGGCTGGACCCAGCCGGAAGCCAGCTAACATGGGAGCCTGGGAAACAGCTTGAGGGGGTCATTCCCTATCTCTACAGGACAGAGCAGAGCAGGGAAGAGTGAGGACTGCCTCTGAGAGAAAGCAGGCTCAGAACTAGCGCATCAAGGATTTAAGGAGCCAGGTTCAAATTTCATATAATTAAATGTATATAAACATAAAAGATAAAACTTTAAGGAGCTAGATTTTAGCCACTTGATAAATGTCACCTCTTGTGTTTCCCATATGAAGAAAATAAATGTGGAGAAACTATTCTGAACTCACTCCTATAATATATTTAATGTGATAGAGATAATGTTTTATGGATGCACAGATTAATGGAAGTAAAAGGCCCTTGTATAATACAGCCTTCTCAATTAGTAACAACAGAGACACTTGGGCATTTAAAAAATGAGCTTAAAAACTAGAGCTAAATGAAGAGTAAGTGTATCTAGATAAATTCACGCACATCTTATTCAAAAGTCAAGAACAATTCATGGGGGTCTGGATAAAAAGCTACAATATTAATTGCAAAGGGAATAACTTTCCCTCTCCATGTTCCTACCTCCAGCCATAAAATTGTAACTCATCTCTATGAAGTATGTAGAATTGGGTTTCTGCTCCTCTTTCCACCCACTCAAGTAGCTAACTGGTGAGCCTGGAGAAGGGGGTATTCTCTCACTCACTCTCTTGCTCTCTCTCTCTGGGTGTGTGCGTGTGTGTGTGTGTGTCTGTGTGTGTGTGTTCAGCCCACTTTGGCCCTTTCTCTTTCAGAGCTGCCAGCTTGCAGGCTACTAGGTGTTCTTATCTCCATTCCTGGATCTTCCATGCAGTAAGCCCATTGGGGGTAGGAAACCAGATTGACAGGTGGAGGAGGCGGCTTCAGTCTTTTTTTTTTAATTTAAATTCAATTAGCCAACACATAGTACATCATTAGTTTCAGATGTAGTGTTCAATAATTCATCAGTTGTGTATACCACCCAGTGCTCATCACATCATGTGCCCTCCCCCATGCCCATCACCCAGTTACCCCCTCCCCTCCAGCAACCCTCAGTTTGTTTCCTAGCATTAAGAGTCTCTCATGGTTTGTCTCTCTCTCTCTGATGACGTCCCATTCAGTTTTCCCTCCCTTCCCCTATGATCCTCTGTGCTGTTTCTTATAGTCCACATATGAGTGAAACCATATGATTGTCTTTCTCTGATTGACTTATTTCACTTAGCATAATACCCTCCAGTTCCATCCATGTTGATGTAAATGATAGGATTTCATCCTTTCTGATGGCTGAGTAATATTCCATTATATATATATATATATATATATATACCACATCTTCTTTATCCATTCATCTGTTGATGGATGTCCCGGCTCTTTCCATAGTTTGACTATTGTGGACATTGCTGCTATGAACACTGGGGTGCAGGTGCCCCTTCAGATCACTACATTTGTATCTTTGGGGTAAATACCCAGTAGTGCAATTGCTGGGTCCTAGGGTAGCTTTATTTTTAACTTCTTGAGGAACCTCCATACTGTTTTCCAGAGTGGCTGCACCAGCTTCCATTCCCACCGACAGTGTAGGAGGGTTCCCCTTTCTCCTCATCCTCACCAACATTTGTTGTTTCCTGTCTTGTTAATTTTAGCCATTCTGACTGGTGTGAGGTGGTATCTCATTGTGGTTTTGATTTGGATTTCCCTGATGCCGAGTGATGTTGAGCACTTTTTCATGTGTCTGTTGGCCATTTGTATGTCTTCTTTGGAGAGATGTCTGTTCATGTCTTCTGCCCATTTCTTGACTGGATTATTTGTTTTTTTGCATATTGAGTTTGAGAAGTTCTTTATAGATCTTGGATTCCAACCCTTTATCTGATATGTCATTTGCAATCAATGAGAAAAAACTGAGAGCTTTTCCCCTAGGGTCAGGAACACAACAGGGATGCCCACTCTCACCACTGTTGTTCAACATAGTACTAGAAGTCCTAGCCTCAGCAATGAGATAACAAAAAGAAATAAAAGGCATTCAAATTGGCAAAGAAGAAGTCAAACTCTCCTCTTCACAGATGACATGATACTTTATGTGGAAAACTCAAAAGACTCCACCCCAAAATTGCTAGAACTCATACAGGAATTCAGTAATGTGGCAGGATACAAAATCAATGCACAGAAATCGGTTCCATTTCTATACACTAAAAATGAGATTGAAGAAAGAGAAATTAAGGAGTCGATCCCATTTACAACTGCACCAAAAACCATAAGATACCTAGGAATAAACCTAACCAAAGAGGTAAAGGATCTGTACTCTAGAAACTACAGAACACTCATGATAGAAATTGAGGAAGACACAAAAAGATGGAAAAACATTCCATGCTCATGGATTGGAAGAACAAATATTGTTAAAATGTCTATGCTACCCAGAGCAATCTATACAGTCAGTGCAATCCCTATCAAAATACCATTGACATTTTTCACAGAGCTGGAACAAACAATCCTAAAATTTGTATGGAACCAGAAAAGATCCTGAATAGCCAGAGGAATGTTGAAAAAGAAAACCAAAGCTGGGGGCATCACAATGCCAGGCTTTAAGCTCTGTTACAAAGCTGTCATCATCAAGACAGTATGATACTGGCACAAAAACAGACACATAGATCAATGGAACAGAATAGAGAGCCCAGAAATGGACCCTCAACTCTATGGTCAACTAATCTTCGACAAAGCAGGAAAGAATATCCAATGGAAAAAGGACAGTCTCTTCAATAAATGGTGCTGGGAAAATTGGACAGCCGCATGCAGAAAAATGAAACTGAACTCTTTCTTACACCATACACAAAATAAATTCAAAATGGTTGAAAGACCTAAATGTGAGACAGGAATCCATCAAAATCCTAGAGGAGAACACAGGCAGCAACCTCTTCGATCTCAGCTGCAACATCTTGCTAGACACATCTCCAAAGGCAAGGTAAACAACAGCAAAAATAACTATTGGGACTTCATCGAGATAAAAAGCTTCTGGGGCACCTGGGTGGCTCAGAAGGTTGAGTGTCTGCCTTCGGCTCAGGTCATGATCTCCAGGTCCTGGGATCGAGTCCCGCATTGGGCTCCCTGCTCAGCGGAGAGCCTGCTTCTCCCTCTCCCTCTGCCTCTCCCCCTGCTTATGCGCTCGCTCTCTCTCTCTCTCTCTCTCAAAGGAATAAATAAAATCTTTTTAAAAAATGATAAAAAGCTTCTGCACAGCAAAGGAAACAGTAGAGTCTTGTTCAGTCTTTCAGCCACTAAGTATCTGACTAAATGGATAAATTCAATTGAGGAAAGGTCATTTTGACCTCAGGCTAGGTCAGGTTTTAAAATGTAACTTTGTAAAAAAATAAATAATAAAAATAAATGAAAATAAAATGTAACTTTGCGAATCCTAGTTAGCTCTTTTGTCTGCTTTGGGCACTGCTGTATTCTTTAGTGCCTAAAGCAATGCTGGGACGGTAGATGGTATTTAACAAATTTGTGTTGAATGAATACATTTTATCTCTGATTGATTCCTGAGCCTGTTTCCCAACTGGCTTTGAACTCAGAGGGGAGAGAAAAATGACAATATATGGGGAGAATGTTCTTCACATTTCCCCCCTTTACCTTCCCCATCTTCAAACAGACAGCCAGCCCCAGCTCATTACCTTAAAAATATATAGCACCAGAAAAACAAAATTACCTGCGTAGCTTACCTTTGGCTTTTGTGTTCCAAAGGCAGATCATTAAGAATGTAGAAGGTTCTCAGAGGAGAGAGAAAAGGGGAATCATGGGCATGCAGTGCCTTAGAAAATTATATGATTACCGAAGCCTTTCCACGGACTGCTGGGAGGAGAAATGAGAAAGGGGTCTCTGAGGGCGGAGTGCAGGCAGGACCTCGGCTGTCATGTCGAGCAGCGCTTTCAGGAAAACAGCAGAAACAGAGGACAAAAGCAGAGTACCTCCCGGTAGACAGGTTCCCTTCCAGCCAGCCTTGGAGAAGACTCCCAAGCCTCAACATGGCAAGAGCCAGGAGACCTTCGGGCTATAGGAGACAGCATGGCGATTGGGCTGATGGACCTCTCGGGTGGTAAACTGTGGATGATGATTGAGGCCCGGATAGGTACCCTTCCCTGTCTCCAACTCCTTGACACTGCATTAGCTCCAAGAACTATAGAATACCCCCTAAGGGGACGGGGACCCAAGGAAGGACACTTTTCATTCATTCATTCACTCACTCATATGTTTAGGCAGCCCAGGAGGATGGGGGCTAGGCATAGTCAGAAATTTAATTTTAAGTGTATTTACTGAGTGCCTCCCTGCTGCATTCGCTGCATTTCCTTAACAGCTGCCTTTCATATAATTTTTTAAAAGATTTTTATTTATTTTGCCAGAGAGAGGGAGAGACAGAGAGGCAGGCAGAGGGAGAAGCAGGCTCCCCACTGAGCAAGGAGCCCGATGTGGGGCTCGATCCCAGGACCCTGGGATCATGACCTGAGCCGAAGGCAGACGCTTCACCAATGAGCCACCCTGGTGTGCCTCGTATAATTTTTTTAAAGTAATCTTTCCGGGGGGTCCTGGGTGGCTCAGTCGGTGAAGCGTCTGCCTTCGGCTCAGGTCATGATCTCAGGGTCCTGGGATGGAGTTCCATGTCCGGCTCCCTGCTCAGCGGTGAGTCTGCTTCTCCCTCTGCCCCTCCCCCCCAGCTTACACATTCTCTCTCTCAAATAAATAAATAAATAAAATCTTTAAAAGAAAAAAAAAGAAAAGAAAACCGAGATCCAAAGAAGGGGAAATGATATGTCCAGAATCACAAAAACCGATGAACTGCAGAGGCAGAACCAGATGCCGTATGTCTGGAATTAGGAAGCCAATACATTTCCCCTTTTGAAATACTTTCAGTGTGTTGAATTTCTATAATCAGCACTTGTTAGACAACTTTTCTTCTGTTTTTACTTTCCACCTGCTGGACCCAATTTTGCCTCCTGGAGCGACCCAAAGCAAGATGTCTCCCTCTGACAAGACAGCGTTTCACGTGTTTCAGGGCTGCTCATCCACCCCCTTTTGCAGGATACCCATCTCCAATGCTGTCAACTCAGCTTTTGTATGGCAAGCCTTCCAGAACCATCACTATCCTGGTCACTTGTTTCTGACAAGGCTCCCATTTATCCACGTCCCTCCTAAAATGTGGCACCAGGCACAGAGTGCAGTATTTCAGCTCTATGGTAAAACAAGTTACTTCCCTTGATCTATTAACTGTTTCCATTGCTATGGCTGAAGCCTGCATTTGCTTTCTTTATCAGCCAGATATTTTCACATATACTGTTGCCAAGCCATGTGTCCCTATATTAATTTCCTAGGGCTGGTGTAACAAATACGACAGACTTCATGGCTTGAAACAGTAGAAATGTGGGGCACTTGGGTGGCTCAGTCGGTTAAGCGACAGACTCTTGATCTCAGCTCAGGTCTTGATCTCAGGGTCATGAATTCAAGCCCCACACTGGGCTCCATAGTGAGCAAAAAGAAACAAAAACAAAAACGATAAAAATGTATTCTTTCTTTCAGGCTCGAAGTCTGAAATCAAGGTGTTGACATAACAACACTCGCTCGGGAGGCTCCATAAGAATTCTTCCTTGCCTTGGGGCACCTGGGGGGCACAGTCAGTTGAGCATCTGACTCTCGGTTTCAGCTCAGGTCATGATCTCAGGGTCGTGAGATCAAGCCCCACGTTGGGTGCTGAGCTCAGCGGTGAGTCTGCTTCTCTCCCTCTGCCCCTCCCCCCACTTGCATGTGCGCGCTCTCTCTCTCTCTAAAATAAATAAATAAGTCTTTTAAAAAAAGAATTCTGCCTTACCTCTTCCAGCTTCCAGTGGTTCCAGAAGTTTCTTGGTTTGTGGCTGCCTCACTCCAAATTGCTGCCTCCATTTTCACATGGTCTTCTCTTCTCCCTATGTCTCTCCTTTGTATCTCTTTTATAAGAAGACTTGTCACCGAATTTAGAGCCCACAGGGATTATCCAGGATGATCTCATCCTGAGATCCTTAATTTCATCTGCAAAAACTCTTTTACCAAATAAGGTCACATTTACAGGTGCCAGGGATTAAGACGTGGACATATATTTTGGGGGTCACCGTTGAACACACTACAACCTCCATCCCATAATTGTACAATTGTTTTTGGAGCACAAATGCAGGGCTCTTTAATTTACCCATGTTTTATTTATTGTTGGTCTTCCTAGGTCACACCAGCTCATTTAAAAATTGTATCACAGGGGAGCTGGGCTGGCTCAGTCGGTAGAGCATGCAACACTCGGTCTTGGGGTCGTGACTTCAAGCCCCACATTGTGAGTACAGATTACTTAAAAAAAAATAACCAACTTTGCTTACTGACAATCTATTACACAACTCTACATATTGAAAATTATGTATGGGGCAAATATATATTCATTACAATAACAGGTCAACAACCATGAATGGGAAAATTCTAGAAGTAATAACTGCTTTATGATAGAATATATAAGTATATAAGGTGACAGGCACTCGTGAATTATACTACTAACAAATGATGAACTCAAGAGTGTAATTTGCTGGGCGCCTGGGTGGCTCAGTTGGTTAAGCGACTGCCTTCGGCTCAGGTCATGATCCTGGAGTCCCGGGATCGAGTCCCACATCAGGCTCCCTGCTCAGCAGGGGGTCTGCTTCTCCCTCTGACCCTCCTCCCTCTCATGCTCTCTGTCTCTCGTTCTCTCTCTCTCAAATAAATAAATAAAATCTTTAAAAAAAAAAAAAGAGTGTAACTTGCTGGTAAGGGGGAAGTATGGGGTCAAAGCTCGTGTTTTCAGTACAGTTGAGCAGGACACGCATTTGTGGGAGAAATGTCACTTAGAATTCTCCAATAATTAAACTCATGTGAGCCATCACAGGACAGATGGCTGTGCTATTTAAAACAAATTATAACCTTTAAGGATGAACATGTACTATTGAAATCTAAATATAAATTTGCTTTAACTTTTATGAATAGTACTGTTGTTTAACAGGTAAAACTGATGTAAAGACTTCAGTGGTTTTTTTTTAATAAGATAAGAATATGTCTTAAATGACAAAAATATTAGTCAAGCAAAGGTTATTTATGCAATTTGTCAATATTTCTGGAAGCTTTTGAAAAACCTTTTCCTGACATTTAAATTATCTGTTCTATTGAATACTTTTGGAACTAGAAAGAGATGACAGATTTTTATCTTGCTTTCGTTTCATGCCTTAAAATTGGCCTATATATAAAATTTAAATAGCAATTTTAACTTTCTTGTCAATCACTGAAATGTCATCAAAAGGTGTAATATTTTGTTCACTGGTAGCATATTTCATACTCCCCCCCCACACACAAAGACCCTCCTTTTGATTATTAGAAGTCTTCTGGCCATTTGATTGAAAGTACTGCCCGGGGCGCCTGGGTGGCTCAGTTGATTAAGCATCTGACTCTTGATTTTGGCTCAGGTCATGATCTCAGGGTTGTGAGATCGAGCCCCGAGTCAGGCTCCGCGCTGGGCATCGAGGCTGCTTAAGAGTCTCTCTCTCCCTCTGCCCATCCCCCTCTCTAAAAAAAAAGAAAGAAAGTACTGCATAATCCAATGTTTGGATTTCAGTGTCTTTTTTTTTTTTTTACCTTGATTATCCTTGCGGTATGGAAAATGCAATTTTTGTCTATGTGAAATTTTTAACGACAGAGGTAGGAAAGAACACATTGTACACATGTAATCTGTTAACCTAATTTCATCACTAGTTTGATATCGAAAGCCTAGACATGGTTTTCTTCACACTTATTAAGATACTATTGTCACTGGGAAATGAGTCCGCTTTAATGCTTAGTAAAAAAAAAATACTCAAAATTATACACTATGATCTCAAAATGACTGGGAAAAAATGCTATAATATGAACCATGGTGGTCACTGAATAACACAATGGAGGCTGGGTTTTGCTTTTCTGTTTCTTTATACTCTTCCATAGTTTGCAAATCTTTTAAAATGAGCATGTGTTAGTCTCATAATCCAAAAAATGCAAACACAAAAATAAATCAGTTATTCTCAAAGAATAAAAGTGTAGCAAGTTTGCACAGTTTAGTACTTCCATTTCTTAGGTAAAAGCTTTAATGAAAAGTCTTGTTACCACTTTGTCAGTGAACCCTTTTTATCTGAATACTAAAATAACCAGTGTTGATCCATAAAAGCTGCTCATTTGCGGGAAGCATGGTGCAAGTTAGGTGCTATGCTGAACACCAGGGCTGTGATATTTCTGTTGATTTACATGTTTGTTTTCTTTTTACATATATATAGATATATATGTTTTTTTGTTTGTTTAAAGATTTTATTTATTTATTTGACAGAGACAGAGATAGCGAGAGCAGGAACACAAGCAGCAGGAGTGGGAGAGGGAGAAGCAGGCTTCCCCCCGAGGAGGGAGCCCGATGTGGGGCTCGATCCCAGGACCCCGGGATCATGACCTGAGCCGAAGGCAGACGCTTAACGACTGAGCCACCCAGGCGCCCTATATTTTATTTTTTAGAGGGAGGGGAGGGGCACAGGGAGAAGAAGAGAGAGAGAATCTTTTTTTTTAAAGATGTATTTATTGATTTGAGAGACAGAGAGCGAGTACGTGTGGCGGCGGAGGGTCAGAGCGAGACGGAGAGAGTCCCAAGCAGACTCTGCACTGAGCACAGAGCCCGACACAGGGCCCGATCCCAGGACCTGAGATCACGGCCTGAGCCGACACCAAGAGTTGGATGCTTAGCTGACTGTGCCACTCAGGTGCCCCGAGAGAGAGACTCTTAAGTAGGATCCACACCCAGCGTGGAGCCCGACACGGGGCTCGAGCTCACAACCCTGAGATCATGAGCTGAGCCGAAATCAAGAGTTTGTCGCTTAACCCACTGAGCCGCCCAGGAGCCCCTACATGTTCATTTTTAAATGTGGCAAGCTTGCAGGATGGGGTAAATGAAGACTGCTTGGCTGCAAATGACAGATAGTGATATGAGTTTCTAGGGCACTTTCTGAGTGGGCACTTTGATGCCCTTCACCATCCACCTTCTCTCTGCTCTTCTGCTCCCCTAGCTTCTCCTATACAGTGGTCAATGCGCTGAGTCTCGTCTAGTTCTATGCTCTGTGCCCTGGGTTCGAGAATATCATGGTACCGTGATGCCAGTGATTGTTCACAGAGAGTTTGAGAAAAGGGGTGGCAGAGATTAAAATGCATGATCCTAGATTACCTAAAAGAATATTCATAAGATGATGAGTAACTTTTTACTGTTAGTACAAGAAACAAACCAAAGAGCAAACAAAACCCATAACAATATTTGTTCAAATGGTGAAAGATACTTACCATTATTGTATTGTAAGAATAATTTCAGAAGGATTATTTTATTTTATTTTATTTTTGAGGGTGGGAGGGGCAGAGAGAGAGAGAATCTTGAGCAGGCTCCATGCCCAGCATGGAGTCAAATGCAGGGGCTCGATCTCACGACCCTGAGATCATGACCTGGGCCAAAATCAAAAGTCGGATGCCTAACCGACTGAACCACCTTGTGCCCCAGAAGGATAGTTTTAGAAAATTATTGCATTTCACACAAAAATGCATTTCAATTGATGTGAAGTTTTCCTCATTTAGTGAGTTTTGTTTTATTTTTTTAGGATTTTATTTATTTATTTGAGAGAGAAAGACAGATATAGCGAGAGAGAGCGAGAGAGAGAGAGAGCACAAGCAGAGAGGAGAGGGAGAAGCAGGCTCCTGGCTGAGCAGGGAGCCCGATGCGGGGCTCGATCCCAGGACCCTGGGGTCATGACCTGAGCCAATGGCAGCCGCTTAACTGAGCCACCCAGGTGCCCCAAGTTTTTTTATTATTAAAATGATGATACCTACTTAAAATCAAGCAATACCTAATAATATAAGAGAGTCACTTAATGTCCTAACACCCCAGCTAACCATATTCTTCACAAATATTGCTCTATGCATATATATGTGTAACTTAGATATATACACATATATACATACATATGTATAATTTTATATAAATTGAATCATGTTTTATATGCTATTTTATGTGATCTCTCTCTATATTTTTTTCTAACCAAGAAAAGCCATGAAGATCTTCCTATGTTTGAATTAATGAATTCAGATATACAGCATCCTTTGAAATCATTGGGCGGTATTTTATTGATTTCATTTACAGTTGACTCTTTTTATTTTTTTAAAGATTTTATTTATTTATTTGAGAGAGAGACAGAATGAGAGAGAACACGAGTGGGGTGAGTGGCAGAGGGAGAAGCAGACTCCCCGCCCAGCAGGGATCCCAATGCGGGGCTCGATCCCAGGACCCTGGGATCATGACCTGAGCTGAAGGCAGCCGCTTAACGACTGAGCCACCCAGGCGCCCCAACCTATTTGCTTTTAAAGGGTTGTAAAAAAAAAAAAAAGACAGGGGCGCCTGGGTGGTTCAGTTGTTAAGCGTCTGCCTTTGGCTCAGGTCGTGATCCTGGGGTCCTGGGATGGAGCCCCACATCGGGCTCCTTGTTCGGCAAGGAATCTGCTTCCCCCTCTGCTGCCCTTCCCCCTGCTTGTGCTTTCTCTCTCTCTGACAAATAAGTAAAATGATAAAATTAAAAAAATAATAATAAAATAAAATTTAAAAAAAACAGTGAAGAATATGTGACAGAGACTATTATGTGGCCCACAAAATGGAAATTTCTACTCTCTAGATCTTTACAGAAAAAATTTGCCAACCACTGGTTTAGAGAAAAAAGTAGTGTCTTGTTCTTGGTGGTATCTGCTTTTCTTGGCTTATTTGTGAATTTTAAAATATTTATAAATAAATATAAATATTAATATTAATAAGTATTTAAAATATTTTAAACATGTAGGTGTATTTCTTCTTTTGTCAATGACATTTCCTTGGCCCATTCTCTTAATAGGTTGCTCATTCTTTTTTTTTTTTTTTTAAAGATTTTATTTATTTATTTGAGAGAGAGAGAATGAGAGAGAACACATGAGAGGGGATAGGGTCAGAGGGCAAAGCAGACTCCCTGCCGAGCAGGGAGCCTGATGCAGGACTCCATCCCGGGACTCCAGGATCATGACCTGAGCCAAAGGCAGTCGCTTAACCAACTGAGCCACCCAGGCGCCCTAGGTTGCTCATTCTTAAAGCACTTGCGAAATATATGACCAAATGTACATATTAAGAAAATACACATTTTTAAAAAAGATTTTATTTTTTTAAAGATTTATTTATTTGAGAGAGACAGAGCACACGTGCGAGTGGGGGAAGGGGCAGAGGGAGAGAATCTCTAGCAGACTCCTTGCTGAGCGCAGAGCTCGATTTCACGACCCTGAGATCATGACCTGAACCGAAACCAAGAGTCGGACGCTTAACTGACTGAGCCACCCAGGTGCCCCAAGATTTTATTTTTTTAAAGTCATCTCTATACCCAACGCAGGGCTTGAACTCACAACCCCAAGATCAAGAGTCGCATGCTCTACGGACTGAGCCAGCCAAGCACCACAGAAAATGCACATCTTATCATATTTTTTGCAAGTGTTTTTCTTTGTCAAATTACCATTATGCATGGCATATTTTTACATTACAAAGGAAATTTTAATGAGTACGTAATCAATGCAAATGTTCATAGAATGATAGCAGGTGCTATTTTATTATTATTATTTTTTTTAGAGATTTTATTTTTTTTTAAAGATTTTATTTATTTATTTGACAGAGAGAGAGACAGCGAGAAAGGGAACACAAGCAGGGGGAGTGGGAGAGGGAGAAGCAGGCTTCCCATCGAGCAGGGAGCCTGATGTGGGGCTCGATCCCAGGATCCTGGGATCATGACCTGAGCCGAAGGCAGCCGCTTAACGACTGAGCCACCCAGGCGCCCCTATTTGATTATTTTTTTAAAGTAATCTCTATGCCCAACCTAGGGGATAGATCAAGATCAAGAGCCACATGCTCTGTGGGCTGGGCCAGCCAGGCACCCCAAGCTGCTATTTTAGATATGGGAGGGAGAGAAGTTCTCTCTGACAAGGTAACATTTGAACCGAGAATTGAAGTGAGCAAGAGACATCAAATGCACAGACCCTGAGATAGAGCTTATACGGCTCGTTGGAGGAACTACCAGGAACATGATGTGACCAAAATGAAGGGAGAGTGGTCCGAGTTGAAATTAGAGAGGTAGGGAAGGTTGGAATCATGTAGAACCTCAGTAAGGACTTTATGAACATTTGGAGCATTAGGAACAGAGTGACATGACCTGACAAGTTAGAAAAGGATCACTTGAGTCTAATTTTGTTGTCTATTTTTAAATATATTTTCTATTTTCTTGTTATAAGCTAAATCTATGCCCATTTTCAAATATGTAGATAATACAGAAAAGTATAAAGAACCAAGTAAAGGCAATAATATTTTAATAAGCCTTTAGGAAGATGGGGCACCTGAGTGGCTCAGTCGGTTAAGTGTCTGCCTTCGGCTCAGGTCATGATCCCGGGATCCTGGGATCAAGCCTCGCATCGTGCTCCCTGCTCAGCGGGGAGCCTTCTTCTCCCTCTCCCTCTGCCCCTCCCCACTGCTCAGGCTCACACGTGCTCTCTCTTGCTTGCTCGCCCTTGAATAAATAAAATATTTTTTAAAAATAAGCATTTAGGGATATATACATATATGTGTGTGTGTGTGTGTGTATATATACATATATGTGTGTGTGTGTGTATATATATATATATATAGTAAGTTTAGGAGCTACATTAAAGATCTTCTGTTCCAGCCCCTTGTACATTTTGAGCAAAAATATTTTACTTTGAACCAGGCAGGCTAACTCTTTTTAATGGAAGCTCCATTTCCCCAATGTTGTCCTTGTAAATAAAACAATTGTGGGCCCCTTCCTTTACTGTGATACAGTGTATGGTTTATTAAATTGTTTTGAGTTCTCCTTCAAGTCAAGGCTTCTCTAAGTTTTGAGTTGCTGACAGCAGGTTGGTTTTGAAACATTTTTCCAAATCTTCATGTTTAATCTGAAGAGCAAGAATGGGTCTGCTCCCAGAGAAGGCAGAGAGGCAGGCCGTGATGGACTGTGGTTACTGTTGGCTGAGGAAACAGAAATTGAGCAGCGACCGTCTTGCTTTTTTTTATTATTATTATGTTATGTTAATCACCATACATTACATCATTAGTTTTTGATGTAGTGATCCATGATTCATTGTTTGCATATAACACCCAGCACTCCAGGAAGTACGTGCCCTCCTTAATACCCATCACCAGGCTAACCCATCCTCCCACCCCCCTCCCCTCTAGAACCCTCAGTTTGTTTTTCAGAGTCCATAGTCTCTCATGGTTCATCTCCCTCTCCAATTTCCCCAACCCTTCATCCTTCCCCTCCTGCTATCTTCTTCTTCTTTTTTTTTTTTTTAACATATAATGTATTATTTGTTTCAGAGGTACAGGTCTGTGATTCATCAGTCTTACACAATTCACAGCGCTCACCATAGCACATACCCTCCCCAATGTCTATCACCCAGCCACCCCATCCCTCCCACCCCCCACCATTCCAGCAACCCTCAGTTTGTTTCCTGAGATTAAGAATTCCTCATATCAGTGAGGTCATATGATACATGTCTTTCTCTGACTTATTTCGCTCAGCATAATACCCTCCAGTTCCATCCACGTCATTGCAAATGGCAAGATTTAATTCTTTTTGATGGCTGCATAATATTCCATTGTGTGTGTGTGTGTGTGTGTGTGTGTGTGTGTGTGTGTGTGTGTATATATATATATACACAATGGAATCATGTAGAACCTCAGTAAGGACTTTATGAACATTTGGAGCATTAGGAACAGAGTGACATGACCTGACAAGTTAGAAAAGGATCACTTGAGTCTAATTTTGTTGTCTATTTTTAAATATATTTTCTATTTTCTTGCAAATGGCAAGATTTAATTCTTTAATTTAATTCTCCTCAATAAGATTTCATCATGGTTTCATCATGTGCTCTCTCTCTCTCTCAAATAAATAAATAAAATTTATAATAAGAGAGAGAGAGCACAAGCGGGGAGGAGGATCAGAGGGAGAGGGAGAAAGAGGCTCCCCGCTGAGCAGGGAGCCCAATGCGGGGCTCGATCCCAGGACCCCGGGATCATGACCTGAGCCAAAGGCAGACACTTAACCAACTGAGCCACCCGGGTGCCCCAAGATTTTCTTTTTTTAAAAGATTGTATTTATTTATTTGACAGATAGAGACACAGTGAGAGAGGGAACACAAGCAGGGGGAGTGGGAGAGGGAGAAGCAGGCTTCCCGTGGAGCAGGGAGCCCGATTCAGGGCCCAATCCTAGGACCCTGGGATGACGACCTGAGCCAAAGGCAGATGTCTAACGACTGAGCCACCTAGGCGCCCCCCAAGATTTTCTTATTGAGGAAAAAACCCAGATTTTTCCCCCCTATCATGATGAAACCAAGGTTTTTGATAGATTTGAGGGATTTAATGTATGGACTACATTGGATGGATAACTAGAATTTGCCTAGGTTTTTCTCACATTCTGTTTTTTGAGCAGAGGGTCTAGTGAGACAAAAGTTTTACATTTTATTTTTGCTCTATAGTATTGACTGTGGAGGTAGAAAGTTTCTGGGGAGGGAGTGGGCACAGTTATGTAAGGAGCCTGGAGGTCTTCTACGAATGAAGGGTTGGAAACTCCAATTTTTCTTTCTCTGATATACAAAGTTCTTAAAGCCTGTTTAGGTGGATCAAAAAGACCCCAATTAAGGTTCACCAAACTTGGCAGAAAGAGGTGGAAAGAGTTGGGAGCAGCTCTCTCAGAGGCCTCTGTCCTTCTCCCATCTGAGCTGTATATCTCTCCTTCTAGAATTTCCTTTATCTCAGCTCCTGGACTGGATCATTATTTCCTAGATTCCTTGTCTTCCTCTTTACTGATTTACTTCATTTGGGGGAATACATTCTCTAGTAACTTCCTACGACAGGTTTATGAAAGATGAGCTTTTGATGTACTATTATTTGGATGTCTGAAAATGTCTTTAGTCTACCTTCATATTTGTTTGAGATTTTGGCTTAGTAAAGAATTCTAAGTTGAAAAATGTTTTCCTCATATTTTTGAATGGATTTTTCTGTTAGTTTCTAAAATCCAGTATTATTACTGAGAATTTCAAGGCCATTTTAATTCTTATTCTTTTGCAAGGGATTTTTTCCCTCTGCAAATATTTAGGTTTTTCTCCATATCTCTGGTGTCCTTAAAAATTCATAAGGGTGTTTTTTAAAGATTTTTTAATTTATTTTTCTTTATGAGAGAGAGCACGCATGTGAGGGCATGAGCAGAAGGAGGGGTAGAGGGAGAGGGAGAGAGAGAATCCTCAAGCAGACTCCCCACTGAGCTCGGAGCCCAACACAGGCCTCAATCCCAAGACTCTGAGATCATGACCTGAGCCGAAGTCAGACGCTTAACGGACTGAGCCACCCAGGTGCCCCCAATGTACTTCTTTTTTAAAATCATCTAATTTTACTTTTTTTTTTTTTTTAAGATTTTAAGTAATCTCTATACCCAATGCAGGGCTCGAACCCACAACCCCGGAATCAAGAGTCGCACACTCCACTGACTGAGCCAGCCGGGTGCCTGTCATCTCATTTCACTTTTGATGAGCCCTTTTAATACAAACATTCATGTTCTTCAGTTCTAGAAAATTTTTATTTTATTTCTTCTGTTTTTTTTTTGAAATGCCCCTCCTCATTTTTTTTTTTTTTCTTTTTTGGGTTCCTGTGTGACATTGGGACTCCAGAATTGATTCTCTGTGTCTCTTTTCTCTCAACACTGTCAGATAATCCCACTATACTCTCTTAGAAACCCAGTTTTCCACTCTAAAATAACCACTTCACCTCTCCCTTCTTTCCTCAGTTCCTACACCGGCTCCTCGTTCTTCTCTTTGCTGACATATGATGACTTCATGCCATCAGAAGGAAAATAGATACAGGAGGGGTATTAAGAGAAGGAAGATGACTGGCCAGAGGAAGAAGTCAAAACTGTAAAGTCTCCTCATCCAACCCGACTGGAAGTTTGGGTCGTTTGTCAGAGTGGTCCCTATTTGGGGCAAGGGAGCTGGACCTTAATCCCCTGTGTTGTTCGCTCATTGAATATGGGTTGCCCTGGGCAGGATTAGGTGGCTCTTTTCCTCTGAGTTAGGTGGCTCTTTTCCGCTGAGACAACCCCTACAGGGGGCTGACAGCTGGAGACTTTTATCTCGCTGCATTTTCAACAGATGGGAGAATAAATCCTTTCCTGAAGGGAGATCTGATTGGCACATCACAGCTTCTAACACATCAGCCTACCTGCACCTGTCAATGGTGTGCTGGAAGCAGCTCAAACCACCTGTGAGAGCCCATTCTGCGCCGCTCTTCCCAACTAGCGTGCAGTAACATCGAGTTGGCAGCTTAAAATTGGCCCTTTCATGGAATTTTCATTTTTTTATTTGTATTTTTTAAAAGATTTTATTTATTTATTTGTCAGAGAGAGAGAGAGAGAGCACAAGCAGGGGGAGAGGCAGAGGGAGAGGGAGAAGAAGGCTCCCCGCTGAGCAAGGAGCCCGATGAGGACTCAATCCCAGGATCCCGGGATCATGACCTGAGTGGAAGGCAGACGCTTAATCCACTGAGCCACCCAGGTGCCCCTTTTTCATGGAATTTTTGAAGTTTTGCCAATCATTTTCGGCTCTAAGAGCTGTCTTTTTTTTTTTTTTTTAAGATTTTATTCTTAAGTGATCTCTATCCCCAACGTGGCTCTAACTCATAACCCCCAGATCAAGAGTCGCAGGTTCCACCCACTGAGCCAGCCAGGTGCCTTCCTAACAGCTCTTTGTTGTGCTCCGATTTTTCCCTTTTCCTAGTATTCCATTATTGTTTACAGATTGTAATAATGACTTGAATCTTTCAGTGTATAATCAATTCGTGGTTTTGTTTCTTGGTTTTTTTTGAAATTAGAGTTGTTTTTAAAGTTCTCTGTTCCACAGAGTTGTTCATTTGCCATCCATCCATATATCGACTCTTCACATAAAGGACCTGGCACTGTTTTAGGGGATGGTGTAACAACAGTGAACAGGACAGAGGGTCCCTGTCCCGGCGCTTCCAGGCTAGTGGAGGTATCAGATAATAAAGTAATAAGTGTGCAAATATATCACTTCAGGAAGTCGTCTTTGCCATGAATGTAACAGATGGAGCATGTGGGAATGGGGGAGGGGTGTCGGTTTTAAGTTAGAGCGGCCTGGGAAGGTGTCGCTGCAAGAGGGAACGTTTGAGCAGAGACGCGTGTACATTGGGGGAGCGAGCCAGGAGCAAGCCAGGCAAACCTTTGCAGTGGGAGGCAGCCCCAGGGGGCCTGGGCTCTGGGAAGCCAAGCATGCTGGGTCGCAGGAGCAGCAGGGAGGCCCTGTGGCCGGAGCCAAGCGCGTCAAGGGCGGCACAGCGCTAGGAGAGGAGTTTGCGGAGGCAGGGGCGCGGCCAGACCGTTTTGGGGGTTGATCTTGGTCTCTCTTTGCGTTTGGTGACTTTCATTAGTTAGAGGCAGGGTTCTACCAGCGAAACCAGTGGGCTCTGTGTGTGTGTGTGTGTGTGTGTGTGCGCGCGCGCGTGTGTAATGCATATAGAAATTACCTATCTTTCTATAGGTCGAGACCTAGAGACAGAGACTGAAACAGGGGGATTTAGTTCAAGGAATTGGCTTAGGCAGTCACAACTGGGGGGTCTATCTAGGCAGGTTTGAAATCAACAGAGCGAGCCTGCAGGCTGGAAAGTCTCGGGCGGGCACTAATGCTCGGGGCTTGAGGCCGATTCCTTCTTCCTGGGGGAAATCTGTTTTGCCTTTCTATTGATTGGCTAAGGCCATCCAGGTTTTCAAGGACAATTTACTTTGCTTCAAGTCGGCTGACGATAGATGTTAACCACTTCTACAAAATACCCCACAGCAACCCCCAGATTAGTGTTTGGTTGAGTAACTGTTGCCTGGCCAAAGTGACACATGAAAGCAACCGTTACAGTGATTTGCCTCAACATTTACTGACTCTTGCCAGCCTGCTCAATATTTAAAAAAGAGGCCCAGGTTTATGGGGGTTTACTTGGAGGGGCTGCACACTGGCTGGGGACTTTACTGGAAGGGCTGGGAAACCAGAAGCCTTCGCTTTAAGGTGAGTAGAAGCATATCCTAGGAGACCCCTAAAAAGCCGAATTCGGAATTTTTTTTTGAAGGCCCTTCAATCCCTCCCCCCCCCCCGCCCAGAAGTCTATGCTGTCTGGTAAGAGTGAGGAGTGCTGTGGGAACGGGGTGTAAGGCGTAAGGGGTGCAACTGGGGAGACAGTCCCACGTCCCGGGACTTGGAGGCCTCTGCCGGGCATGCGGGCTCCCTTTGGTCCACTCCTGTTTCTGCAGCTCTCTCGCTTTTAAGCTCGTCTTTATCAACTTTTGACTTTTTCAAATTGTACTGAAATCTCTTCTCCTTTCAAAGACCCTTTCCCATTCTCTTCATTGTTGTGGACTTAAAAATTAATGAACAAAAATAGTGTGGCCCCTTAGAACAGAAGAGAAATAAATAGCACCATTTCATCTGCAATTTCAAACCACTCAGGCTACTTTTTGCATGAAATAGCCTCGGTTGAACACTGGGAAGGTGGTGAGGAAAGGACTGTCCTCAGCCCCCTAAGAACCACAGTGACCCAGCAGGGGTCTGCAATGGAAACAGCCAGAAACAGAGGCAGGACGGGCGGCTGAGACCCAGCGCAGTGCTCCAGGCTGTCCAGGCTTTAATCCACATCCCAGGCCTCTGGCTCCATGGCCTGTTAGTGGTGGTGGAACTCTCCTCCAGCTGCAAGGGTATTGCAAGTCACACCTAAATATCAGTATTTTATTAAAAATTGAGATATGGTTATCTTCTTCGCACTACTAAAACTTGCTGTTCCTCCTGGGGGAGGCTTGGATGAGGCCGGTCTGACCTTCTGGGTTGACTGCCTTCAGCTAGGATGACTGAGAAAGAAGGTTCTGAGTAGAATACTTTTTTAAAGATTCTATTTATTGGGGCGCCTGGGTGGCTCAGTAGTTAAGTGTCTGACTTTGGCTCAGGTCATGATCCCGGGGTCCTGGGATCCAGCCCTGCGTCGGGCTCCCTGCTCGGCGGGGGGCCTGCTTCTCTCTCTCCCTCTGCCTGTCCCTCCCCTGCTTGTGCTCTCTCTCTCAAATAAATAAATCAAAATATTAAAAAAAAAGATTCTATTTATTTATTTTGAAAGAGAGAGAGCACAAGCAGGGGGAGGGGCAGAGGGAGAGAGAGAATCTCAAACAGACTCCACGCTAAGCGTGGAGCCCAACTCAGGGCTCGACCTCACAACCCTGAGATCATGACCTGAGCCGAAATCAAGAGTCAGATGTTTAACCGACTGAGCCACCCAGGCGACCCCTGAGTAGAATAAATTATCATAGAAGAGGAGGGATAGGATCCTAAGAAAAGAGATCTGATTTGGGTGAAAAGCGTGGAGGGAAACAGAGGGAACCTAAATCAGGGAAAAGGAGGCGGTCAAGTTCAAAGGGAAAAGCTGGGAATTGGGCCTAAGAACCTCCCAGACACCCATCTTTCTCCTCTCATAACCCCCCATCATAACTTCCCTCTCCCCCAACCCTTTTCTTTCTTTTTAAAAGATTTATTTATTAGAGAGAGAGAGAGTGTGTGAGTGGGAGGAGGAGCAGAGGGAGAAGGAGAGGATCTCAAGCAGACTCCCCACTGAGTGCAGAGCCCTACTTGGGGCTCAATCCCAGGACCCTGAGACCATGACCTGAGCCACAATCAAGAGTCAGTTGCTTAGGGGCGCCTGGGTGGCTCAGTTGGTTAAGCATCTGCTTTGGCTCAGGTCATGATCCCTGGGTCCTGGGATCAAGCTCCACGTCGGGGTCCCTGCTCAGCAGGGAGCCTGCTTCCCCCTCTCTCCCCTGCTCATGCTCTCTCTCTCTCAAATAAATAAATACAATCGTGATGCTTAACCAACTGAGCCACCCAGGTGCCCCTCCCCCAACCCTTTTCTAAACATATGCACCCCATTCTAAGTTTCCTCCACCCCATTCTAAGAGACATCTGGAAGCTGACCAAGAGTACAAACAGATTCTGAGAGAACACATAGATGATTAGGAAACAGAAAAAGATGCTCAACTTCACAAGTAACCCAGAATCAGTCATTTCAACAACAGCAAGAAACCTTGGAAGGGTTTACACAGAGGAGAGAGGTTATCAAAATACTTCGAAAAAGAATGTATCTCTGGTTTGAAATTTTAAGGCAGGATATACTTCTCTGTGGACATCTCAAGATTAGATTTTTTTAAATGACAGTATTCTAAGGAGAAAAATACTTTGTTAGTGCAAAAATATCAAGGTTTCAGTATTTATGCATTAAAAAGTATAGTATCCATCAACTGATGAATGCATAAACAAAATGTGGTCTACACATACAATGGAATCTTATTCATCATAAAAGCAATGAAGTACTGGGGCACCTAGCTGGCTTCTGGTTGGAAGAGCATGTGAATCTCGATCTCAGGGTCCTGAGTTTAAAACCCACATTGGGTGTAGAGATTACTTAAGTAAATGAATAAACACTTAAACGTATTTTTAAGGGGCACCTAGGTGGTTCAGTCGTTAAGCGTCTGCCTTCAGCTTGGGTTGTGACCCCAAGGTCCTGGGATCGAGCCTGGCATCGGGCTCCCTGCTCAGTGGAAAGCCTGCTTCTCTCTCTCCCAGTCCCCCTGCTT
Source organism: Phoca vitulina (assembly GCF_004348235.1). Lineage (NCBI taxonomy): Eukaryota > Metazoa > Chordata > Mammalia > Carnivora > Phocidae > Phoca > Phoca vitulina. The sequence goes on from NW_022589742.1 coordinate 7,718,141, forward strand.
GTGTTCCCTCTCTTGCTGTGTTTCTCTCTGTCAAATAAATAAATAAAATCTTTAAAAAATTTTTTAAAAAGGAATGCAGTACTATATAATGTGGATGAACCTTGAAAACATTATGCTAAGTGAAAGAAGGCTGTCACAAAAGGTCACATATTATATGATTCCACTTACATAAAAATATCCAGAATAGGAAAATCCATAGCGACAGAAAGTAGATGAGTAGTTGCTTGGGGCTGGTGGTGATGGGAAACTTGGGAAGTGATGACTAAAAGGGGTATGGTTTTCTCTTTGGCGTGATGAAATATTTGTTTTTTTTTTAAGATTTATTTATTTATTTTGAGAGAGAGAGTGGGGAGGGGCCGAGGGAGAGAACATTTCAAGCATACTCCCCACTGAGTAAGGAGCCCAGCATGGGGCTCAATCCCACAGCCCATGAGACCACAACCTGAGCCCAGACCAAGAGTCAGACACCTAACTGACTGAGCCACCCAGGCATCCCTGGACTGATGAAATGTTCTAAAATTAAATTATTATGGGGTACCTGGCTGGCTCAGGCGGTAGAGCTATGGACTCGGTCCCCAGGTGGTGAGTTCGAGCCCCACATTGGGAGTAGAGTTTACTATAAATAAATAAATAAATAAATGTATGTATGTATGTATGTATATATGTATGTATGTGCTGGTTGAACATCTCTGTGACTATGCTAAAAACCATTGATCCTACTCCATGAAACTTCTTCTGTTTTTTAAAAGATTTTATTTTTTTAAGTAATGTGTACACCCAGTGTGGGGTTTGAACTTAAATCCCCGAGATCAAGTGTTGCATGCTCTACTGACTGAGTCAGTCAGGCCCCTCCCATGAGCCTTCTTAATAAAATGCGCCGGCAAAAATTAAAAAACAAAAACAAAACATTGAATTATATACTTTAAGTAGGAGGGTTGGATGGTAAGTGAATTGTATCTCAATAAAGTTGTCACCAAAAAAAAAAAAAAAAAAAGACAGTATACTAACTAGAATATTTAACGCTGACATTGCAATCACTAATAGGTGAATTTCTTTGTGGATTGGGAAACAAGACTTTTTTTTTAAGATTTTATTTTTAAGTAATCTCAACACCCAAGTGGGGCTCAAACTCACAACCCCAAGATCAAGAGGCACATGCTCTACTCGCTGAGCCAGCCAGGTGTTCTGGGAGACGAGACTTTGTAGGTATTAACATTCCTTTATGAGAGAGGAAGCCTGAGAAATACAGAATTTTGGTCTGGAATAATATTTTCAAGCTCCAGATTTGAAAACCACAATTCATTTGTATGATTGTTTTCACTTAAGAAATGCTAACATTTGGCATGCCTGGCTGGCTCAGTTGGTAGAACATGCGACTCTTGATCTCGGAGTCAAGAGTTTGAGCCTCACCTTGGGTGTGGAGATTAATTAAAAAAAATAAAATCTAGGGGCGCCTGGGTGGCTCAGTCGGTTAAGTGTCTGCCTTCAGCTCAGGTCATGATCTCCAGGTCCTGGGATTGAGTCCCACATCAGGCTCCCTGCTCAGCGAGGAGTCTGCTTCTCCTTCTCCCTCTGCCCCTCCCCGCTGCTCATGCATGCACATGCTCGCTCTCTCTCTCTCAAATAAATAAAATCTTTAAAAAATAAAACAAAATAATGGGGTGCCTGGGTGGCTCAGTTGTTAAGTGTCTGCCTTCGGCTCAGGTCATGGTCCCAGGGTCCTGGGATTGAGCCCCGCATGGGGCTCCCTGCTCAGCGGGAAGCCTGTTTCTCCCTCTCCCACTCCCCCTGCTTGTGTTCCCTCTCTCAGTGTCTCTCTGTCAAATAAATAAAATCTTTAAAAATATATATATGAAAAAAATAAAATAAAATAAAGGAGCTCCTGGGTGGCTCAGTCAGTTAAGCTTCTGCCTTCGGCTCAGGTCATGATCCCGGGGCCTTGGGATCGAGCCCCACATGGGGCTCCCTGCTCAGCGGGGAGCATGCTTCTCCCTCTCCCTCTCCCCCTGCTCCTGCTTTCTCTTTCTCTCTCTCAAATAAATAAATAAATAAATAAATAAATAAAATAAAATAATCTTAAAAAATGCTAAGATTTAGTCAACAGACTTACTTGTAGTCTAGTTGTAGTTATGCTACAAACTAATAGTATGAACTTAAGCAACTCTCAGTCTCTCAAAACCTGTTTCCTCATCTAGAAAGTGGGGATAAACAAACTGCGTCTTTCTTACAGGTTTGTTGGAAGGACCAAAAGAGATGACAGATGAAGTACTTGCAAGTGTGAATAAAGGTGAGGTGTGAGGGGGCACCTGGCTGGCTCAGTTGGGAGAGCATGGGACTTTTAACCTCAGGGTCAAGAGTTCAAGCCCCAACACTGGGTGTGGAGCCTACAAAAAAAAAAGATGAAGTGTGAAAGTGAAGAAGGTACATTTATTAATTTTATTATTGCTAATAACAGCAACTCCACTTATATCAGATTCAGATGGTGACCTGCTGGGGCGCCTCCCTGGCTCAGTCGCTGGAGGCGTGACTCTTGATCTTGGGGTTGTGAGTTCAAGCCCTACATTGTGTATAGAGATGACTTAGAAATAAAATCTTTATTTTAAGATTTTTAAAAGATTTATTTATATATTTTAGAGAGGGGGGAGGGTCAGAAGGAGAGGGAGAGAAAGTCTTAAGCAGACTCCATGCTGAGCGTGAGCCTGAGGCAGGGCCCGATCTCATGACCCCGAGATCCTGATCTGAGCCAAAACCAAGAGTCTGTCACCCAACTAACTGCACCACCCAGGCGCCCCAGAAACATAATCGCTAAAAAAAAAAAAAAAAGATGATGACCTGCTAATCTTGTAGACTTGGATCTTTAAATTTGGCATTATATGAAGTAAATAACTTGTCTTGTATTTTTCATTGGTCATTGTTACCAAATGATATATATTTTTGAGACAAAAAATAGGTAATATGTATAATTATGGACCTTAGCTTGGATTTATTACTTCTTTTATCCTCATGTGAGCCATATAACCACTCTGGTGAAAGTGGTTTTCTTAAAATCAAGCTGTTTAACTTGATCATCTTTTCAGATGCCAGTTTTGAGTTCCAATCACCTTAATAAATAAGTAAATAAATATTAATAAATATTTGCATGGTATAGAAATTCAGCAGAAAACAATCTCTTTCTAATTCATTGTTTAGGCTGAAACTCATCATAGCTGATGTGGAAAGAGGCAGTCCTAGTTAGAAATTAAAGAATTGGGAAGTAATGATTCCAAATTTCTGCTTCTGACTCAAATTTTGTCCCAAGTACTTGACATCTACATTCCCAATATATTCTCATAGTCTGAGAAAGTACCAGAGCATTTCATAAAAGGACTGCCAACATTTACAGGAGCAGTTGTTTGCTGCACAAAAGTATAACTACATTTGAAATAGTCTTAAAGCATTTTAGAAGCATTTGGCTTATTTGTCAAGTATAACTCAAAGCTGGAAAAAAAAAGAAAAAGCATTAGGCAATCAGAACAGAGCAAAGTTAGAAGCAGTCACTTCTTTTAACAAACAACAGAAATTAAAATATCTGCCTCTGAAACAATGTTTTCCTTGGGAAGCAAAATTTTGGCTTTTAAAATGGCAACTACTGAAAATTTTTAAAAATAATAACAAATGAAAAGATTTCTGTGGAATTTCCTGAGAAAGGGTGAACTTTAAATCAATGTCAAGGACTGAGCTCAGATCAACTACTTAATTTCTTTGAATTTACTTAGCCCAGGGTGTCAAAGAGGCTCTTCTGTATTTAACATGCTATTCTGGGTTTATACATGCATCTAGGTTTCATGATGCCAATCCTGAATTAAATGAGATTATATGTTACATTAATCATGATATATAGTTGGGGTTCTTTTGGTTGCAAATGATAGAAACCCAACTGCAAATAGGTTTAAGCATAAAAGAAAATGTATTGATCTATGTAACTGAAAAATCCAGGGGGTGGGTATTTTTTCAGGCATGGCTGGATCCAGATGTTCCAATAACTGCGTTCATCACACTGGTTTCATTCTCCAGCAAGCTGCGTTTGCAGCCCCAGGCATATCTCACCCAGGTAACTGACAATCCCAGCGAAGAGGTATTCTCCCTTTCACTGGTTCCCAAAAGCCCTGGGATGGTATCTCATTGGTTTAAGCCTAGCACAGTGGCCAAGTGACAGAACACACTGATTTAGTAGACCTGGGTCACCTTCCTAAGGGTGTTTTTTGTATGTTACTGGCAATCTTGCCTGCAACACATGGATTTAGAGTGGGGCAGGGAAGAGGCGCCAGGCTGGCTTAGTCGGCCAAGCATACAGCTCTTGATCTCAGGGTTGTGATTTTGAGCCGCACGTTAAGTATAGAGATTACTTCAATAAACTTAAAAAAATATATAATGGGGCAGGGAAGATTCTCCATAGGAATATTGAAATACATAAATGCTAGGCAGGCAAAAATGACAGATACCCTCCACATACACGGCAAAGAACGTAGCACAATGTGGCAGCCCTTTATAGATAATATATATATATAATCATATTTAATCTATGCAGATTGTGAGGTTGCTGTTATTTCTATTCTCTGAATGAGCTTTCTTTTGGTAATCCTGTCACATGTCAATAGACTTCCTGAATTCTGCGGAATCTTCTCAAAATCAAAGGTAATAAGGAGCAAATAAGGATACCTTTTAATTTTACTGTCCCCTTCCACTTTCAGCTTTCAGAGATTCTGGTTTCTCAAAACCTGTGTCTAATTTGCTATAATAAAATAATATTTCCTGTTACTCAAATTCCCTCTGTTCTACCTAGGAGGGATGAGATTTATGGATTCAGGTAAATGGGATGAAATTGTTTCAAATCACTGTTCTAGAGAAAGGAATTTGTTATAAATCTGGTTCATCCTTAGCTTTCATCCAAGGACATTAATGAAATCCCAAAGGACCTTATTTCCAAAGATGTTAGTTATGTTTAAGGCCCTGTAGCAAGGGCCCCAAAGACTGCTCTGTGGGACAACTCGGTAGAGGCGAGGTGACATACTATACAAACTGGGGAAGACAGAGTCAGTCATAAGTCTGCATTTCCTTCTTCAGCCCTGAGAACCCCCGAGGTTAGTGTTCTTTCGAATAAGGGTCCGCAGTAAAATTAAACTGTTACCGTCCTATGGATGACACAGAAGGAGCTAATGCAAGCCCAGTCTTCTCGCTCTTTTATCAATTTGCCTATGTCTTTATCTATCTCCTGTCTATCTATCTGTTTACTCCATGTTTCTTCCAACATTTTTTTCAATGCTTGTAGATGGCATGTAGTTGAGATTATACTTCATATTCATGCTGCATACAGATAATCCAATCAATAATATAACATGAACACTTTCTCATGTTCTTAAAAATTCTTCAACAAAGTCATTTAAAAAATAGATTATTTATTTATTTATTTATTTATTTATTTATTTATTTATTTAGAGAGGGAGCAGGCAAACGGGGGGAGTGGAGGGGCAGAGGGAGAGGGAGAGAATCCCAAGCAGACTGTGTTGCGCTCAGAGCCTGCCACAGGGCTGGATCTCACAACCCTGAGATCATGGCCTGAGCTGAAACCAAGAGTGGGATGCTCAACCGACTGAGCCACCCGCGGGGCCCCTAGATTTTTTTATTTTAAGATAATTGTAGATTTAGAAGCAGTTGTAAGGAAGAACACAGAAGGCTATCATATACCCTTTACCCAGCTTCCCCCAGTAACATCACCTTGCAAAACTATAATACAATATTGTGACCAGTATATTGAAATTGATACAATCAAGATACAGAACAATTCCATCACCACAGGGGAATGTCATTTTTATTAAATGCTTAATAATCCAATTTATAAATATATCATAATTTATTAATCCTGCTATTCTTTGACATGTAGGTTGCTTCCAATTTGGGACTATGATAAATAATCTTGTAGAAAAACATCCCTATATATAAATCTTTGCCAAAATAGCTGATTATTTCTGTAGGGGAAATTCCTTGAAGGAGATTTGCTGAGTCAAAGGATGTGTACATTTTAAGGTTCTCAATACTGACTGCCATTACTTTCCAGAAAGGTCGTACCAATTTATACTCCTGCCGTTCTTGGCTGACCATGTTAACCAGTGTTGAGCATTAGAAGTCTTTGCCAATTTGATGAGTGAAAAATGGTATCTTGGGATTTTTAAAGTTAATTTTTATTATCATTGAAGGTAAACATTTACATATAGATTTTTAAAATTTTTCTCCTGAGAGTTATCTGTTCCTATTTTTTGACCATTTCCATTGCATTTTCTTATTAATTTATAAATACTCCTTACATGTTAAGGATATTATTTGACAGCTTTATTAAGATAAAATTAAAATACCATGCATTTTATCCATTTAAACTACACACAATTTAATGACTTTTAGTATATTTACAGAGTTGAGCATTCATCAGCACAATTTCAGAACATTTCATTAGCCTAAAAAGGAACTCTAATACCCTTAGCTTTTACTCCCAATCCCTCCATCCTCCCCATTCCCTGGCAACCATTATTCTACTTTCTGTCTCTACCTACGTGCTTATTTTGAACACTTCACGTAAACAGGATCATAAAATATGTGGTCTTTTGTGGCTGGCTTCTTTTACTTTAGCAGATTGTTTTCAATGCTCACCCATGTTGTAGCATGTTTCAGAATTTCAGTCTTTTTTATTTTTTTTTAAAGATTTTATTCATTTATTTGACAGAGAGAGACACAGCGAGAGAGGGAACACAAGCAGGGGGAGTGGAAGAGGGAGAAGCAGGCTCCCCGCTGAGCAGGGAGCCTGATGCGTGGTTCGATCCCAGGACCCTGGGATCATGACCTGAGCCGAAGGCAAGACGCTTAATGACTGAGCCACCCGGCGCCCCTCATTCTTTTTTTTAAAGCCAAATAATATTCCACTGTATGGATATGCCACATTTTGTTTATCCATTCATCTCTTGATGGACATTTAAGTTGTTTCAACCTTTTGGTTATTATCAATAATGCTGCTATGAACATTTGTGTACAAGTTTGTGTAGACATGTTTTCATTCCTCTTGGGTAGCTACCTGGGAGAGGAATTGCTGGGGTTATGTGCTAACTTTATATTTAACTTTTTGAGGAACTCCCAGACTGTTTCCCACGGTGACTGAAATATTTTACTCTTATCAACAATGAAAAGGATTCAATTTTCTCTACATTCTTACCAACTGGCCATCGAAAAAGTTTAACATAATTACTTATAAAGCAAAAAGCAAGAGCTCCCCCATAACCAAGTGATTCCCAATCTCACCCTCCAGAAATCACCACTGTTAGCTCTTTATACCGTTCCCAACCATTTTCTATGCCTATACATGGGTAGTGTTTAACAAAGTGGGATCCAACTCTAAATATTGTTTTGCATCTTTCCTCACTTGACAATATAGCAGGGCATCTTTCCATATGTGGATCACATACTTTTTTTATTATGCTAAGTAAAGCCTCTCCACCCCATGATTATAAAAATATCCTCTTGTATAGTCATCTAGTACTTTTATAGAATGCTGGTCTTATTTATTTTTAACTTAAAGTTGTAAAAGATCAGCAAGTGTAGCACTGGTGGTACGCTTACTGTCATCTTAGCCCCCACACAGGGGACAATTGTAAGCCGTCGCTCCTCTCCCCTCTGCACATATTCAAGAGAGGGGGTGGAAAACAGTCTGCCTGTTGACACGTTCAGACAGAGCTTAAACGGGCTAAAGGAAGAGGTGTGTGAGCGCGCGTGCGCGTTTCCTCGCTTACTCTTGCTGTGTGTACTTGCCTGCACCCATTTTCCTCAGGTATAAATCAGTGATTCCCCAAGAGTGTTTAAAAGATCCATCTGGAATAATTGGCATATACCACATCAGACCACCCTTCCTGACAGAAAATGTTGAAAAGAAGAAGGATTAAAGAAAGAAATGGCCCTCGCAATTCCCATAAAGACTTTTAGCACTGAAGCAAAATTGGGGCGAATCCCTATGGCATTGACTCGGTTTCAGACTGGAACAGTGTTTATGCTGACATTCCCTGGCCTCTCCTCAGCAGGCTGCAGGTTCCTGGGGAGGGCTCCCGCAGGCCCTGCTCACGCCTTTTCTTCCAAGCACTGTGGAATCCCATCTGTCCTCTGCCCCATTTTGGGGGGCTTTGGGGAAAGGAAAGAGCTCTAGCTCCTTACATTTCCCACTTGGCTTCTTTAAGGAGTCGCTTCCTCTTGCCTTTCTGTTTTCTTGTGCTCTCTATCCTCTTGTGCTCTAAGACGTGTTCAGATTCCCAAGTCCCTGAGGGATGGCAGCCCAGGTGTCTATATCGGGTGCTTTCTAGGACCCCAGCGTTTTGAGAACGAGGGATCTGGACGGCAAGGGACTTAGCATTCCCAAGAAATCGGAGTGTGTGTGTGTGTGTGTGTGTGTATGTGTGTGTGTGTGCGCGCGCCCGCGCGCGCGTGTGTGTTTGCGCTGGGGGTGGGGAGGGCATATTCCGGCTTCAGCACAGACCCTTTCCGACCGTCCAGGGCTAGTCTCCCGGCGCCCCCCAGGGCAGCCGTCCCGAAAGGGCCACCTGCCTGTGCGCGCACTGAGCGACGCCCCCGCGCGGCGAATCTTTGCCTGGCAGGTGCCGGCCGGGATGCTGAGGAACCGCCAAGACTTGTAAGAGTTGCCATGGGAGTGCGAGGCCGGCCGTCTCCTCCCACCACGTGTGCGAGCCTAGCCCAGCCTTCCCTCCCCTGACAATGGGCGTCTCTGCAGGGGTTCTCCCTTTAGGCTACTTGAGTCCCTCCTCCACCTCCCCCGCCTCCTCTCAGCCTCCGCGAAGCTAAGCGGGGGCGTGTGTGCGCACCCCGGAGGAGTTGCCCTCGCGGCGGCTGCGGTCAGAGGCAGTGCCCCGGAGCCCCAGACTCCCAGCAAGTTCCCGGGCCCTGGGCGCGCGCGCGCTGCGGCCTCTGGCGCCTCGGTCCCCACGAGCGGGCTCGGCCGGGCAGGCCCGGGCGGCGGGGCGGCGGGGCGGCTGGGCCGAGCGCGGCCGGCGGCGGGACCCCTCCGGTTCTGCCTGGTTGCGCCGGGGCGGACGCGGGGCGGAGTTCGGTGGTGCAGTCCCGGACTCCGGCGTGCGGATGGCGGCGGCCGGCTCCGGGCCCCACCTGGGCTCGCCCACGCTGGCGGCCCGGGACGCGCGCCAGGCCTCGGCGCCCCAGGCCCCCGGGCCGTGCGGCGGGACCCCGGGCCTGCCCCCGAGCCAGGACGGCTACACGTTCGTGCCGGCCGCCCAGGCCATCCCTCTGCAGGTGGACATGGCCATGGCCCTGCAGCGCGTGAGGATTTCCGAGAAGTACGGCCAGAGCTACCTCTGCCTCCTGCAAGCGGTCTTCGTCGCAGGTAAGTGCCCTCCCCGCGCACGCCGCCCCGGCGGCCTCGGCTCCCGCCCGGCTGGCCCGCGCCTCCGCTCACCGCTTCGGTCCCAGCCCGGCCGCCAGGCGGGCACACTTTGTTTGCGCTCGCACCCTGCACCCCCTTCCCCACTGCCCGGGCGCCCCCGGCCGCCAGCGGCCGTTGTTCCTCGGGCCGGCCGCGGCGCTGCGGGCGGGCGGCGGTGCGGGGAGGTCTCCGCGGCTGCCGGGCCGGGGTACCCCCCCCACCTCCACCGGCCCCCGCGCTGCCGTGTGGCACCGGACAGGTGGGGCCGGACGGCTTCTTCCCAGTCCGCATCCCGCCGACCAGAAGCCGGCCTCCCCCGGCCTGCACTTCCCTTCGAATAGTCCCTGAAGGCCGGGAAAGCGGGGCGGGCGGGGGGTGAGCAACACGTGCGGGGGAAACCGAGTCCAAAAAGGCGCAGGAATCCGAGACCCGCAGTTGGAGGAGGGGTGGAGAAACGGGGCGGCCGCCGCTGGGGCTTTCCCCCAGAGCCGTGCATCTTTCCGGCTGGGTCCGCGAGCTTCCTGCCTCCTGGGGTCCTCGCTACAAAGGCAGAAGTTTTTGTTTGGCTGACAGGACAAACAAGAAAGCCAACAAAGTCACAGAACTTTCAGTGCCGCTGCGGCGGTTTGGGAAAGGGGTGTGAGCGGCGTCACGTGGACCTGGGCACCGGATGGCTGCGAGGCACCCTCGTCTACCTCGTCCGAGCTGCCAGGCTCCGGGGCTCTTGAGGAGCTACGTTCCCGTGGGACCGTGCAGACTGGGGCGCGGGGGCACCCCGCGAACAGGGTGCAACTCTGGGACCCTAAGTTCAGCCGGGGCTTTTCAGACAGGTCTGCGAGGTACCGCTGTTGATGGACGTGGCTTCCTCCGCTCCGTTGTGGTTTTGGCTGAGCAGATGCTCAGCCCTGCAAGGGGAGTTTTGGCGTCCGAAAAACAGAGTTGGCAGTTTTCTGCAAAGCACGTAGCCACAACACACGTTCCAAATATTCCTCCTTATTCCGGATCATCCACGAATCCAAAGGAGGCCATGCACCGGATCCGTCTGTGCATCTTCGTAACACAGAACTTGCTGGTCTTGCCTGTTTGGTTTTGGAGGTGGTCAGTAGTATTTTCTCTATATATGTAATACATCATTAAGGGGGAGTGTGGTGATGGGACACAAATTCTTTCAGGTCTTAAGCAACTGAAATGGTTTTTGGATGCTACACAAAATCGTGTGCAGCTCAGTGAAAAGTGGAAAGTACTTTGTGTCTTGTTCTCATTACCCTCTGCATCTTCCTGAGGGTTCCAAAAAAACAAACCAAAAAACTCCATAGGAGATATGTATGCTTTATCACAAAAATTAAGTTAGCTATGCTATGAAAATACAAGCTGACGTTTCTACAGCCAGTGATTTCTCTTATTTCTATAGTTCGTGAAGTTTCATCCTTTCCAAAATTTTGAAGGCTCCTGCATGTGGCTGTTTTTACCCGGGCTTGCAGTAGTTTTCTGCTTTCAGCCTTTTTTAGCAGTCACGTCTTCCACCTTACGCACCAACAAAGTGTCCTGGAAATGGTGTGTACCCGGGCTGTTAGAACACATGCCAGAGTACAATCATTTTACATGTGAAAAGGGTTTCACATATAGTTCATATATTTAAAAAATATTCACATATTTTAAAAATATGTTTACAAAGCTTTTCATTGTGGTGCAGAACTTTCTGAAAGATTGTTTCAATAATGATCATTTATAAACTACTCACTACTAGGAAAATGGTACCTTGTAATAAACTGAATTACACGTGCTTGTGCAGTAACTGCTTGGGGGGGGCAGCCAGAGAGGAAATGGTTGCCTCTTTTTGAGTCTTCAGGGAGACCCAGTTCCAGGTGGATTGGCGATAGGGGATGGAGTGTGGTGGGGATAGGTAGGGAGAGGGGTATTCGAGGCAAAGGAACTAAGAGTTAACAAAAATAAGCAGAAAGGGAGCAGCATAGTAGGTTTGGGGAATTGTTTTGTTTTTTAATGATTGGAGTATAAAGCGTAGACAGTACAGGAGAGAGAGAAGTTTGCAGAGGTAGGCAGGGGCTGGATCAGGCAGAGTCTTGCAATGCATCCTAAAGGGCTTTATTTGTGTAGCAATGGGGAGCCAATGGAGGAAGCAGAGGAATACAGCAAGGTTGCTGCATGTGGTTGTACAAGTTGTGCACTGCACAACCCTTGGGGGCTCCATTCACACAGACTGCATCATGAACAATGCCCTTGCTAGGGTTGTACAGTGGACAGTGTGCACCATGGTCAACAGTGGCAGTACTTGGTGGGGCCTCTTGTTTTTATGACTCTCGCTCTGGCGTTTGCGCAGAGGCCACAGCGTGTGGACTGAGGTAGAGAGGGAGCCCGGAAGTAGGGCGGCCAGTTAGAAGGCATCTGTAGAAGGCTGAGTAAGCCTGCGTGAAGGCATGGACTTGACTTGTTCTGGGACCTGGGTGAGGAGGACAAGCTTGGGGAATTGAGAGGGTAGAAGAGATTTGACTTGGTGCCTGGTCGTGAGGTTTGAGGGACAGGGAAGGAGACTGGGTTAATTCCAGGTTTCTGGTTAGGGTGACTGGGTGGAGGAGGATGAGCACATTTTGGGTTCAATTTTGGGTATGTGGTTTCTGTGGAACATTCAGAGAGAGCTGACCCGTAGGTCTGGAGCTGGGAAGAAGGGAATCTTCTTTCTTACTCTCACCTCTGGCATCCATCCTGGCACTGAAGTTCATTGAAGTTCTTTCCTCAAATGGACCTATGAGATGGGTTATCTTGATAACTCAGAAAGTCTAGCATAGAAGTAGCCCACATTTATTATAAAACTACCTTTTGCACTTGCCCTCAGATAAAGGTTTTTTTTTCCCCCCTCACACTCTCCTTACCTGATGATGGAAAAAAAAAAAGAGGAAAAAAAAGAAAAAGAAAAGAAATGTTTTACATTCCTTATAGGACAAAAGAATGCAAACTATACTGATCTAAGGTAACCTCAGATAACTCAGATAAGTAGTTGTGAAAACCTGTTCACTGCAAGGTTTATTTTGTAAGAGTTCAGCTCCAGAAGATGTATAAATCACAACAGGAGTTAATTATTCATTATACATGTGGTATATGGTGTACAAGTGTATTCCCCTGACGGGGAGTAATTTACCAGGCAGCACTGTGCTCTGAGTTGCTCCATATAACTGATTTTTCAGGGTCACTGAGGTTTAGCACTGTGGGGAGTCGATCACCTCCTCCCCCCATCCTCCGTCCCCAAATCTGTAACCATTTTGGGTGGGAAGCTTTTCAGAAAGATTATTTCCTCAGCTGACTCCTGAACCTGGTAATAATTGCATCTTTTCTTGATGATTCAAGATGATCCTTATAATAACATTAGTTATTTCAATGTGGTGTATATAGTGTTGCCTCAAAGGCTCCTAAAGTCTGGAGGGCTTTTTGTCCCTGCATTGAATTGGGCACAGATGGTTCTGCCTCTTAATTTGTAAAGCCTGTTTTTCTAATCTTTTCATATATCCCCTCTCCGTTAGCTGTCGTTTCTTTTCTTTTCTTTTTTTTTTAATTATTTGACAGAGAGAGAGAGAGAGTGAGAGCAGGAACACAAGCAGGGGGTGTGGGAGAGGGAGAAGCAGGCTTCCTGCAGAGCAGGGAGCCCGATGTGGGGCTCGATCCCAGGACTCTGGGATCATGACCTGAGCGGAAGGCAGACGCTTAACGACTGAGCCACCCAGGCGCCCGTTAGCTGTCGTTTCTTGATGCTGTTATTTTAACTGTTTCTGCCAACCAGCAGTTCGTGCCTAATCTTCGGGCCCCTCTGCCCTTGCTCCTTCTAATGTGTTGCTATGAGCTGGGCCTGGAGATAACCAGTTAGAATCATCTGCAAAATACGAATAAGTAGACCACAAGTAGGGCCATGAGGGGTCTACTTCTACTCATGTATATGAACTTTAGCACATGGACTCTGTGCTGTCTATTCTGATTGCATAAAAGCCTTTTATTTTCTGTTTTTCTACTTCTTAGTTGTGTTTTGGATGGTTGATGATGTTAAATAAGTTATCAGTAAAACCTATGTTTCTCCTGTAAGTGAAGATATTACAGTATGTGAAATTGTAATATTTTAGTGTCTCGTAAAACAAACGAAGTTTGTTCAAAATCTATCGGGGGCGGCGCCTGGGTGGCTCAGTTGGTTAAGTGTCCAAGTCAGGTCATGATCTCAAGGTTGTGAGATCGAGCCCCCCCCCCTTCAGCGGGTGGTCTGACGGGATTCTCTCCCTCTCCCTCTGCTCCCCTCCCCCCACCCCGCTCTCGCTCTGTCTCAAATAAATAAATAAATGTTTAAAAAAATCTATCAGGAAATCAAGATGCATTTTCCCCATTGCATTTCTCAGGCGTGCCTGTAAGTGCTTGGCGGAGGAGGCATGGCAGTCTTAGAAGTTGCCCCCAAGGAAAGCAAGTGTCCCTATTCTAGCATCTTCTCAAACAAGCACCCTCTGAAGGCTCAGTGAGAAAGCTGTACCTCACCTGGCCCAGGGCAGAAGCACAGGTAAGCCCCTTAAGGGGAGAGGCCTGCTATCTGACTGGTGCCAAGGTGAGTTTCCCCTCTCTGTTGCTGCCAACGGCTTGTCTTGGAGGCAATTAGCTCCTGGCAAGAGGCCAGCGTCACAGCACTTCCTACTATTTATTTTTCACCCAAACCATCCCCTCATTGTATATGTCTGACAGAAGTAAGGATCTGACAGGCTGGCTCCTTCTGGCACCAACAAGGTGACATTGAGCAAAGACCTAACAGAGGTGAGGAAGTGAGTCCTCAGAGGTGTTCCAGGCAGAGGGGACAGTGGGTGTAAAGGCCCCAAGATGAGAGAATACTGACAAGTTGAAGCAGTGTGTTCGCATTGCTGTGTGTGTGAGAGAGAGAGAGAGGGACAGAGAGCGACAGTGAGGGACACAGAGAGACAGACAGAGATGAAGTGAGAAAGTTCACGGGTCTGGATCATATAGGACTTGGTAAGGACTTTGGCTTTTACCCTGAGTCAGTTGAGGAGCTCTAGGAAGGTGCTGAGCAAAGGAGTGACTTCTGTCCCTCTGGGTGCTGTGTGGAGAATAGGTCAAAAGTACGACAGAGGCCGAAGCAGGGAGACCAGTTAGCATTGATGATGTTGGCTTGAACCAGAGCGGTAGTAATGGAGGTGCTTAGATTCTGGAAATATTTTGAAGAGAGAGCCAAAAGGATTTGCTAATGGTTTGGTTATAAGGTATGAGAGAAAGCGGGAGTCAGGGATTGGCTCTAAGAATTTTAGCTCGAGCAACAGGATGGCAGGAATGGTCATCAGTGGAGACCGAGATGCGTGCAGAAGGAGCAGGTCTGTGGGAAAAATCACGAGGAGCAGGAGTGTGGTTTGGGACCTGTTAACTTTGAGGTGCCTATTAGATATCCATGTGGAGGTGTCAAGTGGGCAATTGGATATAGGAATCTGGCGTTTAAGGAAGGGATCTTGGATGGGGATATAGACTGGGGAGCCATCAGGCTTCTGGGTGGTATTGAAAGCCTGGTGGAGTGAGTACAGAGAGAGAAAAGATCAGTCAGAAGAGACTGTTGTTTGTGGCCCACTGTGAAGGCTTGCGGATGACCTCTCCCCAAAGCAACATTTATGTGAGGAGGACAGAAAGCACAGAGAAGAAGCTGTGCTTCAAAAGACAAAGCATTTCTGTGGTATGTTGTTCAAATGTTTGTGCTGTCAGATCGGCTCACAGGTCACTTTGACCCATCGTGTTCCTTTGCTCATGGTCTGGAACCAGTGTAATCTATGCCTCGGGGTGAAGAAGAGGTCTTGTGTTCCAAGCTCTCCAGTGAGAGAAACCACGGCTTCAGTGGTGACTGATCCTCCTCTCTGGCTTCACGAAATCCATAGTTGAGTGTTTTGTGGTTTAAATTCATGCCGTAGATGAATCTCTTCCCATCTTACTCTTCCTCCAGTAGAAATATTAAGCAGCCACTCTTGCTTTCCAATTGAGAAGACCTTTATTCATTTATCTCCTGTCATTTTCAATACGTGGTATAATTTTCTTTAAAAAATTATATTTTAATGGAAAAACCAAAGGCTGATGGCATATTGGGAAGAAGGACCACTTTACACTCACAGTAAAGTTTGGGGCTTAGCTAATAGTTGAGTCGTGGTTTTCCAAGGTACAGTGACATTTTAATATCCTGAAATGTACTCTTAAGGATCAAGTATCTTCTCTTTGACTTTCTTTCAAATATTTCGTGATGATATTGTCATCTCTGCCATGAAGAAGTTAAGTTGGCTGTTAACCCTGCAGATTCTGGGGAAGCAGACTTTTTAGCCACACTTACAGTTTACATATGTGTATTCTGTCTCTGGAAAGTTACGTTCAAGTAACTTTATGGAGGGGCGCCTGCGTGGCTCAGTCGTTAAGCGTCTGCCTTCAGCTCTGGTCATGATCCCAGGGTCCTGGGATCGAGCCCCACATCGGGCTCCCTGCTCCGCGGGAAGCCTGCTTCTCCCTCTGCCACTCCCCCTGCTTGTGTTCCTGCTCTCGCTGTGTCTCTCTCTGTCAAAATAAAGAAATAAAATCTTTAAAAAAAAAAAGAAACTTTATGGAGATGTGTCTACTCTGTTTTCAGAAAAATTTTTGCATGATTTTGGGGTTTTTTTTTTGCATTATTTTGAAAAGGGAACAAGATCAATTCCTAGCAAGGAGGAGCAGAAAAGATTTTTTTTTAAAGACTTTATTTATTTATTTGACAGAGAGAGAGAGTGAGAGAGGGAACACAAGCAGGGGGAATGGGAGAGGGAGAAGTAGGCTTCCTGCTGAGCAAGGAGCCTGATGTGGGGGGCTCGCTCCCAGGTCCCTGGGATCATGACCTGAGCCAAAGGCAGACGCTTAATGACTGAGCCACCCAGGTGCCCCAGAAAGGAGTTTTCTTAACAAGAGAGCCATGTAAGAGAACCAGGATCTCATTCAAGTTTCTTTTTTTAAACAGCTTTATTGAGATATAATTCACATACCATGCAATTAACCTATTTAAAGTATACATTTCAGTGGTTTTTAGTATAATCACAGACTTGTGCAATCATTACCAGAAGTTCAGAACATTCCTAGCACCCCAAAAAGAAACGTGGCACTCCCCATTTCCTCCCCGCAGCTCTTCCCACCAACCCCTGGTAGCCAATGCTATACAATGCTTTCTACCTCTCTAGACGTGTCTATCCCGGACATTTCAGAGAAATAGAATTGTATAATATGTGATCTCTTGTTGCTGGCTTCTTTCTCTTAGCATAACACTTAAAGGTTCATCCATGTTGTAGCATGGATCGGCATTTCATTCTTTTATATGGCTGAATATTACTGCGTTGTATGGAGATACACCATATTTTAATGATCTGTTCTTCAGTTGATGGACATTTGAATTTCCACTTTTTTTTTAAGATTTTTATTTATTTGACACAGAGAGAGCACAAGCAGGGGGAGCAGCAGAGGGAGAGGGAGAAGCAGGCTCCCCACTGAGCAGGGAGCCCGAAGCGAGACTCGATCCCTGGACCCTGGGATCATGACCTGACCTGAAGGCAGACGCTTCACCGACTGAGCCACCCAGGCGCCCCGAGTTTCCTCCACCTTTTTGGCTGTCGTGAATAATATGGTTGTGAACATTCTTATACAAGTTTTTGTGTGGACATATGTTTTCATTTCTCTTCAGCATATATCTAGGAGTGGAATTTCTAGGTGGTAGAGTGGGTGTGTTTTTAATCTCTTGAGGAGTTCCTAGACTGTTTTCCAAAGCGGCTGTAACATTTTACATTCCAGCCAACCCTGCGTGAGGGTTCCAATTTCTTCTTCCCAGGACTTGTTAATCTTGTCTTTTTGATTCTAGCCATCCCTGTGGGTGTGAAGTGGTTTCTCATTGTGGTTTTGATTTGCATTTCCCTGATGACTAGTGATGTTGAGCACCTTTTCATGTGCTTATTAGCCATTTGTATATCTTCTTTGGGAAACGTCAATGCAGATTCTTTGCCCATTTTTAAATTGGGCTATTCCTTTTTTTTTTTTTTTTTTTTACTGTTTATAAGAGTTCTTTCTATAGTCCTTATTCAAAATCCTTACCAAATATTTGATTTGTAAATATTTTCTCCTATTTTGTGGGCTGTCTTTTCATTTTCTTGATGCTTTCATTTGAAGCACAAAACATTTTTAACTTTGAAGTCAAATTTCACTTTTTCTCTTCCTTTGTTTTGATTCTGTTTTCAATTCTTTTTTTATTGAGGTATAATTGACATGTAACATTATTCGTTTCAGGTCTATAATGATGTTTGTATATTGCAAAATGGTCACGATCACTAGTTAACATCAGTCACCACACATAGTTTACAAAATCTTGTTATGATGAGATCTTTTAAAATTTACTCTCTTAGCAACTTTCAAATATGCAATACAGTATTATTAATTATAGTCACCATGCTATACATTAGATCCCCATGACTTATTTATTTTGTAACTGGAAGTTTGTTTATTTTGACTCCCGTTATACTATGCACTCCCCCCTCCCCCCCGCCCCCACCCCGACCTCTGGCAACCACCAATCTGTTCTTTGTTTTTTTGAGCTGGCTTTTTTTTTTTTTTTTTTTTTTTTTAAGATTCTGCCTATAAGTGAGATCATCCTAATGCCCTCAAGGTCCATCCATGTTGTTACAAATGGCAGCATTTCCTTTTTATGGCTGAATTTATTCCATGATATATATGTACACCACATTTTCTTTATCCATTCATTTGTGGATGGACACTTAAGTGGCTTCCATATCTTGGCTCTTGTCATGAAAATGGGGTGCAGATATCTTTTTGAGTTCGTGTTTTGTCTTCTTCAGATAGATACCCAGAAGTAGAATTGCTGGATCTTATGGTCGTTCTATTTTTAATTTGTTGAGGAACCTCCATTCTGTTTTCCATAGTGACCACGGCAGTTTGCATTCCCACCAACAGCACACAGAAGCTCCCTTTCCTCTGCATCCTCCCCAGTACTTGTTATTTCTGGTCTTTTTGGTAATCGCTGTCCTGACTGTGTGAGGGGATGGATAGCTCACTGTGGTTTGGGTTTGCATTTCCCAGATGATTAGTTACTGTTGAGCACCTTTCTATGTACTTGTTGGCTTATTTTTGACTCATGTCTCCTGAGCTTTTGGTGTCCTATGTAAGAAACACTGGCCTAATGCAAGGTCACAAAATCACACCTATTTTTTTTTTTTTAAAGATTTTATCTATTTATTTGAGAGAGAGAGTGAGCAAGTGTGAGAGAGAGCATGAGCAGAGGGAGAGGGAGAAGCAGACTCCCCACTGAGCAGAGAGCCTTGATGTGGGGCTCGATCCCAGGACCCTGGGATCATGACCTGAGCCGAAGGCATTTGCTCAACCGACTGAGCCACCCAGGCGCCCCTACACGTATGTTTTCATCGGAGTTTTATACTTTCAGTTCTTATATTTAGGTCTGATCCCTTTTGAGTTGATTTTTGTGCACTATATGTGAGTTAGGGGTTTCTTCTTTTGCGTGTGCATATATCCAGGTGTTCCTAGCACCATTTGTTAAAAGAATATTCTTTCCCACTGAAATGTCTTAGTACCCTGGCTTAAAATCAATTGACCATAATGTAAGGGTTTATTTCTGGACTCTCAGTTTAATTCCACTGATCTATCCCTAAGTCTATCATTATACCTATATCGCTCTCTTGATTACTGTAGCCATCATACAAAAATGTGAAATCAGAAAGTGTGAATTTTTCAACTTTGTTCTTCTTTTTCAAGATTGTCATTTGCTATTCTGGGACCCTTGCATTTCCATGTTAATTTTAGGATTAGCTTGTTGTTTTCTGCATAAAAAAATGGCTGGGATTTTGCCAGGAGTCGCATTGAATTTGTAGATCAGTTTAGGGAGTGTCTGATCTTCACTTTTATAGTTGTACCAATTGAGGTTTTCCTAAATATGGGGTATTCACATTTAAGGTATTTGGGAATTATTTACTGTGGTGCATGCTGGCCCCTCAGTGCTCATTTGGGGTGGTTATTCATCTGTAGTTTTTCATGAGTGTAGAAGGATTCCAGTGTATTAACGCATTCCTATTAGGAGGCTTATTCTAGAGACCCTGCTAAAAGCTTAAGAGGCAAAAATGTAAATATCCACAAGAGTTTTTCCAAGGAAAAACAAAAGCACAAATGAAGACAAAAACAGTGAACTATAATCACTAACTCAATTGACTTAGTGTTTGTGGTTCAGCATCCGGTATGCAAGTCTGTGTGGGACCAGGATGGGACAACATCGGGGCAAATGAGAGGCACGCGTTTTGATACCATGTTGACTAGGAATCTGTAAAGACCTTTCCGGGCTGGACAAGACCATTTGTCAGTCAAGTGTGTGATCCCCATCCCTGTGGCAGGAGAAGTCTTTGAGGAAAATAGATCGCGGGGCCTACACAGGTAAGCTTAGGCCAGCTCTGCTGTTGCTTGAAGAAGGAAAAAACATTGATTTGTCCCTATTTTTACTTATAGTAAATCACGTCCTATGTGTAGTTCTCTTTCTGGAATGATTTAGTCCCTCTGAAAATTTCCCTCCACGTATTGGGTTTCCGAGTAATGAATTCATGATGCTGTTGTATTAGGAAAACCCACTGTCTCCATTGGGTGGTTTTTAATCTGAAGTGGGGGAGGAGGATGGAAAAGCTCCATAGCCTTGCTCAGAAATAAACACCTGCTGGAGACCTAGGCTAGGCCAGGCCCTGCTACCTGGGGCAGCAAGCTCTTGGGTGGAGGTCTTCCCCCGTCCCTTCCCATGTGCCGCACCTCATTTTCCTCAGGTGCTTTTTAGCCCTTCATCCCTTTCTCTCCTTGCTTTCTTCTCTTTAGCTCTCTCCTCCTTGCTGAGTGCCTTAGATACTCATTTTTCCATGGATGGAGTGGTTTTTGTTTGTTTGCTTTTGGAAAGGAAGTATCTTTTATTTTTCCATTTTCTTCTGTGTTTAATTTAATTAAAAATTTTTTTTCAAGGTTTTATTTTTTAAGTAATTTCTACACCCAGTGTGGGATTGGAGCTCACAACCCTGAGATCAAGAGTCTCAGGCTCCACTGACTGAGCCAGCCAGGTGCCCCTGTTTAAATTATTTTTATCTGAACTTTGTAAAACATCTAAACAACATATGCCCATAAACTAATAAGTGGAAGTCACCTTTGTGCCTAGCCCAGTCCTACTCTCTGGAAGAAAACACTACTAACAGTTCAGGTCTGTGGCCATAGGAAATTTTCTATGGACACAGATATATCAATTCAATTAAATTCAGTTCAATAATTGATCACCTCCTATGGGCTAGACACTGTTGGGATATTTCAGTCAACAAAACAGACAAAAATCCCTGCCTTCAGGGAGCTTATTGCTAACTGGTGAGAACAACAATGAAAGAATCCACATATATCTAGGTATTTTACCAACCTCGGCTCATATCCCGTATGCTGATACATGGCTTACATGTGAATGTGTTTATTTTTAAATGATTTCATCATGAAATTTTTGATGTAAGAGTACAGGAAACAAAATATGTGAAGTCAGTCTATTGTGTTATTTAAACGTTTCCCTTGCATAGAGCGTAGAGACGCTACTGCATCTTTCCAGCCTGAAGAAAGCATTTGTCCAGTTTTGTCTTAGTGGGCTCGTATTTTCAGTAAACCCATGGAGAAGCTGTTGTTTTCGAGAATGATGCATTCTTTACACAGTTATTCACACTGCTTATGTGTGAATCAGTACATACAATTTATTTAATCTTTCTGTATTTCCTTGATAGAGACTGGCCCAATTTTATATTGAGACCACCTCCCTCTACTTAGGAAAATAATGAACATTAATGGGAGATTTTTTTTTTTTAACAGGAGATTCTAATACAGACATTATTTAAGAAATTGATCCTCATTTGTCTGATATATATTTATGGATGTAAAGAGCCAGTGGCTTTAAAATCTAATTTCAGTGTCACCATTATTAATTTATTGATAGTCAAATGATCTCTTATTCACTTTGTAAGAAGTAGAAGTTCGAACTTTAAAAAATCAACTTATCACTAACCCCCCCCCCACCCAAGACAGTTCCCTGATAACATTTTCTTCACTGGAAATCGAGTTTTAAAATCAAGTTATATAGATTTTTTTATATGTGTGTGCATATGTGTGTATCGTTATATACATATTTCATCTGTATTACATATCATTATGTACTGACTTCATTTTCAGTAAGTTGCTAATGACTCTCTTTGTAAAGCTTCTAGGCAAAATAGAAAGCTTGTAGATGCTACTGGAGTATTCATTTTAAATAGCTTTGCGGCCAGAAAGTCTGGTCCGGTCGTGGTTGAGCTGCCTTTTCGAATATACTTTGGCTGCGTCGGCACCTGCTTCTGTCAGCGTTCGGGGGATGTTGTGGGTTTTCGCTTCCTCAAGCCTTCATCTGCACCGTTGTGCCACTGTTAGTTGGGTTGGAGCATTGGCTCTTCAGCTATTCAATATACACTCTGATGAGAAAAACCATAGGGAATGATTTTCAATGATCTTTCCTCTGTTTAAAAGGAAGCGCTGTGATTAGATATTCTTAGGCTCTTTGATGACACCTACACTTACGTGTATTTGAGGGACAGCTTTGAGTGTGCAGTTGCAAGCTGGGTCACGTGAGTCATCACAGCAAAAAGTAGCAGCCAGCCTGGTTTTTATTTGCCATTTTGTACTTGACAGTTCACAAAAGAGGGTCAGGTTTGCTTCCTTAGTTAACACATTCCAAGGACCACGAACAGATGTTGTGTGTTCTGCATGCCTTATGAGCCAAAGTGAGTCATTTTAATTGGATTTACCATTGCAGGTGCTGTGTATTTCAAAATTAGATTTTCTGAACCCAAGAGGTGGTGAATAGCCACAGCATAGGAGATCTGGCATTTAGTCCTGTGTCTACACGGCTATTGTGAGTTCTGACATTAGTGGGTCATCTCGTCTATTTTTATAGCTTGTGCTTTAAATAGCTACTCTCGAGAGGCCTGAAGTTACAATAAAAATTTAAGAAGAGGCTAGTGTTAATATTTACTTATTGCCAAGCTAGTGTGTTCCGAATTATCTAGTGGTGGCGGTGGCTGTAGGGTTGGGTCGTAAAATTTTGTCTTGAAGCTCATGTTCAAACATATCCCTGCTCCTTTGTACTGCGGGTAGTGAATCAGGATGATTTGGATGAATAGGATGATGCTCCTTTGATTCACATGCCTTTTCCCCAAATTTCTTTTGTTAAGGAATAAATTGGAACATTTAAAATTGTGTGATGAGGAGGGTTTTTTTTTTTTTAACTGTGCCTACAGAAGTATCCAAGGGAGCTAATACTCAAAGATACTTCTTTTTTTCTTAAGGTTTTATTTATTTATTTGAGAGAGAGAGAGAGAGAGCACATGCACAGTGGGGAGAGGCAGAGGAAGAGGGAAGAAGTAGGCTCCCTGCTGAGCAGGCAGCCCCATGCGGGGCTCGATCCCAGGACCCCGGGATCATGACCTGAGCCGAAGGCAGACACTTAACTGACTGAGCCACCCAGGTGCCCCTCAAAGATACTTATTTTCAAAGATTTTATTTTTAAGTCATCTCTACACCCAACGTGGGACTCGAACTCATAACCCCAAGATCAAGCGTTGCATACTCTACTGACTGAGCCAGCCAGATACCCCTCAAAGACATTTATTTTCCTAACAGTTTTACAGTTTTGAAGATGATGCCGATACAGTTTTAAAAGTGCTTTTACCATAGTTCTGGCATCAGCAAAGCTTATGTCAATTTGGGGGGACTGTAAATTTATTTTATTTCATTTATTTTTTGAGTATAGTTGCCTAAGGGGCTGCAAATTTTAAGATACGCGATCAAGTCATGAACGAGCTTTCGTGCTGGAAGAGTAAGAAGAGGCTCCCCACTGCAGTTTTTACCTTTTCCCGTCACTGTGAGCTTCGTCATACTGCAGACAGACTTTGCAAGTGATTTTAAAGATGGAAGAGGGCACTTTCAAAACCAGCCATTTTAACTGCAGTAGTTAAAATTTTCACATTCGTGTACTACATGCATGTGCATAAACACATAAACATCAGTGTTCGCAAAAGTTGCAGAAATGAATAGTTCCCCTTCATCTGCAGGACCCGGTCACAAGTATGTCTCATCTGTGAAAAGGTGGGGCAGCCCACCACCATGTTGTTCTCCTCCTTGGAAGCAGGGCAGAGTCCATCGACCTTGGAGTAACATGGGGTCATGACCTGAAACTCATATGCTGAAATTTGAATCCCAGGAGATATTCAGCATAGGTTAGGGCATCAAACCATTTGTTTCTGGTTTTGCTTTTGTTTTATTATTCTTTTTTTACATGTGATCCCTTTTATCGGGTTAGTGCTAGGTGTCCTTTCTCAGTGTGCACCCAGCAGCCTGGGCTCAGTACTATTTTAACTCCGCACCCTGGGCTGTCACTGCCTCTTGCTCCTAGGTGAAGAGCCCTGTGGGATCCAGGCCAATGTTTTAACTGGTTTCTGTGACCCCGGCAGCGCACAGAGCCTGGTATAAGATAGGAGTCTAACGAAGGTTTGTTGAAAGAAGAAATACATGAGTGATTAGAGTGGCTGGTAGATAAATGAAAGACACCTAACGTGTTGAAATGTGGATTCCTGTTTTGTATTCCTCTTCTTTCCTTCCTCCTCTCATTTCTTCCTTCCGTTTCCCATATTCCCCTAGAATTCCACTTCGTGCTACTGGGGGTAAAATCATCCCACGGTTCCTTCCTTCAAAGCGCAATTAAAAGGTTGAGCATCTGAGGACATCCCCATCTGTGGACGTTCTTCCCCGAACTGGAACCTATTCATTATTATGGGCTGTGTAAACAAGTGCTAAAACGACGTTGAATGCATAGTAGGTACTCAGCCCACAGTTCCCAATGTTTGATTTGACATTCTACAGTGTCTTTAAAGCACCCTCAGAGTTCCTTTGGTCTTTGTTGCCCTATCTGATTTTTTTCCATTTTAGACTGGCCAAGTCATCGTATTTACTCTTCAGCTCTATCAGGGTAAAAACTCTACCTGATTTGTTCTCTTACTGTTACTCTTGTCACTAAAACAACTTTTAAGGTGGTCTTTCAAAACGGATGCTTCATGAGAAAAGAAATCTGTGGTAAGAACCAAGGCCAAAACCAAAATAGATCTGTGATTATGTTGTTGCACATTTCAGTGCTTGCTAATGTTGATTTTTTAAAAATTGTTGTCTAAATGGTTGGCATAAAAGATTATCTTATTGTCCTTGAGATTTGCATTTCACACATTACAAATGCAATCAAGGATCTTTTTAAATGTTTCTTCTTTGTGAAATGCCTGTTTGTGTTATCTTTTCACTTTTCTATGAGGTGATTTGTCTTTTCTTATTGACTTATAATCTTTCATATATCCTTGATTCTATTTGTTCGTCACTGTATGCATTGCATATATCTGCGCATGATTTGTGGCTTATCTCATCATTTTCTTTATGATGTCTTTTGATGAAAGAAAATCTTGAATTTCATGTAGCCTAAATTATCAGTCTTTTATGCTTTGTACTGCTTGTATTCTGTTTATATAAGAAGTTCTGTCTGCAGGTGGTACAGATACTCTCCTATATTTTCTCTGGTCTGATTCCCAGTGCTCTAGGCTTTGAATTTTCACCAGTGCACGACCATTTGAACCAAGGTCGAAGTCACTGGGCACTGGCCTGGGAACTGGCCGATGCCGATGCCCTAGGGCGGCTACCATTCTCCGCCGGCTTCTCTCTCAGGATATGCGCCCTTGAAATGGTTTTAGCCTCTGAGGGTTTCCTTGTCTTCCTGCCAGTTTAGCCATGCATTTGAAAGGAAATTTAATTTTATTTTTCCCACCATGCTTTTGTGTTTTGTAACAGGAAGGTTTTTCAACATTTTTAGTTCCCCATGTAACCAATAAGGGAAGCTCCTCTGTGTTTTTTAAACTTGAAAGTTCAAGTCTTTTACTTTTTTTTAAAGATTTTATTTATTTATTTGAGAGAAGAGAGAGGGAGCGGGGCGAGAGCATGTGTTGGTGGGGAGGGCCAGAGGGAGAGGGAGAAGCAGGCTCCCCGCTGAGCTCAGAGCCTGACCTGGGGAGCCCCCCTCCCTGGGATCATGACCTGAGCTGAAGTCAGAGGACGCTTAACCGACTGAGCCACCCAGGCGCCCCGAAAGTTCAAGTTTTATGTTCAAATATGAGATCTTCTAAGAGTTTTCCTGTATGCAAGACCTGAGATAGGGACAAGGAACCATGACGTATTCCCCTATTTGCAGATGAACTAAAAGATGGAAGTGGTATTTTAGCCCCTGCGCACTTGTGACTGGAGAAGGGGAGAATTTAAATCTTTGTAGGACCGCACTGCTAACCCAGTCATTGTCTGCCGCTTCCTGAATGCTCCCTTGTACACGAAACCTTTAACATTACAACGTTGGGGGCGCCTGGGTGGCTCAGCCGTTAAGCGTCTGCCTTCAGCTCAGGTCCTGGAATCGAGCCCCGCATCGGGCTCCCTGCTTGGCGGGAAGCCTGCTTCTCCCTCTCCCACTCCCCCTGCTTGTGTTCCCTCTCTCGATGTGTCTCTCTCTGTCAAATAAATAAATAAAATCTTTAAAAAAAATTATGTTGGTTTTTCCTTATTCTTTAACAATTTAAAATTTATTGAGCACTTACCACATACTAGGCAGTGTTCCAAGTCTTTGTCTTTGTATTAGCAAATTTACTCATTACAATCACCCTGTGAAACAGGGACTATCATTTTCGTCATTTTACCAATAAAGGAAACTGAGGCACCTGTTTAAGCAAGTTGTCTAAGGTCATACAACTTGCAAGTGCTCGAGCTGAAATTGGAATCCAGGCACTTTGTCCCTGGAGCATGTACTCAGAAGTACTATGCTGTATTACCTCTATAAGAAATATTTATTTTGTGAAAAAAAATCAGAATTTTGTGTATATACATCACCTAAGATAAAAGCCATATACAGCCGCCATGTCACTGTGGCTTATCTTTATGCACAACCTTCATCTTTTCTTTTTCCTTAACATGTATTTCCAAAAGTTGAGCTTCTGTTTGTTTTTCATGACTAAATTCCATAGGAAGGGGAAGTAGAAAAGGTGCATCCTTTGCTCTAGGGAACATTTTTCTTACAAACACCAATTCTTCCCCTCATTTCTTTTTTTGTCAGTTTTATTGAGATATAATTCACTTACCACACAATTTACCCATTCGAAGTCTAAAATTCAGTGTTTTTTAACACATTCACAGAGTTGTGTAGCTATCATTGCAATCAATTTTAGGACATTTCATCATTCCTAAAAGAAACTCTGTATCCTTCTGCTGTCATGCCCCCAAATGCCCCATTTCCCTAGCCCTAAGCAACCACGAATCTACTTTCTGTCTCTCTCTCTATGCCTATTCTGGGTATTTCCTATAAATGGAATAATATAATTTATGGCTTCTTTCACTTAGTAAAATATTTTCAAGATCCATCCATGCTGTAGCATGTGTCAGTCCTTCATTACTTTATTGCCAAATAATACTCCATCGTATGGATATACCACATTTTGTTTATCCATTCTTCAGTTGATGGATATTTGTGTCGTTTCTACCTTTTGGTTTATTATGAATAATGCTATTAACATTCCTCTGCATGTTTTTGTGTAGATGTATGTTTTCATTTTCTTTTTCATTATATTTATTTCATTATATTTCATTTTATTTTTAAGTCATCTCTACACCCACTGTGGGGCTCGAACTCACAACCCCGAGATTAAGAGTTGCATACTCCATCGACTGAGCCAGGCAGGCACCCCTGTTTTCAGTTTTGGGGGGTATATACCTACATGTAAAATTGCGGGGCGATATGGTAACTGTCCATTTAACCTTTTAAGGAATTAAACACAACTGTTTTTCACAGGGGCTAAACCATTTTATATTCCTATGTACAGTTTATGAAGCTTCTAATTTGTCCACATACTTGCTAACACTTGTTATTGTCCATCTTTGATTATGAGTGTGAAGTGGTATCTCACTGTGGTCTTGATATGCATGTCCATAATGACTAAATGATGTTGAGCATCTTTGCATATGCTTATTGGCCATTTTTATATCTTCTTTGGAGATATGTGTTCAGATCCTTTGCCCATTTTTAATTGTGTCATTTGCCTTTTTATTATTGATTAGTAAGTGTTCTTTATGTATTCTAGATACATACTCCTTAACAGATAAATGATTTGCAAATATATTCCACCTTTCTGTGGATTGTCTTCACTTTCTTCTTAGTGTCCTTTGAAGCACAAAAGTTTAAATTTTGACAAAGTCAAATTAACAGTTTTTCTCTTTTCTTGCTTGTGCTTTTGATGCCATACATATGAAGGTTTTGCTTAACACAAGGTCCCAAAGATTTATTCCTATATTTTAAGAGTTTTATTGTTTTAGATCTTACGTTTCAATGTTTGATCCATTTTGAATTCATTTTTATATATGGTGTAAGGTAGGGGTCCAACTTTATTCTTTTTTTCCCCCAACTTCATTCTTTTGAATGTGGATATCCTGTTGTTCCATCCCCATTTGTTGAAAAGACTATTCTTTTCTCATTGAATTGTCTTGTCCTTGTCAAAAATCAATTGATAATGATGTGTGAGTTTAGTTTCCTCAATTGTGACATGTACCACTCTGGTGGGGGATGTTGACAATGGCAAAGACTGTGCATATGTAGGGGTAAGGGGTATATGGCAACTCTCTGTATTCTCCCCTCAATTTTCCTGTAAACCTAAAACTGCTCCAAAAATATAGTCTTTTTTTTTTTTAAAGATTTTATTTATTTATTTGAGAGAGTGAGCAAGTGAGAGAGAGAGCATGAGCAGGGGGAGGAGCAGAAGGAGGGGGAGAAGCAGGCTCCCTGCTGAGCAAGGACCCCCATACGGGGATGTAGGGCTCCATGCAGGGCTAGATCCTGGGACTCCTCGGGGATCATGACCTGAGCCGAAGGCAGACGCTTAACCAATGGAGCCACTCAGGTGCCCCTAAAAAATAGTCTTAAAAAAGTGAACTTGATCATTGCAAAAGAAAAGTGGAAAATATGGCCCCCAAATGAATTTTATGGCCCAGAGGAAAAACCCTATTGACACTGAAGTATATTGCTTTACAGATTTTGTTAAATATGTACATAGTTGACATCATGCTGAATGGACAGGTTTTTTTTTGAAGATTTTATTTATTTGTTTGTCAGAGAGAGAGAGAGAGAGAACACGTACAAGCAGGGGGAGTGGCAGGCAGAGGGAGAAGAAGGCTCCCCACTCAGCAGGGAGCCTGATGCGGTTGACTTGATCCCAGGACCCTGGGATCATGACCTGAGCTGAAGGCAGACACTTAACCAGTTGAGCCACCCAGGCGTCCCTGATTGGACAGTTTTGATTTCTTTTTTCATGCCACATTATCTTATACTATATGACATCTAAGACAACAGTTGTGGAGGTGCCTGGCTGGCTCAGCTGGTAGAGCATCTCACTCTTCATCTCTCAGGGTCATGAGTTCAAGCCTTACATTGGGCATAGAGCCTAGTTAAAAAAAACAAAATGACAATTGTGAAATGTAATGACATATGTGTGATATATATATATATCACACACATATATATAAAATGATATATATGTGTGTGTGTATATCTCAACCCCAAAGAGGTTGGGAATTTATTTTGTAATTTCCTATTTTTCCTTTTCGTGTTTGTAATTGATTTGTTATAAGGTACTTAATATAGGTTTTTTTTAACTTAAATTCAATTAGCCAACATATAGTACATCATTAGTTTCAGATGTAGAGTTCAGTAATTCATCAGTTGCATATAACACCCAGTGCTGGTCACATCACGTGCCCTCCTTAGTGCCCATCACCCAGTTACCCCATCCCCCCACCCACCTCCCCTCCAGCAACCCTCAGTTTGTTTCTTAGAGTTAAGAGTCTCTCATTGTTTATCTCCTTTATGTAGGGTTTTTGGATGGAGAAATGAAAAACTGAATAAAATGTGATGGCGAATCTAAGATAGCTCCAGATTTCAGAAATGTTAACAGTGAAAAAAAATGAGTATTTTAGAATAGTACTCAAGTCAAGTTTTATCTGGAGTTTATAACACACAAAATAGGGACTTTCACTTTCCTTTTTCTTCGCACACATTTTGTTGTATAGGTGCTTATAAACAACCTGAGTCATGCGGACCTTCAGTGAATTGTCTGAGGTTCTACTGTAAGCTCGTGGCTAATTGATTATGGAATCCACCAGTTGCTACATCCCTGCTGTGGTGTTACAGGAATTGCCTGCTTGGAAAATATCTTTGCGCTAAGTCGGTGGTCCTGGGTCAGAGGCATTTCAGAAGCCTGCTCTCCTCTCCTGGAGGCATGCGGAGTTCTCCACTTTTTGCTTCTAGTCTTGCTTTCTAGCTGTAGCTAGGCTAGACCGTGCTCTAAACTCAAACCCTATCAGGCTACATATAGTCCCTGATGCCTTCACCTACTCCTGCACTGGCACCTTGTTTCTTTTACCTGGAATGCCCTCTCTTCCGCTGTCCATGTGTGTGAATCCTAGTCAATTTTCAAGGCCCAGCTCAGATGCCACAGCATCTATGAAACTTCCCTTTTTCTCACTTGCTCAATTTAGATGTAATAATCTCACCCCCCATATCCTCCCTTGTATGTTTCTCTTATAGCAGATATTGTCCTATATTTTACGGACAGGTGTCATATCTTCTGTTAATTTGTAAGCTTTTTAAGGTGAGAAACTCTTGTTTATATTCCAATGGACCACAGCACCCAGCAGAGGAACAGATAGAAACCCAGGAGATTATTTGGTGAACTGAATTACAGTGGATTGGAAGGAGGCTGCAGTACATTGTTAGCAGAAGAAGGATTTAGCAAGAATCTTGGCTGTCTTTTGTTAGTACAGAATTATGTGAGTCTTTCATACTGTACCTTTGTTGTAGAACAGAATCTGGCATAGTTTGTTCTATTGTGGTGTAATAGGAATTCATTTTGTGATGGTTCAGGAATTATCCTTTTGTTTATTCCACTGTTTAAAGCATAACACAAATCAAGACAGCACTTCAATTTGTTGCCTGTGCTAAGTCATTACTGTTTACAGATGGGTAGTGTATCTGCCTTTCACACTGAAAGGGAAAAATTACACTCGTAGAATCCCATCTGCCTTGCAACAGGATTTAGAACTCAAAACCTAATTTTATCTGAGTTCTGCACATCAGCAGTAGGGAACTTTCAAAGAGATGATTGCTAAAAGTAAGCATCATTGTTAAGAATTTCAGGCTGTAAAAATAATGGAGTTCCTTGCAAAAGATTGTTTATAAACATTCCTGATATAGTTTGGAATGATACTCTTCCTGGAAGAAAATGGGAGGTCATGGAGACATATCTAGTTAGTAATTTGCATTAGAGCTAATTGAGTATATTCTTCTGAGGGCAGATTTTAGATGGTCTGAAGAAGGTTAGGGAACCAAATAGATGACGCAGTAAAAGCTTCTTCTAAGGCTACTAGATTCTACCTTGGGTCTGAATAGTGCTTGGTGCCTGGCAATTGTTCAGTATGAACTTCTTGAATGAATAAATGTGAATGGGAGCCTCTCCAAGCCTGTTTCCTCATCTGTAAGGTGAGGGTTTTAACATCCATCTTGGAGGATTATTGTTGAGACCAGAGCAAACGCATCCAAAGTGCTCTGTGCTGAGCCTGGCAAGTAGGAGGTGCTCGGCAAATGATAGCTATTGTCAATCATACCCGGCACTTTTCCCCTCTGTTTTCATGCTGGTGGTGGCAGTGGGTTGATGGCCATAGAAGAGACTGTATCCCTCTGGTGGACATTTCCATTACTTTCCCTTCTATTTTATTTTATTTTTTAAATGATTCTATTTATTTATTTGAGAGAGAGAGCACAAGCAGGGGGAGCAGCAGAGGCAGAGGGAGAAGCAGGCTCCCCACTGAGCAGTCCTGATGTGGGACTCGATCCCAGGACTCCGGGATCATGACCTGAGCCGAAGGCAGACGCTTCACCGACTGAGCCACCCAGGTACCCCTTTCCCTTCTATTTTAACCTGAACCCCATTTTTGCTTCTTATTTTTAGGAAAACTTGAGAATATAGAGTTACTTCCCCTTTGAAGCATTTTGTTTGCCATAGCTCTTTAGTGCCTGGACAGAACGGGATGTGTGTACAGCATGGTTCAGAACTTGTTTTCTTCTATTGCATATGAACAGAAACCCCAGAGAAAGGATAAATGTACATGAGAGAGTGTCACTGTGAAATAAACCTCAAGGGTTGGAATTACTGCTATTATACACCAGAATCTAGAGTAAAAATGCTTTCTATAAAATGAGAATGCTTACAGGGGTGCCTGGCTGGCTCGGTTGGAGGAGCATGTGACTCTTGATCTCAGGGTTGTGGGTTCAGCTCCACACTGGGTGTAGAGATTACCTTTTTTTTTTTTTTTTTAAGTAGACACCATGCCCAATGTGAGGCTTGAACTCACAACCCTGAGATCAAGAGTCGCATGCTCTACTGTCTGAGCCAACCAGATGCCCTGGGTATAGAGATTACTTTAAAAAAAATTAAAAATCTTTAAAAAATGAGAAAGCTGGGCGCTTGGGTGGCTCAGTTGGTTAGGCGGCTGCCTTCGGCTCAGATCATGATCCTGGAGTCCCGGGATCGAGTCCCACATCGGGCTCCCTGCTCAGCGGGGAGTCTGCTTCTCCCTCTGACCCTCCACCCTCTCATGCTCTCTCTCTATCATTCTCTCTCTCTCAATAAATAAGTAAAAATCTTTAAAAAAAAAAAATTAAAAAAAAAATAAAAAATGAGAAAGCTTATAGATAGCAACTTACTTAACTTTACATTCTTTTTTTTTTTTTAACTAGGCTCCACCCTCAGCATGGAGCCCATCGTGGAGCCCACTGTGGGGCTTGAACTCACGACCCTGAGATCAAGACCTGAGCTGAGATCATGAGTCAGACGCTTAACTGACTGAGTTATCCAGGCGCCCCCCAACTTACTTAACTTTCTAAACTATCATTTTCCTTATAGGGTTGATAAACTCAGTAGAATTTAAATTCCTTGGAAAGGTGATACTATCATGGAGGCATAGACTCTTGAAGAAGTAGGACATGAAAGATCATTTATTCTAACCCAACTACACACTTGATTGTCTTCGCTAGCCTCCTTACCACAGAGCAGCTTGGGCTTTGTTCAAACACTATTTGTGATAGGGAAAGGCTGCTTTCTGTACCTACCATGGCAGTCATTTCATCTACAAATAGATCTGACTTTTAGAACAAAATGCTTCTTTACATGGAGTCTCGATAGCTCTCTCTCTCTGTTGCTTTGTCTTCTCTCTCTCTCTCTCTCTGAGGGGAAAAACCAACCAACCAATGAACCAACTACCTAATTAACCAACCAACTAATACACCAAAAGAGTACATGATCAAATAGGTATGCATACTGCATACATAGCCCAAGGAGTTGCATCGTGTGTATGTGTATGTGCTGGGAAGTGTTGCAGTGTGCTTAATACTCAGTATTTCACAAACGTATTTGATCAGGAACCTGTACTATCCAAACTTAACAGTATCTAACATAGAGTAGGTACTCAATAAATGTTTGTTTAAAAAAGTGAATGAATACAAAATCAATCTTTAAAAACTATGAAGCGCACCTTGTATCAAGGTGACAAGTGTTCTCCATCTCTGCAAGTGACACAACCAAAATGAATCAACTAATTGGATGGGTATACCTGCCTCCTCTGTGAACCATTAATCTAAAATATATTATTTATTTCCACACCTTTTAGGACTTTTAAATTCTTCATATTTGAATTCTGAGCTTGTCTCCTCATTTGCACAAATCCTTTTTTTTTTTTTTAAGATTTATTAATGTATTTGAGAGAGAGAGAGAGACCCCGAGCAGGAGGGACAGAAGGAAAAAGGGAGAGAGAATCTCAAGCAGATTCCGTGCTGACTGTGAGCCCAGTGCAGGGCCCGATCTCACAACACTGAGATTAGGACCCAAGCTGAAACCAAGAGTCAAACACCTAACTGACTGCGCCACCCAGGTGCCCCAATCCTTTTTTCTTTTTTAATCTCTACACCCAACATGGGACTCAAACTCATGACCTGAGACCAAGAGTCCCATGCTCCACTGACTGAGCCAGCCAGGTGCCCCTGTACAACTATCTTCTATGAAAGAAATATTAATAAAAAAAAAAAAGTAATATTAGGGGCGCCTGGGTGGCTCAGTGAGTGGAACGTCTGACTCTTGGTTTCACTTGGGTTGGGAGATTGAGCCCCGCATCGGGTTCTGCGCTCAGCAGGGAGTCTGCTTGGGATTCTCTCTTCCCCTCTCCTTTTGCCCCTCCCCCACTCGTGCTTTCTCCCTCGCTCTCTCTAAAATAAATAAATCTTAAAAAAAAAGAAATATTACTGATGAGTTTGTGATTTATGGTCAAGGCAGTAAAAGCTTGTCTGTCTTGCTTCCTAATCCTATGTGTAGATTGAATGAGTCGGCAAGCACTTTTCTTGTCTTTTGTCTGCAGTTTGTACCTGATCGTGCTCAACTGTGCAGGTGTGTGGTTCTGCAGCAGAGGTGAAGACCTCCTCCATCGGGGGGTTTTTAGGGTGTTTGTCAGATTACCTATGGAGTTAGTGCCCTTTTTTTGGCTTCCCAGTCAGCTCTTTTTTTGGTTGAGCAACTAGTCCAAAGTAAGAAGAATGCATGCCTTTCATTTGTGTGTAATTGAGCTTTCCACATGGGCCAGCCTGACAAGCCTCCTGTCAAATGTGAATCTGGCCAACTAGGAACATGCTGTAAAGGAAACTTGATCCAGCTTTGGTGACCTAGGCTATTTATTTCTCAGGCCCAGATGAAAAGAGTTTAAAGGCTCAGCTAAAGGAACGTTATAAATCATATTTCTTCTCACTTTTATATTTCAGGAGGAAATGTGTGTGGAAATTCAAGAGGGTCAGATATGAAGCTGGCTGTAACTCAGTGTCAGCTTTGTCCCAAGTCCCTTGTCTCTCTCTCTGTTCCCAGCAATCATCTCACCTTGTGTTTGCGACTACTCACTGATAACCTTGTGTCTTCTGTCTCCTTTCCTCTGCTGTCTCCTCTCTCTTCAGTCCGTTTCCCATCCAGAACTTGATTATTTCTTAAAGTAGTGACATCTTCTCTTTCAACCATTATCTCATCCTTTTCCATTAGTATGGAAATGTGACTTGTTTTGGCACAGTCATGGGAGACATTTTACTACAGAAACATCGGTATGTTTTCCTTGTAACTCTGGTTTTTGCCTGCTCTTGAATCTCCTAGAACGCGAGGGGCCCGAGAAAGCATTTGTTGTAGCGCCCTCACTTCTGAGATGGGGGCCAGTGGGGCAAGTGGTGGGGCGTGACTTGTTCAGGATCACAGAGCTGCTCGGTGGCCGAGCCAGCACTAGGCCCAGGTCTTTCCATTCTCAGCCCTTGGCCTTTTATTTTATGCCCTGGTGTCTTTTATTGTACAGTAGGTGGACGCGGTTTCTGGAGTTGTGCATGAGCCTGAGTGGTAATGGGAGGAGTCAAGTTGCAGATGTTAGTACTTCCAGAGGCGTCATCTGACATACAACTCATC
The DNA here is from genome assembly GCF_004348235.1 of Phoca vitulina. Classification (NCBI taxonomy): domain Eukaryota; kingdom Metazoa; phylum Chordata; class Mammalia; order Carnivora; family Phocidae; genus Phoca; species Phoca vitulina. Next base: position 7,753,340 of record NW_022589742.1, read on the forward strand.
GATTTCTCTCGAGAGATCTTCCTACTGATCAGGATGGGGGAGAAATTTTGGTCTTATTATATAGGAATGTTTTAATGTCTAATGCCGTGTCATTGAAATAGTACGACACCCGTGGAGCATTGCCATTTTGCAGGCCTCTAAGGGCAGAGACTTCTAGTCCTCTGCATTTTCCCCATTCTCACCCCTTCTCCACGTCGCCATACCTAAGCATGTCAGTGTGGGACCCACATTTGCGGCTGCCACAAAGACATTCTTTTAGCTGAGGAGACCTACAGCGTTAAAAAAGAATAACTGTTCAGCAGTCTGGATGTAGAGGCTCAGAAATGTGAATGCACACGCCTTGGCCTGGGACATATCAGGAGTCTACTTGTTTTCGTAATTACAAGGCAGTTTTAGGAATTGATTTTTATGTCCTGACAAATTGCAGATTTTTAATGGTCTGTGTCTTAGGAAGATAAATATGTCACGTAATTTTTTTTTACCTTTCAAATCAGGAGTATTTAGGTGAGGGGAGGATCATCCTGCAACAGATACCCATTCCTCTGTCGACTGTGGACTCATGGGGAACTTGTTTTTCTAATGCCCTTGAGCAGGATTACTTCTGGTAAACAGCATCCATATGGTACGATTTGAGGAGCACTAAGGAGGGTAATGTGTCATCAGCCTGACACCACCCGATACCAGGCCTTTGAAGGCCCTTTGTATCAGAGAGCAGTGGAAAATATGGCTTCTATCAGAGATGTGGAACCACAGGCATTAAAACCAACCATCCAAAATAGCCTTGTTTGATGACCCGTTTTCTTTAAAAAGTTATCCTTGCTCATGGACCAGAGGCAGGTAGTAGACTTTGATTTTTGGCCCCTGGAGAGTGCCCTGGAATGGAACATTACAAATTAGCCCTTGAGATCTGGGGCAACTGAAACATACTGAGCAAAGCGTGGATGTTGTCCTACCCATGATACTCAAAGACAAGTTCATATGTTACTGTTGACAGAACACCAACTACTATGCCAGTTCCTTTGCAGCTACTTGGCACAGCACCCTGTGAGGTAGATGTTATTGTCTTGCCCAGTTTATAGGGTAAGGACATGTTTCTATGGCCAATAAATGCAACAGGCTGAGATTTGAATCTGTGCTTGTCTGGCCCCGAAGCAACACGCTTGACCACTCCACTGTACTCTCTCTGACGCTTTTCCTGACTTCCAAGATGGAATAAGAACACCTTCTTCAGGGTTATTTTAAGGATCCAATAAGATAAAAGGTCCGAGAAGTGCTTTGTAATTGCTAATAAACTTTGCAGAATGAAAGGCATTCTCAGAAGTAGAAGACAGTCTGCCACCGTGTGTCTATGTGACAATCTACCCTTTAAATAAATCTGGATGTCCTGTGGAGTTGGGACCTTTGCCCCTGGCTTTCTGGTGAGTGAGAGTAGTTTATGTCCTAGGTATAGATTCTGAGAACTAGGACACTGGTCCTACTTACCCAGTGATATTTTCAAGGGTGTGATTTGCTTGCCATGTAGCTGGGAGGAGGAGAGAGGAGATCAGCAGTGTGTCTGCGGGCCCCCCAGGGTTCCTTTCAGCATAATGAGAAATCATGTGGATGCTTCCAGCTGTGCTCTAACGTTCGTGTCATCTTTCTCCCTTTCTCGCTTGTCATAGAAACTGAGCTGCTTCTCCGTGCAAAGGACATCAGTCATTTCTTAATGCAAGATATCGCCTTCTTGTCTGGTAAGCAGACTTTTCATATATTTAGACCATATAAATGTATGAACCTCTTAGCAAAATGAGTGTGGTCTTTATATAATAAGTAGCCATACACACATGCGTGCGCGTGTGTGCATGTGCGCACACACAGAGATTGAGAAGCACTATTTTATTTTTTTAAGTTTTTATTTATTTAAGTAATCTCTACACACAATGTAGGGCTTGAACTGAAGACCCTGAGATCAAGAGTCGCATGCTGAGAAGCACTATTTTGATAAACATTTATGCATTGTGCACGTAGTTGCTAAACAAATAGACATTTAGAGGATGGAGGTTTTAAGTGTGTTTAGATATGTGATGAAAACAATCTTACCGCCCTCGTACATTTGACTTCCAGGCACGCCTTTGGAAATCCATGGTAGGTGCAAGTAGAGTTCATCTGGGTGGGTGCAGACTGAGAGAGAGGGTGGCAACTGATGTGACTTCTTGGAGATTTTCTCCTCCACCATAGCTCTGATTATTTAAGTGTTTCTTGCAAATGCTGTCAAGTCACCCTAATTAAGAGCACATACTGAGTTTTTTTAGGGTTTCATTTACACATGATAAAATAAGTTTACTTTTCATATATATATATATATATATATATATGCGCACTGGTATATTTATGTGTATTTTATATATAATTTTTAAAAATTATGGTAAAATACTCATAAAATTGACCATCTTAACCATTTTTTTTTTAAAGATTTTGTTTTTATTTATTTGACAGAGAGAGAGCGAGAGAGCACAAGCAGGGGGAGCAGCAGAAGGAGAGGGAGAAGCAGGCTTCCCGCTGAGCGGGGAGCCCAATGCGGGGCTCGATCCCAGGACTCTGGGATCATGACCTGAGCTGAAGGCAGACGCTTAATGACTGAGCCACCCAGGCGCCCCAATCTTAACCATTTTTTAAAGTATGATCTCCATTTTATTTTTTTCCCAGAGAACAGTTATTCTTCAGTCCTTAAGGATTTAACTCCTTACATGAGCTTTGGTGGAGGTGGTGGGGTAGCACCCGCGGGTGTAAATCGGGGTGGCTTAGTCGGTGAAGCGTCCGCCTTCGGCTCAGGTCATGATCCCGGGGTCCTGGGATTGAGTCCCCCATCCGGCTCCCTGCTTAGTGGAGTGGGGAGTCTGCTTCTCCCTCCACCTCTCCCCCCTGCTCATGATCTCTCTCTCTCTCTCATGCTTGCTCGCTCTCTCTCAAATAAATAAAATCGTTAAAAATAATAAAAAAATAAAATCGGGGTGGGGGTGGGGGTGGGGCTGGGGGTGTTGGGTCCTTCCGTGCCTCAGGAGAGCCATCCTGGACTACGTTGCTGTGAATGGCGCCGCTCGCGCAGTAATGTAGTCTCACAGCTTGGGACGCACATACGCCTGGAAGCCATTCGCTTTTAAGCCCCTGATAGAGGCGGTCTTTACTGTGGTCCCAGTAGCAAACCTTTTTTTTTTTTTTTTTTTAAAGATTTTATTTATTTGAGAGCAGCGAGCGTGCGTGCATGCGCACGCGCATGAGTTGGGGAGGGGCTGAGGGAGAGACTCCGCAGTCAGACTCCTCTCCCAGCGCAGAGCCTGATGCGAGGCTCCATCCCAGGAGCCTGAGATCATGCCTCAAGCTGAATCCAAGAGTCGGATGCTGAACTGACTGAGCCACCCAGGCGCCCTCGAATAATGAACTTCCCAGTGGCCTTGTCCTTGGTAATGCAGTGGGCGCAGTGGGCGCAGTTGGTGCTGTGAAGAGGCTGCCGTGGCTGAGGCCCTTTGTGGCACAACCGTTATTCCTCCTTTTCTTGGTCATCTTGGAAGCGAGGGCCCGAGAGAGCCCATCTTAACCATTTTTAAATGTACAGTTTGGTGGGCATTAAGTACATTCATATTGTTGTGCAGCCATCCCCACCATCCATCTCCAGAACTCTTTGATCTTGCAAAACTGAAACTCTGTACCCACTGAAAAATAACTCCCCTTTCCCTTCTCCCCGTCGCCCCTGGCAACCACCATTCTACTTTCAGTCTCTGGATATTTGACTGTTCTAGGTACCACATAAAACGGAATCATACAGGGTTTGTCTTTTTGTAACTGGCTTATTTCACTTAGCATAATATCCTCAAGGTCCATCCGAGTTGTGTATGTCAGTATATGTCAGAATTTCCTCCCTTTTTAAGACTGAATAATATTCCATTGCATGTATGTACTGCATTTCATTTGTCCATTCATCCATTGATGGATACTTGGGCTGCTTCCACCTTTTGGCTATTTTAAGTAGTGCAGCTCAATAGCCTTACTTATTTTTAGAGATATAACTGGTAAACCATCTCTCTCTTTTTGACTCATTCAGAAATCTAGGGAAAGTTTTGCTTAAAGACAAGCAAATGACTTTCAAGTATTAATTTGAACTATACCATTAAACATTATTATATTAAACAGATATGAAAAATTTATGAGTTTGCATTGTCTGCATGGAAATGAATGCTTCTTAGGAGTTGAGAGTATAAAAAATGATCTTATTCCTTTTAAGTAGTTTAATTATTGCTCCTGAAGTGATATCAGCATGCTCAGTTTACTAAACAAGCCTTTACTTTATAGATGATCCTAATTGGACACTTTCATCTGGCCTCTGCTTTAGTGATTATAATTAACGGTAATTGTGAATTAGTGGTGACTTAATTAATGTGGCTTTATGTTTTATTTTATAAGTGCTATAAATGTGTGACATACTGTCACTCTTGAGATTTCCCCAAATCCCCAACTGTGTTCCATACACAACGACCCTCAAGGCTTGTTCCCCCACCCAGACCTCTGCCACAATTTCCTTATCTGCTTTTGGTAGTTGTTTTCAAAATGCTTCAGTATATTGGTTCTTTTGAAGAAAGGGTTTCCAGTGGGAAAAATAATTAAAACTTCCCAATTTAGAATATAAACCCTTCTCGTTCTTTTCTCACACATTTACCACCTAGTGCAACACTCAGTGGTAATAACAGTTTATAGACTGATTGATGATAATTTACCCTTATAAGAACTTATAAGCATTCTTTCCTTTGATAGATACAGCTTTCCTAAGTGCTAGCTGGTTCTGTCTTTAACTGGAGTGCTTACCAGCTTGCTTGGCAAGTCTGTTATATTAAATATTATATATATACATATATATGTTGAATTATATGTCATATATTATTTATTTTTTACGTGTTTATTTTAAGTAAAATAAACGAGCTCATGACCCCGAGATTAAGAGTCACATGCTCTACCTACTGAGCTAGCCAGGTGCCCTTGTTATATATTACTCATATTACTAGTTCTATACTATACTCTACCTGTAGAGGCCCTTTGTTTAATGATTTGCTGTATCTCTTGGTTTGGAGTTGTACAGTTTCTCCTTTGAGTTCCTTTGAAACTCTTGGGTAGACGCTGTCATTGTCCATGATAATCTTCATCCTGCTCTCTAAGCCTAGAAGATTTATCATTTGATATAATACTTTGAACTAGTTTGATTCAAAAAAATGACTTGGGGATGGGGACTCTCCCTCATGTTTCCCTTGGTAAAGATTAAGATAGTGAATGAATTTGATTTTTGTCCAAGTGCACTAGGGAAGAATGTATATTCTGCTTTTGTTGGATGGAATCTTCTATAAACGTCAATTAGGTAAATGTTGGTTAAGATTGTTGCTCAGGTGTACTGTATCCTTGCAGATTTCCTGCCTACTTGTTCTATCAATTATTGAGAGAGGGGTGGTGAAATTTATTTTTTATTTTTTTATTTTTATTAAATTTTTAAAAAAAGATTTATTAAAAAAAGATTTATTTATTTTAGAGAGCACACACGTGAATGGGGGAGGGGCAGAGGGAGAAGAGAGAGAGTGAATCTCAAGCCAACTCCCCACTGAGCGCAGAGCCTGACTCAGGGCTTGATCCCAGGACCCTGAGATCATGACCTGAGCCGAAACCAAGAGTCAGATGCTTAACTGACTGTGCCACCCAGGTGCCCTGGTGGTGAAATTTTTTGACTGAAGGTGTGGATTTGACTGTTTCTCCTTGCACTTCTATCATTTTTTTTGTTTCATGTATTTTGAAGCTCTGTTAATCAGGTACATAAGCATTTAGGATTGTTATATTCTCCTGATGAATTTACCACAGTTTGATTATCAAATGATTTTCTTAATACCTAGTAATATTCCTGACTCTGAAATCTATTTTGTCTAAAATTAGACAGCTTCCTTTTGACTAATATTAGTATGGTATATCTTTTTCCATCCTTTTGCTTTTAATGCATTTGTGCTTTATATTTAAAGTGTGTTTCTCAGGTGGCTGGCTGGCTTATTCGGTAGAGCATGCAACTCTTGATTTTGGGTTTCTGAGTTGAAGCCCCACATTGAGTTTAGAGCTTACTTAAAAAAATAAAAATAAAATTACATTAAAAACTAAAATGTGTTTCTTGTAGACAGTATATAGTTGGGTCTTGATTTTTTTAATTCAATTTGATCATCTCCAACTTTTAATTGGGATGTCAGGATTATTTACATTTACTGTGATTATTCATATGGTTGGGTTTAAATCTGCCATCTTACTATTTGTTTTCTATTTGTCCCATTAGTTCTTTGGGTTTTTTTCCCTCCATTTTTGCTTTATTTTGGGTTAAGTATTTCTATCAGTCCACTTTATCTCCTTTGCCATTATCTTATTTTTTAAAGTTCTTTATATATATATTTTAGTAATCTCTATACCCAACGTGGGGCTTGAACTCACCACCCCAAGATCAAGAGTCACATGTTCTTCCGACTGAGCCAGCGGGGTGCCCTGCAATTGACATATTTTTATTGCACATTTAATTTTTTTATAGCCTTACATCTTTATTCACTTAAATTCAGCCAAATGAGAATTACAATTAAACTTCTCAAAAAATTTCTATTAGCAAGCTAAATTCAAAGACCACCCTGTAACTTTCCTCCTAAAATCATCGTTCAACTTCCATTTAGCACTAAATATTTATTGAGCACCTACTCTGTGCCCAGTTGTTGGGCCAGCTGTTGTAGGGTGGGACCATGAACATGTATGAGCTCATCCTTGTACTTAGGTGGCTTTCATTCTCAATGTTCCTTATCCTCCAAGCTGTGTAGAGGGCTCTAGAGTAGGGTGCACACTGAATTTTAACCCACAGAGAATTCATGGTCTTTGTTTTTTTGCATTAGTAAGAGTCCTAAACCATTGTTGCTGTTACTGCTTATGTTGTTTCTTCGACAAATCCATTAGAACAGCACTTATTTCCTGCAGTTTATATCCTGTATTCTTTAAGGCTCACCATAGCTGTAAGTGGCTGATTATATCAAGTTGCCCAGTTTGAATTGAGGCCCATAGCATTGGTACAGAAACCGTTATTTCCCAGTATCCTTGGTTGTCCAATATGAGGGTCAGCTGTGTTTTTAATTATATTTATTATATGTATTCCATGAAAATTTCTTCTGACTATAATCACTCATTTTGCCTTCTCTCTCTCTCTCTCTCTCTTTTTTTCTTTATTACATTCTGTTTTCATTTAGAAACTACTTGGCTACTTTTTTTCTTCTTTTTTTAAGTAGGCTCCACGCCCATTGTGGTACTTGAACTCAAGACCCTGAGATCAAGAGTTGGATGCTTTACCGACTGAACCACCCAGGTGCCCCTTGGCTACTTTTTTTTTTTTTAAACTTAGGGGCATGGTGCCATTTTGTTTTATGTGGAGGCCGTCATCCTTATAAAAGTTACATTGGCCCAAACCTGCCCCTCTCAAATCCTCTTTCTTGCATTGCTGTCACATGAATTGTTAATTTGGTTGATTTTTTTTTTTTTAATATGGTTTTAGGTGGCCGGGGAAAGGATAATGATTGGATCATTACTTTTCCAGAAAATTGTAATTTCAGATGTATACCAGAAGAAGTGATAGCAAAAGTGCTGACTTACTTGACATCTATTGCAAGGTATAGCATTTCATTACATTTCTTTGAATTTGTTATGTGTTAGATAACCATTTGAATGTAATAACAGGAAAATGGCTTTTTAGTGTGACTCTTACTATTATTGTAAGTGATTACAAGACTCACCTTCAGAGTAGATAAGAAAACTTAGAAGGGGAAGCCGACAGCTACCTAAATTGCTATAGAAATTATACTGAGGATCTATGAAAACAAAATTGGGAGTCTAGAAATATTTGTCTTCATGAAGAAAAACGTAGGTTGAAAATGATGATCATACGTAAAACCTTTGATTTGCGTAAAAGGAAATCTTCCTAGCCCAGAGTGAGGGTAGCTATTCTTCCAAGGGTAAAATATGAAGACCAAATGTTAAATAGACTCAAAAGTGATATTGGAATTTATTAGGAGGAACTTCTTGATATTAGAAATCATTTGAGACTAGAATGCTTTAAAAGGTAAGTTTCAAAAGCTTCCTTGAAGATTTTATTTAGGTTGAAAATAAAATTCTTATCTATTTAATTTTTTTTTTTTAAGATTTATTTATTTATTTGAGAGAGAGAGAGAACATGAATGGAGGGGAGGGGCAGAGGCAGAGGGAGAAGCAGGCTCCCTGCTGAGCAAGGAGCCTGACACGGGGCTTGATCCCAGGACCCCGAGATCATGACCTGAGCCAAAGGCAGATGCTTAACTGACTGAGCCACCCAGGCTCCCCCAGGTTGAAAACAAAAATTTTTAAAGGAAACATTTTCCATTTATTAACCCTGAAGACTAAGAGGCCATAAATCTACAATGGTAAAAATACAGAGTTTCATGAACAAAAGTCATATCACAGAAAACTGAATTTGTAGTGCATCCCTTAAAGCTTGAAAGTCTTTTAGGTCTTTTTAGGGCAAATAAAAGTTTTATTATTCATTAAACTGCCTTCTTAAGGCACAGACGAGATAGAAACCTATATTTAATAGTGTTTTTCTGAGTGAATAAATGAATGGATGGATCATTAGTTCTTGATGGATTGCCATGAAAAGTTAAATCTGATATCATAAAGGACAGCTGTCTATAAGGTTGTCTCATATCCAAGATTGCAGTATGTCAAATTCATTTTAGTGACCTATCGGCATTATCCTATCACTTGACTATTTAAAAGAATGATGCTAGTGCCAAAAAAGAAATTTTAAATATTGAGTAGTAGAACATGGAATTAAATTGGTTTTCCAGCATGGCACTTTGTGATAGCTTTCCCAATCCAAATTTATCTTTAGTTAAGACATCAAATGTAAATGAAATAGTCAGAATTAAGGACACAACCTAGCAAATTTGGGTAGTTACTAAGAAAGACATTATTTCCTCTTATCTTGCAGGCAAAATGGATCTGACTCCCGGTTTACTATTATTCTTGATCGAAGATTGGATACATGGTCTTCTCTCAAAATTTCTCTCCAGAAAATCTCAGTAAGCACCAGTGCATTCTTCAGTAACTTTTTATTTTTGTTTTACATAATGCTTTCTGTTTGTGGGAGTACAGAATATTTTGGTATTAGGCAATGAAGACAATAAAAGTACATGATGGAAACAATAAAACAAAGATGGGATGGTGAGATGGGAAAGTGGGAAGAAGGGTTGGTAGAGGACAACTCATCCAAAATAAAACCTAATGGGAAAGAATGAGTAGTTAGTGGTTCAAGTTATGAGTGAGAAGACACTCATGGTTCCCTATGCCTTTCAGAGCAAGGTGAGTTTTTATGCGAGCTTTTTTTTTTTTTTTTTTAATGGAAATAGCTCTGTTGTATACTCACTGTATATGGAAAAGTATAAAGAAGAAAGTTTAAAACAGTAGTCAGTAATTCATCCATCCATAAATAAACACCTCTTAACATTTTGATGTGTGTCTTTCTAGACGTTTCTCCCCCTGGGATAGAGTAGGGAAGTGACTCAACTGCAATATGACTTATCTCCCCTTTTGGAATCTAGCCCCCAGCTTCCCAAGACCCAGATAGAGGAAACAGTTTCCCTAAGAGAAAAATACAAGAGTTGCAGTCCTACCCCCAGCCAAGATGATCTTTCACAGTGTTAGGCTCAGCTGGATTATAGCGGCGTTCTCTGACATTCTTCCTAGAAGAGGAGGGAGGTGAGGAGCCTGTAGATTACTGAGCTGGCAAGACTGGGGCTGTCTGCAGAACTACCATGTGGCTAACTTCCTCTATCAGACCAGAGTAGCTGGGAATCAATATGTTTTTTTTTTCTTTGAGAGCCCAACATCATCAGTCATCAGAAATTCTTTGTCTCCTGACTGACACGGGAGGCCACTCTCACCAGAGGAAGCTGATTTGGTTGTGAAGGCAAGCCAAAAATCTAAGTTGTTGGACTTCTGAGCCAAGTGTTCTTTTTGCTACACTAACCTAGCTAATGAGCATAAGAAATATACTGGCGCTCACATGGTAAAATGGATGAGATCATTATTTTCATACCCAACTCGCTTATTCTTCATCTTGAGCAAATCAAAGTGGTTTTTTTTGTTTATTTCTTTAACAGAAGTGTGTAACGATAAGCAATGGAGAGAAGAGTTAACACGAAATTCACACAAGTTACTAAAATAAAATAGCAAAACCTTGACTTCATGTAATATATTTTTGCTTTGCAGGTGGGTATTATTATAATTGTCCCATAGATGAGAGAACTACATTAGTATACACACTTAGGGGAAGGTTTTGTGATGAATCCGAGGTCAAATAGCTAAGGAACAAAAAGAGGCAGAGCAAGAATTGAATTTTCATGAACTTCAATTGGTGCTCTTTCCACCTGCTGCTTTTTATCGTTTTCCAAATGACTTGTGGATAGACAAATACATTCAGTGTTTTTTTTTTATAAAAAAGTAAAATTCCTTTGGAGAGAGTAAATCTGCCCAGCATATACTGTTGAGCCCTGTCAATGGGTCAAAGTTAAGTAAAAGCTATTTATTTACCTTGCTCTGGCCTTTTAAGATCCGTCCTTGGGCTTGTTGAGATTTCAGTTCATGATTCTTTTATACTAAATAAAACACTTTTTTAATAATAAAACTTTTTTTTTTTTTTTTTTTAATGCAGCCCAGCTTTTTTCTTTTGGCCAAAACTATCTGCCTGATTAAATTAATTTTCACTGAGTGACCGTTTGGCACATGGCATTAAGTTTCTTGTTAAGGTTTTATTTTTATTAATCAAATAGGCCACTTGGAACAAGTCTTGTTTTTTTTTCTAAAAGAGAAATATAAGATTTGGTCTTGATTCTGTTGGTTGGGGGTCAACAGAGCAATAATGATTTATTTCTTGAGAGGTGAAGCTCCCCTTTCTGTTTCCCTAGGGATGGTCTTTCAGTGGGGAAGTATGAACCATATTCAGCATGGAGCTTGGCACTCAGGGTCCCTTCATTCTCTTAACTGCCAAATTGATGGTGCTAGGCAAGATTGGGGGCACCAGTGATGATGACATGTAATCGGCTATAGATTAAGCGTTGTTTCTTTTTAACATGTTAAATGTTTCTACTTGTGGTATAGTTTCTATACCCATACTCGAGAGCACATTAATTACATCCCAACCATCACTAGCCACTGGGCACTGTTTGCATTAAAGATAAATAATGAATGCAAGCTAATTTCAAGAGCAAAAGTTACATTCAGAAAAGATTTCTGGTGAAAATTGCCCCTGTATAGATAGATGTAACTATCTTTGGTATATTACTTTAAACAAGTATCTTTGAAATAATTATACAGCTCAATTTGAAGACCTTAATTTGTAAATTCCAAAATAAACTATGCAGTTAGGTTATACTTCATAATTAATGATAGGGAAACAAGATTTTTTTAAAGAGCTTTTATTTATTTATTTTAGAGAGAGAGAGCAAGCATGAACAGGGGGAGGGGCTGAGGAGGAGGGAGAGGAAGAGCAAAAGCATCCCAAGCCGACTCCGCACTGAGCCTGAGCCCAGGTGGGGCTCAATCCCAGGACCCCGAGAACATGACCTGAGCTGAAACCAAGAGACTGTTGCTCAACAGACTGAGCCACCCAGGTGCCCTGGGAAAAAAGATTTTTTTTTTTTTTTTTTTTTTTTTTTTAGTTCTACAGTGTGGGGAAATGTCAATTTGGGAGAGAATCCTAGCCATATTAGAAAGTTTGTGTGTTCTTCCTGGATTATTATCAAAATTTCACAAACCGTTGACCTTTCACAAGGCTTAAACTCTGAATAGAATTTAATAATTAAAAAAAAAAAACACCAAATCCTGAAGTGAATTTTAAGTTACTGATCCGGGTAGGGCAAGAATAAAGGTATCAGTTAATACTACCTTCACAAAGATTCTTAGCATTCCACCTTAAAAATCAAACTGCGCAGAGGAGAAAGCCAGTCCCAGCAAGCCCCTAGGAGGAGAGTCGTGTGTTTTTTGTTTTTTTTTTTCCTTCCTCCACTCTTAGGACATGCCTGATCTTCTAGAGCAGTCCGGCACCAGCTAATCCATGAGGCTCAATCTGGCTAAGTAATTGGGGGAATGTGTCCACTCTGAATTACAATGAGCAGCCGGGAAGGCTCTGTCAGCTGACTAATCAGGGATAGTGGGGTTTTTGCAGTGCTGCCGCCGTGGTAATGGAAGCAGCTACCGTAGCTTTGTTTGATAGAGATTTTTGGCTGCCGCTTTTAAATACTACCCCAGAAGCAGCTCATATTTCATCAATGTTGCATTGACAGTTGGAAAAGAAGAGTGTTCTTGTGTATAGGCGAGATGGCAGAAGCAACTCCCCCGAGAGGCAAGATGAGGTTCAGAAGGAATGCGGTAAGGGCTCTGCCTGCAGTCCTGGAAAGCCTGTATTCCCAAGTTCAAGTGCAGGGATGCTGCAGCATGGTGTTAGAGCACAAACTGATGCTGAATGGGGCTTTTAAGGACAGATAGAGAGAATGGAGACGTGTATTTGTATGAATTGCATTGATGTGATTACTGCGATATTGACAGGGAAATGGAAAGGAGTCCAGGAGGTTGAATGTGATTTCAAAATCTAAATGTGATCAAGTTGATGAGAAAACCTCATTAGTCATGTTATTTGTTTAAGACCATATGAACAGTTTTGAATTGTTGGGCAGGGTAGCTTTAAATCACTAGTGAAAATAATATCTAACAAAAGGATTCATCCTTTCTTTCACCATGGTCAAGTAGAGTGTGATATCATGGAAAGGTCTGGAGCCGACTTCATTAGCATCTGAAAAGGCAGCCCTTCCTGGGTGTTACTTACTGTTCAAGTGAAAAATTTTAAGTCTAATGATTTGAAATCTTTCAGATTTTCTCTGTTCTCCAAATTCAAACTTTAAAGATGCAGAATTCTAGCCTGTTGACAACTTTTTTTTTTTAAGAGAAAAAAGTGACTCGCTTTTCATTATAGACTAGAATTTAGAAATCTCTCCTGTCAGATAGGTTTCAAACACTTTTCTAATTAAAATTTTCCCTTCATTGTTTCACTTGAATACTAAATTCCCAGCAAGTTTCTAAAGTGATATTTAGATGTATTTTGGGGAAATGTGAAAGAACACTGCTAATTTAATAACTGGTCGTCTTTTAAATGCCACTCTTTTTCTTTGAAAACATTTTGATGTTATGATTCAAAATATAATACTTGCTTGTTTAAAAAATCGAGACAACACTCAAAAACATAAGAAAGTAAAAATCAGCCTTCGGAAAAAAATGACATTTGGAATCAAAAGTAAGATAAGGGAACTAAACCAGTAAGAGTTTTATTGGTGTTGGATGAGTGTTAACATCATTGGGTGAGTGAATGATTTATTTTCTGAAAAAGCTTTTAGGACAGAATGATATTTTAAAAATTGCAGTTTAGGATAGCAATCTTTTTTCTTTTGACGAAATTGTATCTTCAGCTCTACACGTGATTTTGTACTATGGGAATAAATAGTTTCAGACTTTTAACAAAATTTCTAACTCACAGGAAATGCCTGTGTATGTGCTTAGCGGTATTGGGTGCAACTGGCATTGGTACTTTTGTTATCAAAAGAAACTGACTTAAACTTTCAGAAAGTTCCTAATTCCTTTATGTGCATAGATGTTTTCTCAGTGCCAAACCTAGATTCATCTATATGAACATATGTTAATATACACACAAATAAATACAGCACACGAGTACTCATTGAATAGACCTATCTAGTCTACTACTGTGCTACACACAGTGTAGGTTACAAAGGTGACCGTGGCATGGCTACTGAGGTGAAAGGGCTCCAGTCTAGTTAGAGAAGGTAGGACACGTTCATAAATAACTATCGTGAAAGAACTTCTAGGTGCTGAGGAAGGCTCCATGAAGATGACATTTGTTTGGACCTTAAACAAGAGCGTATGTTTCTCTTACTTTTCTTTGTTTCTGTCCTCCATTTTTCTCTTCAATGAATTACTTTAAGTGGCCCCTAGGAATACATGTCTTGAACTGAAATTTACTGGAGTAAGTTCAAAGTCCAGAACTATAGTGGAAGATACATTTGTTCTGTTTACATGGGTAGGCTTGACCAGAGTGAAAAATTTGAAACTCACTGGTGACACAATGGTTTGACCTTGTGGTATTTCTGGAGTTGGGCCAATTTTGGAGGCTGAGATAGGTAGCACCTGAAAGGATGGGACAGTGGATTTAAAGTCCAAGGAGGGGGTTAAACGGGTTACTCGGTGGAAATTGCAAAGACTGTGGCCATCGAGAGGGAGGGGATGAGAACAGAAAAGAAGGGCAAACCTCAAGGAAGGAGTATCGCCCAGGACTCTTCTGCCCCTGAGGTTACATGGCAAGTTGTTTGGAGGTCTGTGGAGTAACTCATACTTTCTGTACTCTTTAAGGGTGGGGTATGGGAGAAGAGTGTATAAGTAGTTCATGACGTTGGAAATTCTTTTCTTATAGTTTGAGGTCATGAGATTTTCCCCAGGGTATTCTGAAGAGATAGTTCGGACCTTATCAAGGTCAATCACATGCCCACACCTCAACATTATATTCTGTTTTGATATTGGATTATAATAGTCTCTATTTAGTGGGATCCATGATGCTAAACTCTTTCCAACAATTTGTTGTGACTGTTAACATTTGTCCCGTTTCGTAGATGTTAAGGTCAAGTCGTTCCTAAATGCTAGGCAGCAAGTCTGAGTGTGCGTTCAGTCTATGCATTGTTAAGTACACGTCCCGGGAAGTGTTACATGTCTTGGAAAGAGCTTACCCTTAGGATTCACAGAGGCCCAAGTGCCGCCGCTCACCAGCTGCAATGTTGGATGCATCCCTGCCCCACTCTGTGCTTCACTTAGCTCATGTGTAGAAAGGCCACACTACCTACTTCACTGCAGTGTTACCAACGCTGCATAGGATAGTATACGTACCAAGCCTGGGACATGGGTCCTAGGCTATCAGTCAAGGGTTCCTCTGATTATTACTGCATTCCCTTGCCCTGAAGATCAAAAAAAAGAGTCTGTGGGAACAGAAGTTGTTTTATAGTAAAGGAACCAAACTTTCATGATGTATAAAACATTTTCAAAGAAATAACTAGAATAGCTGATAAGTGTGTATAGGGTGTATGAACTGCCTCTCTTAGATACCGCACAAAGGATTTAAATGAGGTTAATTTCCAGACTTTAGTAGTGAAATGATGCATCAAGTTTATGCCTTTTGTTGTTATTGGTGTCCTTACCGCTGTAAGGGCCATGTAACTGGAGAATTTGAGGGTAGGCTTGAGAAGGGAGTAAATTTTCTCTAGGTGGGAAAGGTGAGAGCTAGCTAATTCTGTGCCCATTAACTTGAAGAACCAGTAAGAGCTGCTACTGAGGGCTGGGAAGGGCTGGGGGAGGGCTGGGGAGGGCTGGGGGAGGGGCTGTGCACAGTGACTAGAGAAATGGCTCTGAGCCCTGTGAAAGTGGGCAGCATATTCATTTTACTGAGGTGCCTTTAAGCAGTCACATGTTGAAACTCCAAAAAAAAAAAAAAAAAGCCTGCAAGAAGCTTTTTAAAAGCAGTGCTGTTTCCTCTCTCATGCTGTCTTTTTTCTTCTTTTTATGAAAATAAAAACAAAATAAGGCTGACCTTTGCCCACATCCCTTTGCTTTTTTGACAGGTTCTCAAAAACGATTTATAGTTTTAAAATGTAGAGTTTGTGGAAAAAATAGAAATTGTGCTTTTTCATGTTTATATAACCATACAGATTAGAGATTCTTAAAGCAGCATACCAAAGAATTTAGAAATATAGTATCCCCAAACTGAAATGGAAAAGCTCAGTGGTCTTGCATGATCTTTGCTGTCAGATAGGTGCATTGGATATGCCTTATGAGAGGTGGTAGGCTGTTTGTTCATTTAAACACTAGTTTTAAAATGGATTATCTTGAAACTTTTAGACAAATATCTGCATATAGAAAAAAAGCACTCTCTATACCTATGTGTATGCTCACACTCGAATACATGCAACCCGATCTTAAATCCCTATGGCCTTTCAGGTTAAAATTTCTCAAGTGCTCTGTCCCCTCAAGATTCTCCTAGCCAGCGATCACAGAGGAGTACATATTATCGATCCTGGCCCATGTTCAGATACTCGAAACTTTAGTTCAGAGGTTGCAAACTGGTAGTCCAAAGATGTATTTTGTTCAGACAAATGTGTCTAAACACAAGGATGTGTCTGCTTTGTTTTAACAAACGTTGAACTTGTTCACCATCTTTAAAAATCCTGAAGTTTCACACGAATCTGGATTTCTGGCTTCTTTTGAGAAATCAATGACTTGGCAAAGCCCACTTTCTGTCTTACATTTAGCTGAAACTGACTAGTGAGTGCCTTCCCTCCCCCAAGCCCCAGAGCTTTTCAGTTCACCAGAATCTCCACCATTTCCTGTTACTTCTCATCATCTAGGGAGAGTGTGAGTTGTCATTTTCTACCTCATTCAGGCTGTCTTTTGATTAAGCCCTGCCTACTTCACATGTTTACGTGGTCCCCCTAACACATGGTAGGCATTCATGTTTGTCACCTTTGCTGTAGGTTTCAGGTTTAGACTCTCGACCTTGAACCTGATCCTTATACCATCTTTGCTATGCTTCTCCAAATTCCTCCTGTTGCTACTTTTTCTGTCCATTAGGAGTTTCTCCAGAGGAAGGAAAGCTAAAATGAAAAAATACATCTTCTTTTTATTTTTCAATCATAGCCCGTTTAAGAGTCTGGCTCTGCAGTCAGATGAATCTGGGTTCTTCATTCTGCCACTCCCAAGCTAGAAGTTCTAGTGTATTGCTGCTGTAACAATTTAATTACAAACGTAGCAACACAGATATATTCTATTAACAGTTCTGGGATCAGAAGTCCAAAATGAGTCTCACTGGGCTAAAAGAAAGGTGTTATTAGCAGGGCAGCATTCCTTCTGGAAGCTCTAGAGGAGAATCCATATTTTCTGGACTTTTCCAGCTTCTAGAGGCTGCCCATATTCCTTGGCTCATGATCCTCATCACTGACCGCTGCTTCTGGTGTCACATCTTCTCTGACTCTCCTGCCTCCCTCTTTGTTTAATAAGGATCCTTGTGATTACATTGTTCCCACCCCAATAATCCAGGATTATCTCCCCATCTCAAGATCCTTAATCATATTTACAACGTCCTTTTGCCTTATAAAGTAACATATTTATAAGTTCCAGGGATTAAGATGTAGACATCTTTGGGGAATCATTATTCTGCCTACCACAGTCAGTTTCTCCAGTTGTGAAATGAGTATTAAAATAGAACCTAATGTATGTAAAGTACTTAGCGCAATGTCATAATAATGCTCATGATGATCATAATTCTTATAATAGCGCTTTCAATAAAAGGCAGTATTCTCACCCATGGCCACCTAGCCAGTCTCTTTTCCTCTACCATAAGGCCTTGAGAGGTCCTAAGTATATATGAATGTGTGTGTGTGTGTGTGTGTATTTTAAAAATTCTGTATTTGGGACGCCTGGCTGGCTCAGTTGGGAGAGCATGTGACTCTTGATCTCAGGGTTGTGAGTTTGGGCCTCATGGTGGATGTAGAGATTACTTAAAAATAAAATCTTAAAGAAACAACTCTTTAAAAAAATATTTATTGGGGCGCCTGGGTGGCTCAGTCATTAAGCGTCTGCCTTCGGCTCAGGTCATGATCCCAGGGTCCTGGGATCGAGCCCCGCATCGGACTCTCTGCTCAGCGGGAAGCCTGCTTCTCCCTCTCCCGCTCCCCCTGCTTGTGTTCCCTCTCTCGCTGTGTCTCTCTCTGTCAAATAAATAAATAAATCTTTAAAATAAATATATTTATTTATTTGACAGAGAGAGTGAGAGCACAAGCAGGGGGAGCGGGAGAGGGAGAAGCAGGCTCCCTGCTGAGCAAGGAGCCCGATGCGGGGCTCCATCCCAGGACCCTGGGATCATGACCTGAGCCGAAGGCAGATGCTTCACCGACTGAGCCACCCAGGCGTCCCTTAAAAAAAAAAAAAACTTTGAAAAATTTTGTATTTGAGTCTAGTTGACACACAGTGTTACATTAGTTTCGGGTGTACAGCATAGCGATTGGACACTTCTTTGGGTTATGCTGTGCTCCCGATGAGTGTAGCTACCATCTGTCACCATACAACGCTATACGATCTCATTTTCTATATTCCCTGTGCTACATATATATACATTTTTTTTTTGCTAAAGAAAGCTATGAAAAGTAGTCATTCATGTGAGGTTGTGGATTTGCTGTAACTGCACAATATGGCAAGCACCTATTTAGGTTTGGGATAAGTAAAGGGGACCGGGATTGAAAAATCCAGTATATCTGATTTGCACATGGGATTTGATGGGCGTGAGGGATAGAAACCATATACCGGGTCTGAACTTTGTGATTTCATTTTCTAAAAAAACATAACTGACCATTCAGATGGAATTGTTTGAGTGCTACCCAGCTGTTTGGTGGTTGTATAGCTATTGCCTACAAGGTATTTATTGCTCCAAATGGCTAGTAAATTTGAGAGTAGCTGTTAGTTTAACAGAGCACATGTGTTCTAGGAAGATCTGCATGGTAGCAAAATAAAGATTCTAAAATTATCATATAATGAGAAACATTGTAAATGTAATTATACAGGCAATAACTGAAGTTTTCATCCTTGAAAATACATTTTCTTTAAAAATGCTAATTTTTGTGGGCTTTTTGTGACAAGCAAATCACTAAGCATTTTGAAGGAATTAAGGAAGGAGAATGTCTGATAAAATAATCAGGAAGTTTTAAGAATGATCTGATTAGAATGTAGAATTATCTTTAGAAGGATTTTTTTTTTTAACAGGTGTCAGTGTTTGGGATAAACCACTTTATCAAATATAGGCAGTAACTGATTTTTTTAGATTTTATTTATTTATTTCAGAGAGGGCACAGAGGAAGAGGGAGAGGGAAAAGCAGATTCCCCACTGAGCATGGAGCCTGATGCAGGGCTTGATCCCAGGAGTCTGAGATCTTGACCTGAGCCGAAGGCAGATGCTTAACTGACTGAGCCACCCAGGCACCCTATAAACAATAACTGATTTAATAAACAGCTAACAGGGGTGCCGGGCTGGCTCAGTCAGAAGAGCGTGTGACTCTTGATATCAGGGTCGTGAGTTTGAGCCCCATGTTGGGTGTAAGAGATAACTTGAAAGTAAGTAAAATAAAAATAGATGACCTTGAAAAATAAAATGGTTAAAATGTTAAAAAAAATAGCTAACATAAAATCCCTGACTTATAAGCAGCTGAATACCCCCAAACCCTGTCTGTACTTGCTTTCCTGTGGATTCTGTGGGCAGTGCTTCTGCTTTTCTCTCCTCTCAACTTTGTTCCTTCCTGTGTTGTCCTTGGACCTAGCTGCTGGGACAGCGTTGCTCTCCTAGGAATGGCAAGCTGGAGACCAGGGCCTTACCTAAGGGCAGAGAGTTGCCACATGGCCTTCTGTGTTTCTAATAGTATCCTCACCCTGCTTTTTTTGCTCTGTACCCCCTGACAATTTGGGAGGTGGATGAGTATTCCAGGCTTTAAGTTGGTCAGCCCTAGGGCCTTGCATCTAGAGATTTCCTATGTGATACCAGAGAATATGAATGTTAAGGAAAGTCAGAAAAAGATGATGAGATCAGGTCAACCTAGAGTCCATGAAAGAATAAAACAAATTTTGCTTGAAGTGTTGGCAAAGGTAGGGTGCTTTCAATTTCATTTAAGAGAAAAAAAAAAGTGAAAAGGCAAGCTGGGTCAAGACAGGTAAGTATAATAATGATTCTGGGAATCTACCTATTTGAAGAAGAAGGAAAGGCTTCACTCCTAAAGTGAATGGGATAGAAGTAGAATCTATGCTCTCAATCTAAAAATAGGTCCAGAGTTCTTACAAGTCTGTCAGAGTCTCCCCATCAGCAAGCCTTTATCGATATCCCACAAGTTTTCTACCTAAACCCACTTGCTTTTAGATCCAAGAATCCAAGGTAAAATTTAAAAATGCTCTTATTTTTTTAGGGTTTACAGAATGCCTTTATATTCATTATTTATTTTAATCCCTACAATAACTATAGGAAGTATGTACCCTGTTTAGCATAAAATAAAATACACATTATGTACATACTATAGGGTAGGATATATATCCCATTGGGGCTCTCTGTCTCTACTTCTGGTTCTCTTTCCATGTTAGCTGTGTTCTTTGAGATAAGCTTCCTCTTGCCGCAGGGCTTGTGGCCGCCAGCAGTTCTGGAACTGCCCCCTCCAAGTTTTCCTCCCACAGCACCAGTTTGAATAATCCCAGGGTGGGACTTGGGTCCTCCTTACATCAGCTTTTCATCCCACTGCTAATCACGGTGAGGTGCGTTGGGAGGGCAAGGTCAGGTAGAAAGATGGCAGTTCTCATTTGGAACCCATATTAACACTAATAAGAGGCTATCTGAGTCTGTTTGGGCTGCGGTAACAGAATAGCATAGCCTGGCTTATAAACAACAGGTATTTATTTCTCACAGCTGTGGAGGCTGGAAGTCCAAGATCAGGGTGCTGACAGATTCGGTGTCTGGTGAGAGCCTGCTTTCTGGTTCAGATACGGCTGTCTTTTCTCTGCGTCTTCACGTGGCAGAAGGGGTGAGGGGTCTCTCTGGGGTCTCTCTCTCTTTTTTTTTTTTATAAGATTTTATTTATTTATTTGACAGAGAGAGACCCAGCGAGAGAGGGAACACAAGCAGGGGGAGTGGGAGAGAGAGAAGCAGGCTTCCCGTGGAGCAGGGAGCCCAACACGGGGCTCGATCCCAGGACCCTGGGATCAACGACCTGAGCCAAAGGCAGACGCTTAATGGCTGAGCCACCCAGGCGTCCTTGGGGTCTCTTTTATGACACTTACGCCCTTATGCTCGCTCCGCCATCATGACCTAATCACCTCCCAAATGCCTCACCTCCTAATACCCTCACACTGAGGGCTAGGTTTCAACATGAATTTTGAGGGACATAACCATTTAGTATACAGCAGAGGGGAAAAGGTTTCTCATGAAGGGAGACGGTAGCACACACATGGCCATCTGGGGGAGTAATGAGTTGTACCATTTGTGTCTATTTAGAATCACTGATTAATTTATTGATTTGATTTTAACCTCTTTCACCTATTCGTGAGTCTCACACTCAGTCCTCTTGCCTGCTGTGGTTCTCATTGCCACTTAACTGTTGATGTTTTATTACCGTCTCAAATTGAATTTAAAGATTTTATTTTTTAAAGATTTTATTTATTTATTTTAGAGAGAGAGAGAGAGAACGTGAGTGGGGTGAGGGGCAGAGGGAGAAGCAAACTTCCTGCTGAGCAGGGAGCCTGATATGGGGCTTGATCCTAGGACTTCAGGATCATGACCCAAGCCAAAGGCAGACACTTAAATGGCTGAGCCTCCCAAGGCGCCCCTAAAGATTTTTTAAGTAATCTCTACATCCAACGTGGGGCTTGAACTCACAGCCCTGAGATCAAGAGTCCCATGCTCCACCGACTGAGCCAGCCAGGCACCCTCAAATTGAATTTTTTTTAATTTTTAAAATTTTTAAAGAAGATTTTATCTATTTGAGAGAGAGAATGAGAGAGAGAGAGCGCACAAGCGGGAGGGGCAGAGGGAGAAGGAGAGAGAATCCCAAGCAGACTCTGTGCACAGCCCAACACATGGCTTGATCCCAGGACCCTGGGATCATGACCTGAGCCGAAATCAAGAGTCAGATACTTATCTGATGGAGTCACCCGGGCGCCCCCCTGGTTTTTTTTTTTGGAGAGAAAAAAAATCCCCAATTTATTTTTATTTTTTTTTAAAAAATATTTATTTATTTGACAGAGAGAGAGAGAGCACAAGCAGGGGGAGAGGCAGAGGGAGAGGGAGAAGCAGGCTCCCTGCCAAGCAGGGAGCCTGATGCAGGGCTTGATCCCAGGACCCTGGGATCATGACCTGAGCTGAAGGCAGACGCCTAATGACTGAGCCACCCAGGCGCCCCTCCCCAGTTTTTTTTTTTTTAAAGATTTATTTATTTATTTTAGAGAGAACAGGAGGAGGGGCAGAGGGAGAGGGAGAAGGAGAGAAGCAGACTCTGTGCTGAGTGCGGAGCCCAACACGGAGCGCAGTCCCAAGACCTGAGCTGAAATCAAGAGTCAGAGGCTTAACCGACTGAGCCACCCAGGCACCCCTCCCAAAATCCCCAGTTTTAAATGTGTTTTACCCGAGAGTCTAGGTCTTATACCTGAGTGAAAGTTACTCTTTTTGTTATGAGATTTTATTTTTTAGAGCAGGTTTAGGGTCACAGCAAATCGAGCACAGAAAGTGCAGAGTTCCCATATAACCCTGTCTCCACCGTATCTTATTAATTTTTGTTTTATAGTTTGGTTCCGTTATTAATATTGCAGCATGCCTGAAAGATGGCTCTATTTTAAGCATTTTTGTCATGTTTGTCTTTGTTCTGCTTTAATACACTGTTTGGGGGCTGATGACTTCCAGCTCAACATTCCCAGGCCAGACTTCTTTCCCTCTGGACTTGTCCACACGTCTCTCTGATGGACATCATCTGGATGTCCTGCTGACCCTTCCAGCCCCATGTGTCTGGCCAGGAATGGGGAATCACTATCTTGTCCCCCTCCTTAAAACCTGCTTCTCCTGGGGCGCCGGGCTGGCTCAGTTGGAAGAGGGTGCGACTCTTGATCTCAAGGTCGTGAGTTTGAGCCCCATGTTGGGTGCAGAGATTACTAAAAAAAAAAAAAAATTAATAAACTTAAAAAACCTGCTTCTCCTGCATTCCCCATGTCAGCAAGGGTCATGCCATGCACCCCATTACTTGAGCGATTGGTTATTGACTGGCCCAGTCTCTCCTTTCTTATCGGACACATTCTGTCATCATGTCTTGCAGATTGCACCTCCTAAACTCATCAGCCCTGGTCTGGATTACTGGACCGGCCTCCTAGCTCATCTGGCTGTTTCCACTCTTGTCCAAATCCAGTCCTTTCCTAAAGCCAAAGTGATCCTTCTAAAATGCAGATCTGATTCTCTTGCTCTGCTGCCTAAAACCTCTTAGAGTTTCCCCTTTCCCCCAGGGAAAAATCCGAGGTCTTTCCTGATCTGGCTCCTGCCCATCTTTCTAACACCACCTCCCATTGCCACACTCCCCCGCATCATTTTCCTCTACCTTTCCTGACTGGGACCTCTTGAAGAGATGGGGCAGTGCACAGTGATTAAGAGCACAGACTCGGGTGCAGATTAAGACCTCACCAGCTGGGGCAAGTTATACTTAAAGTCTCTGAGCCTCACTTTCTTTATTTGTAAGAGAGGATGGCCTAACTACTTCACAGGATTATTATGAAGAGGCTCTATGATAATGTTGGCAAAATACTTGACACAGTAAGCATTTGATATGTGGTGGTTTATTATTAATATTGGGCCACACTATTCTCTCTCTCACTAATTTTACATAGTGCTTTCCTTGTCTTGTAGCAATTATGCCTTGACCACCTACTGCCTGTCAGTATTCTAGGAACTAGGGGAAACATTGGTGCTCCGGAATGAAATTCTGATCCAGTTAATTCCTTTTTATGCTTCAAAGAGACCATTTTGACCTTTCTAGGTCTAGGATGCTCTGTGCTACCACTTCCTGTTGCATATTATTCTATAATTCCTTTGTTTCACTTATCAACTTGGGTTATAGAGTTAACAGTTACTGATGGACTGCACTATTAGACTGTCATTTTCTTGCAAGCTGGGGAGGGACTACATCTTATTAATTTGGGAACACTGAATGCTAACAGTGCGTGCACTTAACTACGTGGAGCGGACACGTAGATGATACTCAGTGAATGTTGCTTGGATGAAAATAAAAATAGGATTCCACAGAACAGGTTTCTTCCATCGTTTAGTGCAGGTACACAATGTTGAAGCTCCCTTTGGCTTTTAGGGTTATCCCAGGAGCCTGCCTCCTAATTCTGTTTCCCAGGGAATAAATGCAATTCAAGTGCAAATGACTAACTTTAAAATGAAGTTCAAGAGTAGAATTCTTTGTAACTTGGGATTTACTGTAGTGTGAGAAAATTCCATGCCGTGGACGTTGCGAGGGTCTGATCTGATGACCTTACGCTAGTTTTATTTCTGTTTCCGTGTTTTTAGATTCTATCAATATCCATTTTTAAAGTTTTGTCCTTTTAGTGGCCTTTATTACTTTTAAAGTCATTTCCTTTAATTACATATTTTCTGCTACGTGCTCAGTTGAGTGCATGTTTTGACAATTTTTTCTTTCTTTCCTGTGTTTCTTCTTTCTGCAGGTTTCCTTTCCTGGGAACTTGCACTTGGTTTTGGTTCTGCGTCCTACCAGTTTTCTTCAACGAACTTTCACAGACATTGGATTTCGATTTAGCCAGGAAGACTTCATGCTCAAATTACCAGTAAGAGTATATTATTTAAATGTTTTCTTTCTTTAGTTCTCATGAAGACTTTGTACCATGCTGTTGATGTTTTACCTGTGCTCACAGAGCATTTAAAAGAAAAAGATAGAATTTGTCTTCCCAAACTATAAATTTGAAACGCCTAAAAGTCTTCTGCTTCTGTTGTTAAAATAAAGGAATAGTCTAATCAGTTTGTAACAAGCAATTCCTTTTGAAAAAGATCTATGTCACATACGTTACATGTGTGTGTGTATATGCGTGCGTGTGTGTATATAAAATCAGGACATTTTATTTTTAGAAAAAAAAATTGAGTGTGTGTTTTATGTATTTGACTCCCATGAACTTACATCCTGAGCTAGTTCATAGTACTATGATCTTTTTTTTAAAAAGCTATTTTTATACGTTTTTAGGGTAAGGAATAGAGTCCTCATAAATTATGATACTTTTGCCAAGATTAATCCCTCCTCATAAGTTCTAACTTACCACATTAAAGCCCTTTTACTTTGGTGTAGGCGTAACATTCTTTCAAAGGTGCAAAATTTTAGATCAAGGAGAATTAGGCATTTGGGTTTCTATGGAGATTAATTTTGCTTTACAGAGAAATGTCTTGTAAATGAAAACTGATTACTTAAAGAAAGTAGTGCATACGTCTGTGGGGGGATGTACAGCAGAGAACTGTTAGAACCATTTATACAAGATAACTTTGTGCTAATGAATGCTAAAGTTCATTGTACAGTTGAATGGAGGGATGCCATGAAGGGCAGTTAACAGTATCTTTCTTGCTTATTTATATAGGTGGTTATGCTGAGCTCAGTTAGTGATTTGCTGACATACATTGATGACAAGCAATTAACCCCTGAGTTAGGCGGCACCTTGCAGTACTGCCACAGTGAATGGATCATCTTCAGAAATGTATGTTGCTTTTGCCCTTACTGTAGAGCCTATAGTTCATATTCACCTTTAAATCTAGTTCTAGAATTTTTTCCTCTTGGGGAAAAACAGATTTCTGGGGCTCCTATTTTTCAAAAACATATAATTCAACATCTTGATTTTCTTCCATAGGGAATAATCTAGAAATGATGAAGAGTCACTGAGGATGGCAATTGAAGGAAAGGCTTAGGGAATAAGGAGATGATGCTCTGCCCACCCCCTCCTGTGGCCATGTAGTAACTTGAAGAAACAAAGGGTTTGGGTTCAAATCGTAGCACTGCTATTTTTAGCTATACAACCTGGCACAAGTTATATAACCTCTCTGATTCTCAGTTTACCCAATTATAAAGTGGAAATAATAGTACTTTAGCTCAGAGGGATATTGGGAAGATCAAATGAGATAAGCCCTCAAAAATGCGAGTAATATTATTAATCTCATTATAGTGATGCTTTTGAGACAGATTTATAGCAGAGATTCCTTCTGTTCTAGAAATTTACAAATAGGCAAGGGCCCCATGCCTCAAGGTGTGAGTTTATAGTATAAGAATCTTTACTCCAAATCCCAGAGATTAGGGAACGCTTCTGAAGGAAATGATATCTAATTAAATCAGGATTCTTTTTTCCTCATCTTTATTTGTCGTCCAGCAGTTCTGTTCACTCGTATGGAAGTGTATTGTCAAAGTTAGTGGTGTCTAGCCTTTAATTACCTATGAAACTGTAAATAAAAGAGCAGATAACCTTGAGCTGCATGGGAAACAGAGGGTTTATATGGTCTCTACATGTTGCCCTTTTTTTTCCTGAGTCACTAATTTTGGAAACAATCAACAATACAACCTTACTTGACATTTTAGGGCAACAGAGCTTTTGGGATCACAATTTCAAATCTTCTGCCTGAATGAATTGTTGTGACCAGTTTGTTACCCCATCACCTTTGTCCTTTGCTGTGTTTGGAATGTTAATGCTTGCTCCTAAGTTATAATAAAGGAATGTCAAGTGGCTTTGATGTTCTCATCTCTTCAGAAGTAAAGTTAGTATAAAGCAATTTTACACTTGCAGAGTTTAATAGGATAGGCCTAAACAAAGGCTGAAAACAAATTTCTCAGTACATCGCATCTTTAAGAAATTGTTTTCAGGGCCGCTGGGCTGGCTCTGTTGAAGGGGCATGCAGCTCTTGATCTCAGGGTCATGAGTTTGAGCCCCATGTTGGGTGTAGAGATTATTAGAAAAAAGAAACTTGAAAAAAAAAAAGAAATTGTTTTCAATGGTGTTCAAGAAATAAGTACAGATGTTTGGGTAAAAGACATTCACGAAGACTCTTAACCTCACATTAGTTTTGTAGAGGCTTAGATGCAAAATTAGAGTTGATTGCCAAGGGCAATGCCAACTTTCCTTAGCAGAGGAGAGGTCATAGTATATGTGTGTTGTCAGAGCTAAATAAAAGTAAACACAATTACTGATCCAGGTATTGATATGCTGTCAGTTTCCATGGAATTAAAAGGATCACTGGCTCTTTGCAGGCTATAGAAAATTTTGCTCTCACAGTGAAAGAAATGGCTCAGGTGTTACAGTCCTTTGGAACCGAACTGGCTGAGACAGAACTACCAGATGATATTCCTTCAATAGAAGAAATTCTTGCAGTTCGTGCTGAAAGGTATCACATGTTAAAGGTATGTCTGATAGAGTTAACAAAAGTTATCCATGGTCTTTCTTTTCCTAGAAAGGTGTTCAGTGTATGTCCTTTTCATGCTGATTGGTGGGTAGGGAGACAACAGGGGAGAACGTCCTGGATGTGTTGAATGTAAGTGTCCCCTTTGCAAATGGTGCCTTCTCTTGAGAAGTTCTTTATTTGTTGATAGAATAGTTTTTAAGTGCCCCGGAAGTAGAAATCCATAGTGATCTTTGTTATCGTGTATTCTTTATCTTATCAAAAGGCCCTCTCATTTAGAAAGCTGGAGAATCAAAAGGCAGACAGGTGTTCTAGTTTAATATCCACCACAGGTGCAACGTGAAATGGAGAAGGAGAACTTGAGGAGGAGTCAGGGGGCCTGTGACCAAGGCAAACATTGCTAAATGATTACAAGCTTTCTTTTCCATAGAGTACTAGTTTGTTTGTTTGTTTGTTTTTTTAAGCAGGCTCCACACCCAATGTGGGGCTTGAACTGATGACCTCGAGACCAAGAGTTGCATGCTTTGCCAACTGAGCCAGCCAGGTGCCCCAGAGTACTAGTTTTTGATGTTTTGTACAATAGACCTTAGATGGCAAGTTGATTTTGCCCTCCTGCCCAGTTGTCTGGAGTGTTGGCTTGTGAAGGATTCTGAGTCACCATTCAGACAATCACCAAGTACTTTGAGATTCACCTTCCCCAGAAAGTTTAAGAATGATGTGAACAAAAAAAAAAGATTGATCTAAAGAAGCACCTGTATAGTAATTCATGTCCTTCATAGGATAGTAGGCTTGCTGGGGGGCACTCACAGGTACAAGCTCTATGTAGAGGTGACATTTTTATTTTATTTTTTTATTTTTTTGAGGTGACATTTTTAAATTAAGAAGAGGAGAGAAACTGAAATTTTGAATCATAATCTAAAAGTAAAACTGTTCAAGAAAAGACAGCTCTGTCCCTCCTAAGCTGTGTGATTGGAGAATTTGTTTACCCTCTCTCTGAGTTGGAGTTACCTTACGTGCACAATGAGGTTGATGATGATGATGCATGCATACCTTGTAGGTTCGCTGTGAGGATGAAATGGAGTATGTGATGTATGTACAACAGTGTTTGGCACGTAGCTGGTACTTCATAAGTACTTGCCCTTCATGTCTGTGTTCTTATTCATATTGGTGGTGGTGTCCTGAAACTTGTTCCCAAATACACGTACGCCTGAATTTTTTGCTTAACATTTCAGAGGACCCTTGGATCTCCTGAAGGAAGTCATAGATCACTCTTAGATGCCTGAAGAATCTACCCACCAAGGTTAAGACCTTCTGAATAGAAAGAAGCATATGCTTCATGACGAATTAATTAATCCAAACATGAAGTAACGTCATATGTATGGCAGGCACTAATTGGTAACGATTAAGGTTTAGTAGGAAAGGCATCAGACTCTATTTGAATATGCATTAAATATTATTTTAGCTGTATGCTTTCTAGTGTGCTAGACTTCATTATGCTACTTCTGCTTTATTGGAGCATATTAAAAATATTAGTAGAATAGAATAAATGAGAACTTTCTACCAGTAAGAGGAGACTACAATGGAGCACCAAGTACTTCTGCCCATAAAGATCTTATAAAAATACTGATTGCAACATCCATCTCAGCATGCGGAGGCTTCTTGGAGATCCTCATGGGTTTTAGATTCTGTGGTACTGACATACTCTGTAAAGGCCATTCTAGAACGGCTGTTTCTCTTCTGCGTGCTGTAGGTGTGTGCTTCTTTCTCTTTAGGTCATTCAGATTAGGGGACTAGCGGGCTAATTCGTCCCATTGCGCTTTTTTACAGAATGATATTACAGCAGTAACCAAAGAGGGAAAAATCCTCCTCACAAGTCTGGAAGTGCCTGGCATTGAAGACGCTGTCGGTTCAAGGCTTGAACACCGTCACCATGTAAACGGTGACTGGCAGACTGTTAACAAGTGAGTACTCTCCTTTTGGTTTGGAGTTACTTATTTTATACTTTTGAAAGGGAATTATACATTTGCTGCCATCTGTTAAGTGGGAAAATATTCCTGGACCTCTGGGAATCTGAGAACACCTTCCCTGGAAGAGATTAGTTTGCTTGTAAAAGAGGTTCCATGGACATCAATGGTCTCTTCATGGACCACGTGTCACGGTCCTGTAATTCTTAATGTCCAGACCAAGTTTGTGTACATACCTACAAGACAAATCGTTGTTGTGAAGGAATTCTAATGACTTTTCTTTGTTAAGATTGCTGACTCAAGTACATGATATGGAGATAGCTTTTGATGGATTTTGGGAAAAACACCAATTAAAAATGGAGCAGTATCTGCAACTGTGGAAGTTCGAGCAGGATTTTCAAGAGGTCAGTTAACATTTTTTTTTTTCATTATGCCAGAGGTTCTTACTCCTTGATCATCAGAAATATAGTCTCACAAGATGCCCATTTATACCCAGAGAGAGATGGAAAGGGGGCAAATGTGAGTGAACCCTGCCCAGATGTCTTTCTTTAAAAAAAAAAAAAAAAAGTTATTTAAATTCTAGTTAGTTAACATATAGTGTATTATTAGTTTCGGAGTAGAATTTAGTGATTCATCAGTTGCATATAACACCCAGTGCTCACTCCATCACGTGCCCTCCTTAATGCCCATCACGCAGTTACCCCATCCCTCCACCCGCCTCCCCAAGTTGTCTTTCTTGCTTACTTATTTCCTATAAGAAAGCATTTAAGTGCTAACATATAAGACAGGACTAAGTTGCTGTTCACCCTGATGTTTATTATTGTAATTTATTTTACATATAAAATGTTTTCAGCCTGAAATTCCCTTTCAGCTTTCCAAGGAAATAATACCCACTTCCTTCTTGATTTTTTTTAAAATACCATATACCTATACTGACTATATTTAATACGACGTAACAAAAACATTTTTTTTTTGGATCCAGTAATTTATTTCTATGAAAAGCCTGATGTATGAAGAGGCATCGTGTCTAATTATACATTATTTTAAAGGTTACAAAAAAGTACCTTCTAGTTGGATGCTTCTGGAAAATACATCACACATGGTCAGGCTCCTCACAGTCTCTATCATAGTACTTTACCAGGAGGTCCAAGGAAAACTCACTGCTTTTCTGTCTCGCATGTGGCCAGCCTGTTTTCCACCCATGACTTTCTCACATGCTTGGTATTTCATTTGTTCTGGACACGGGGCTCAGGTCCTGCCAGCCCTTTGCCTTCTGTGATGCTGGCAGATTGGGGAATGCGGTGCTCTCCGTGAAACCTTCCGTAAGGAAAGAGTAGGCCAAGTTGCTCTCGGGCCTTCCAGATATTTGTGTCTTTCCCTCCTCCCCAACTGAATACATGCAAAAGTCACGCTCTTCCCAAACACACCCATTGGGCCTCTACTTATATGTTAATTTGTACCCAGACAAAATTCTTGTCCTGTAGCTATTTTGTTTCTTCAAATCATTGTTGCCTCTAATCAGTGTTGTTGTCGTTGACCTTGGATTGGAATTTCACTGATGTGATCTGTGTCTCATGGTCACCTGCAAATAGGTTCTATATATATGTAGGAACTTCACTTTAAAAAAATCTTATTTGTAAATTCCAGCCATACAGAAAAGTTTGAATATTCTCAAACTTGAAATGTTTTTGAATATACAGGATAGGAATATCCTCTTGCATAACCACAGTACAGTTAGCAAATTTAGTACAGTTAACAATGATGCAGCACTTTCTATGACCTACCGTTGGTATTCCAGTTTTATCAATTGATTCAATAATGTCATTTCTATCATTTCTTCCCCCGCCAGTACAGGATTCAGCCTTAGAGGGTTGGGTATTGCATAAGTTGTCATGTCTAGTCACTTTTAGTCTAGAAGATTTCCATAGCCTTTCTTTGTCTTTTATGACGCTGCCATTTTTGAAGAATCCAGTTCTTTTTTCACATAAAATGTTCTTCATTTTCCATTTGTCTGACATTTTCTCACGATTAGATTAATCTTTGTGTACCCAGCAAGCGTACTATATAAGTGATGTGTTCTTCTGAGGGTATCGCATCTGGTGGTAAGTGAGGTCCACCTGCCCCTCATTGTTGATGTGCACTCTGATTACCCAGTTCTCCACTGTATTATTACTTTCCTCCCACTTGTAACTAGTAGGAAATGGGTGGGGAGAAAATTTAAGGTCATGCAAACATCTTGCTGCTTATCAAAATTTCTTCATAGGTTTAGCATCAATTAATGATTCTTGCTTCAACCAGTCTTTACTATGATGCTTGCTTCAACCAGTCTTTACTTTCCAACTCCATTGTTCCCTCCATATTTCCCAGTTCCCATAGGCGTGCTGCGGGCGCAAGAGTCTTCCCTTCTCCCCCTTTCTTTATTTATCTGATTTTGGGGTTCATTAATTCCTAGTTATGTAATGGTTTATAATTCTTTGCTGTTCTTAACTATTTTGGTGTTTCAGACTGACTACTGTGTCCTTGTGACATGTCCAGACTTTTTTTGTCGTTATCACTTCTTTACTTTCTGGCATAAAGAGATATCCCAAGCTCATCTTGTACCTACTCTGCCTTAGCCCTGGAACCAGCCATTTGCTTGAGGAGCCCTGGTTTCTTTTTCTGGGTTCCAGGTATGCTCATTACTACTAGAGGGTCTTTGTTCCGAGGACCACTGACCACAGAGCCTGGGAATATAATATGCAAGTATATACTCATGCATACGCTTCCGTACATGTCCGCATATACCTGCCAGCCTATGTACATAGTGATATCTTATATATCATAAGCACACACTGAGATCTAGGAGGCTAGATTTTAATAGAGTGTATCAATTTCTAGGAATAAAATAACAGAGTATTCTCCACATGTGCCATTTTTCCATGTTGCATTTTTTTAAATAGCATTTCCTATAGCATTTCCTATAAAACTGGATTAAGGGAAAATGCCTAATACCTTGTATGCTTTTAAGACTTGTTTTTTTTTTTTTCCTGTTTATAGCTTGTGAGTGAAGTCGAACTTATGTTAAACCAACAAGCAGAGTTGGCAGATGTAACAGGGAACATAGGTCAAGTAAAACAAAAAATAAAAAAGTTGGAAAACTTAGATGAAAATTCTCAGGTAAGATTACATCTCAGATGTTCACTGTTCTAATAGTTACATTTTGATGGTTTTCAGTAGTATCAACCCTTATGGGCCACCTTTCATAGCAACAGTCTGTATAATTGGTTTAATAATACTGGTCTGTATTCTTTTCTGATCAATGTGAGCCAGACAAGTCATGTAGTTGTAACAGGTGGCTTCTGAGATGATGATGTGAACGGTTTCGGGCCCACCATTAGGAACAAAGGCGTAAATCATTTTGAAGAAGCTAGAAAACTGTCTTATCAAGAATGCTATTTGAGGGGGGGCACCTGGGTGGCTCAGTCAGTGAAGCGTCTGCCTTCGGCTCAGGTCAGGATCTCATGGTCCCGGGATTGAGCCCCACATCGGGCTCCCTGCTCACTGGGGAGTCTGCTTCTCCCTCTCTCTCTTTCCCCCTACCCCTGCTCGTGCTCTCTCCCTCTCAAGTAAATAATAAAATCTTAATAAAGAATGCTATTTGGTACTTGGAAATGATGAAAATATACAAGAGCATAATTCCTTAAATATCCATCATGTGGATGTGCAGTTGAAGCAAACATAGATTCAGACAGATAAATCTGCTTAGTCTTACTAGCTGTGTGACCTTGGGTAAATTAAATTTTCTAAGCCTTAATGTCTTCATCTATAAATTGGGGATAAAGTGACTTACTTTGCAGAATGATTATGAGGATTCTTTTAGATGTTGTAGGCAAAACACTTAGCACAGTACCTGGGATAGGTGATTAGATAATAAGTAATCAAAAGAGCCAGCAATTATCATTTTGCTGGTCTTAAAGGCTTGGACTCATAGTTTTAATAGTTAACAAACTAGCTTTGCTCTTTTGTCTTATATGTGAGAGCAAGGCCATTGTTTTTTAAGGTGCATTCCCAGCAAACAAATAGATTCATGGGTATACCGTAAGCATCTAAAAGTGAAATTTGAGAGGCCGCAGTTGTGGTGACCAGTTCTAGAATTATGCTTGTAGGTTGTTGTGACTGTGGGGCAGTTTATAAATCTCTGTGGCATACTAGAAAGAGAAGGCAAATTGGCTTGGAAATGAGGGGACTTTGAGGTTTTTATTTGTTTGTTTTTAATTTTTTTTAGTTTTAATTGTGGTAAAAAAAAAAACCCCACATAACATGAAATTTACTATCATAACCATTTTTTTCATTATTTTTTTGAGAGAGAAAAAGTGGGAGGGAGAGAGAGTGAGCATGAACTAGGGGAGGAGGGGCAGAGGGAAAGAGAGAGGGAACCTCAAGCAGGTTCCACGCTCAGCACAGAGCCTGATGCGGGCCTTGATCTCAGGACCCTGAGACTATGACCTGAGCCAAAATCAAGAGTCGGGTGCTTCACCAACTGAGCCACCCAGGTGCCCCCCCTCTTAACCATTTTTAAGTATACAGTTCAGTAGTGTTAACTATAGTCACATTGTTGTGCAACAGATTGCCAGAATGAAATTTTTCATTTTGCAAATCTGAAACTGTACCCATTTAAAAAAAAAAGAAAAAACTCCCTGTTTTAACCCTGGGTTTCCCGCCAGCTAGGTAGGCTAGTCACTTTATCATTATGGGTTTCAGTTTTTCTTATTTTACCTTGACAGATATTTCTGACCACCTACTTATTTCAGTCACTATGTCAGGAGCAAGTGGGGGACCAGGGTGGGAGGGGGGATGCCAGTATTTGATAGAGTGGGGGCAAGGCCACTAAGATCCCCTTTGACTTGGAGACCCGGTGGTGTTCACTTCAGGTATGTAAAGTAGTCAGGTAGATGATGACTAATGAGATTTCCAAGGCTGAGATGGTATGAAATCCGTTAGCTTTCCTTTGGCCCCCGTGTACCTCATTGGATAGATGCAGTTCTGTTCTAAATCTGTACATACCAGGAGAAGCAAACCTCATCCACACTCTGAGCGGGCTCGTTAATTTTCTGTTTCTGGTACCAGAAATACGTGGGTTTCTGATGGCGTCACTGCAGTAACTAATGACTGTGACTGGAAGCTTTCTTAGAGCCCGCAGAAGTATGACATCAAATCGTATTTTTGGCACTCTCTGTGCCTTGCTAAACCACTTTGCTTCACAATTACTTTCTTGTTTCTTCTCTATTTGAACAGATATCATACAGTTCTTGTCTTACTTCTTTCTTAAAATTAGGATCTGTTAGCAAAGGCCCGGTTTGTGATATTACACGGACACAGACTTGCTGCAAATCACCATTATGCCCTTGATTTGATCTGCCAGAGGTGCAATGAACTACGTTACCTTTCTGATATTTTGGTTAATGAGATCAAAGCCAAAAGGATACAGCTCAGCAGGATCTTCAAAATGCACAAACTCCTACAGCAGGTAGTGTCTGAGCAAGAAGATCATTTTTTTTTCTTAGAGGTTACAGGGTAAAGGTCTGTCTGGGAGAGCTTTGGAATTACATTTGTAAGACGTTGAAGGATTGGCTCTGATGACATTCATTTAATCCACGTACCTTTGCAGTGCTCGTGGCAAGTCAAGTATTGTAAGAATTTTGGCTTCCGGTTGGGATGGCTTCCTTTCGGTTTCGGGTACATCTCTGAATCCTCTCCTCTGGTGATAGTATGCAGTCAGCACACTTTTCAAAGCCCTAGAGGCATTTTGCCTAAAGCCAGAAACTCCTCCCACACTTCATAGTTACCGCAATAAGAAATTCAACAGTGACGGGAAGATAGTCCTCCATGGCTTGGCGGTCTGACCCCTTTCAGAATTAGGCAGTGAAGAGAAGAGCTGGCCTCGGAAGTGGAATGTAAAATGAGGATATCATTTACAGACGTCATATCTGAACATGAACATTTTAATCTGTACATCTCCTTCTTTGGCAGGGAAACTTTTATCCTTGTCCTTGACAATCACTACACATTTATATTACACTTTATGTTTTGCGAGGCATTTCATATTTCATTTATTGATTTGGGGAAAAAATTGCATGCAGCTGAAGTGTTAGTGTTGAGAGAATGGTCAGACTCTTCACTGCAGAATGAATTCCTTGTTATGAAACAAGTACAGTGCTTCCCAGCCTTGGCTGTGCTTCAGAAATACCTGTGAAGCTCTGCAGAAATCGAAATGCCTGGCTTAGGGCCCAGAGCTACTGAATCGGAATTTCTGGGGGCAGAACCCAGATATCTTTATTTTTAACAGCTCTGAAAACAACTCTGATTCACAGAAGCCAGGGCTGGTAAACACTCCTAAAGGACAAATATATTTCTATTTATTCATTCATGGGTTTTTTTTGTGTGTGTGTGTGTCTGTGTGATTTGCTCATCAGGCTCGTCAGTGCTGTGATGAAGGAGAATGCCTTCTAGCTAATCAGGAAATAGATAAGTTTCAATCTAAAGAAGATGCTCAGAAAGCCCTCCGAGACATTGAAAACTTTCTTGAGATGGCTTTGCCCTTTATAAATTATGATCCTGATACCCTACAGTATGAATTTGATGTAATTTTATCTCCTGAACTCAAGGTAAGAGGTGTTTTTTTTTTTTTTTCAAATGAACAAGTGTTTTTAAAACTGTAATTCCAGTAGTGTTGGCAAGAGTTTTACTACTTCACAGCTGACTTTATGTCAAATTGCAGTTACATGCTTCTCTTAAGGATGAGGCATGATATTAGTACCACTGGTAAGCCTCAGAGAATACAGAGGCTTGAAGCGTCATGCTGGCTCAGTTGGTAGAACATGTGACTCCTGATCTCAGGGTCCCCAGTCTGAG
Organism: Phoca vitulina; assembly: GCF_004348235.1. Lineage (NCBI taxonomy): Eukaryota > Metazoa > Chordata > Mammalia > Carnivora > Phocidae > Phoca > Phoca vitulina. Next base: position 7,789,352 of record NW_022589742.1, read on the forward strand.
CCCCACGTTGGGTGTAGAGATTACTTAAAAATAAATAGACTTTTTTAAAAAAGCATCCCAAGGCTTTATGCTTGCTATATAATGAAGAATAAATCCTCTTTGAGCTGTGATGCCATTATTTTTCAACTCTTTTCACATACTAGGAGTTCTTACATATACATCGTTCTGTGCATCCTTAGAGAAGGGGCTAAAGCTATCCTAGGACAATACTGGGCCCTTGTCAAGAGCATTCTACTCCAAATGTCTTGTCTTTCTGCTGCAGTTACTACCAACAGATGCTGTGTGGACACACATCTGGCTTTCCTACTGAGTTTGAGATTGAAGGGATAAAGAAATGATCTGGGGCTTCTTGGGGGCAGGGTGCAAGCAGACGTTGGTATTAACAAGGTAGAGACCTACGGGTTACTGCAGTACCACCCTGTTGGAGATGTCATGAAGCACTCTCACTACGTTGTAGTTAAGAGATTTTGTGATGCTATTTGTTGCCAAAATGTGTAGTTGACTCTTAAGTTTGGAAGAAGATCTAAAACCATGCTTAGCTGCAGATCTTAGGGGACGCCCCAGAAAATCAGAAACATGGCCACAACAACCAAGTGATTTCTCTGGAAGCAACCAAGCGAATCTCTAACTGCCTCAAATCATCTAGGAGGGTCTAGGAGGAGCTTTTTACACCACACAGAGAACTGTAGAACGTCCTGCAGGCTAACACATCACACACTGCTCTGACAGTGCTTAACTGGTGGCTTTCTTGTGCTAAACGTGCCTCCTTTTCCAGCCCTTACTCCCTCCAGCCATGATGGGTAACGCACTTTAGACAGTGACCTATTTCATGACTGCTCGATCAATTTCTTCGAGTTGTTTTGGTTGAGATCTTCTGGTTTTATGACCATGTGAAGGTAGTGCATCCATCTGTTTTCTGTTGCTTTCCTAATTTTTTCTAGTTCTATTTTAAACTCTAAATTAATTTTTTGACCGTCTGGGTCTGAGAGATGTCATAAGATTTGTAATGACCTCAATTCAGAAAGTATTTCACAGAAGTCTCGTGCAACCTGCAGGTTCAAATGCAGACTGTACAACTGAAGCTTGAACACATCCGAAGTGTGTTTGAGAACCAACAAGCCAGTTTCAAGAACCTGACGGACAGGCCTGTGAAGCCAGTCCAGTTTGTGGGACCTGCTTCTGACAATTTGATGAGATCTAGAGCATCATTGTTTTCACCTAAACATGGTAAAGTATCTTACGTTCACTCTTCTTTTCCTGCTGTTGTCTGTTACTCTTGATGTAAATACTGAACGCATTCTTCAGTCCTCATAAATTGAAATTTTATTTAAGCATCTTTGGTCACGTTTACACTCTGTTGCACAAGGCAGGAGTCATGGTCAAGATTATTGTATGACAGTAAAACATAGTCGTAACGTAGTGTAGTACAGAATGAGGACAGTCTGGACTGAATGGCCCAACTTTGCAACGAGCGTGAACATTTTACAGGCATCAAGCCCACCCCTTTCTTCTGCAGGTGGAGGAAAGCATATGAATCTGGTACACACGGGTATGCGTGTGCATACGCACACACATATTTACTACTTACGTGGATAGATTATTACTTGGTTCTTATTAGCTTCTAGTAAGTGAATGGCTTAGGTAATAGAATGGATTGCCTTTTCTAAGTAAGTGCAGGTAAACAGAGTAATTTTGCTAGTAATTAACAGTTAGAGTCCATTTTCTGGTTTTAATCTTTGTAGACTAGTTTTAACCATGTGATATCCATTTCCTTTCTACATTCTGTAGGATAAAATAGCTATCCTGACTGTGGTGGTGAACTAATCTGGAAGTAAGATGATTCTGTTGCCCAAAGTTTCCCTTGAGCTGCCTCTGGGGCCAGGGCCTCTTAGGGGAGAGTAATTTGACCTTTGGGGCCCTAAGTTAGTTGAACGGGTGAACATGGAACTAAATTTTGTCTGTCTGATCTGAAGGATCAGAGACCTCATTAATATATGGGAAGTGCTTTGAAATTCGGAGAAAGCTTGAATCAAGCATAAGGAGCATAAAAACCTCGGTCAAGTCCCCGCATGGATCATATGAAAATGAGGTGACGAAAGCATGTCACTCAGCTAGGACGCTAGAAGTTATGTAGTTAATAGTTATTAAATATAAAAATATACTCACAAATGAAACTATGAACAGTGCCGTAAGTGAAGAATATTGACTAAGAAGATACAGGGCAAAAGAATAAAACAACCCAAAAAACCAATAAAGGGCTACAGAGCAACAGCTATGGGAATAAAAATAGGATAGGTTTATATTCCTTAGCAGAGGACAGGGCACAGTTAGATGTCTGGCTCTGTTTATCGGCTGTGTGACCTGGGGCAATTCACTTAACCTCTTTTAGCCTAGTTTCCTTGTTTGTAAAATAGGACCAATAATGCCTAGTGACTTGAAAGGGTTGCTGTGAAGACAAAGAGGAAAAAACCTTACAGTATTCTTATTTAATGGCATTACACTTTTTTTCTGCAGTGGGAGTTGGATACTCTTTCTTTCAAGCATGTAAACTTTTTTCCCAAGGTACCCATCTTTATTACTTTTCTTCGGTACATTTTCTGAGTTTGTGTCCATGTGAAAAACCAGTTTGACATCTAAAACCAGCAGCAATTCATTCTTGAATTTTGCCCACAATTAACATTCTCCCTTTTTTTTGTAATAATCATCCGTATTCTCCCAGCATTAAACTTACCTTGGAAAATGACTGTCTGAAAAGTAGCTTATGCTTCTAAACTCTAGTCTCATCAAATGACCACCCATAAAAAGAAACAAGGAAAACAATTGGCTATGTTAAAATAAATCAAGCTTTCTTTCATTTTAGAGACTCTTGTGTCTATCACAGTGCAACCGTTTGTTGGGAGTAGCTTGAATTTTCTTCAGTTTAAGACTGTCTAATGTATTTATGTGGAAGAAGACAGCTGACTGAATAAATGATATGGATGGATAAATGATTTTACCCATTATTTATCGTGGTTTCTAAATTAAACCAAAACATCATTTATGCTACATTGTTTCTTTTTACCTCATTGCTCTGTGAGTAATGGGGATTATAACAATCAGGTCTAAATAATTCTTCAAGACTTTTAATTGCTAAGCCAAATATATAAGATTTGGTCAAATCAGATTGTGTTAATCTTTCATGCAGTAAGTCAAACTGGTTTTGTTTGTTTGTTTTTGTTTGTTTATTTTTATTAATTTGCATCAAACAGAATCCTATATCTAGCACAGTGCCTGGCAACTAGCAGGATGCAATAAATATTTGTTGAATTAATTTTTTTAAAGATTTTATTTATTTGAGAGGGAGAGAGTGGGAGAGAGTGCAAGCGGGGGGAGGGGCAAAGGGGGAGAATCTCAAGCCGACTCCACGCTGAGCACAGAGCCCCATGCGGGGCTCGATCTCACGATCCTGAGATCACGACCTGAACCAAAATCAAGAGTCAGTCGCTTAACCCCTGAATTAATACTTAATACAGAGGGAAGTTAGCAAAGAACATTGTGAGGTGTAAAATGTGGTTTGAGCTCCTAAATTTGTAGCTCTAGTCTGCATCTTTCTCGTAAGCTTCAGAGCTCCATTTACAATTTGCCTCCTTGAATTTCCTATAGGCAGCTCAGACTCCACATAGCCCAGCCTGATAGCCTCTCCTACAAATCGTCCCCTCTTCCTCTGTTCCTCATCTCAGTGAATAGTACTCTGATTCCCCCCCGGTCATCCCAGCCTGGGGCCTTGGCTTCCCTTTGCACTCATGCCCCACCTTTAACCAGTCACAAAATCTGCTTCTTTCCATCCCCACTGCTGTTGCTCACTGCCAAGTCCTTAATCCAAGCTCATGTCATCTGTTGCCTTGACAACCGCAGCCGTCTCCCTGTCTCCCCACTTTCCCTTTCACATGCCTCTACTCGCCTTGCCCGTCAGACTTTACAGTACTGTTCTCTCTCTGGGACACTACTTCCTTCCCTCTCCCTTTCCCCTTTGCTGGCTTCTTTTCCTCTAGCAGATTTCCTGTCCCTAGTCCTCTTCCTTCACGGAAGCTTTTCTTTTCTGCCTCTCCTCCTTGGCGCCCAGTTTGGTTGAGCGACCGTGCTATGTGGTAACAAGTCCAGCCATGTGTCTTCACCGCTTTCGTGTAATTGCCTGTTTTCCATCTCTCTTGTTAGACTGGAAACTCTGTAAGGACAGGGCCTGTGTGCAGTTCATGTTTGTATCCCCAGCACCAAACATGGAGCTTAGCATATAGTACAGGTGCTTCATAATTTCATGTATCTATTTATGTTGTTGAAAGAATGAATTTCTCTACCTTGCTTTTCAGAAAAAGCTGCATTCCTCATGAGTTGTGTATATATTCCTTTTTTTATCTTTTAATGTAGTTGCAAAGAATTAATTAGTAAAGCTAATTAGTAAGGCTCCCTCAGTTACCTTTATAAATAAGTTTGGATCTCTGTGTATCAGGTGTCTTTAAAGCGGTGAACATCAGTGTTCATTGAGAAATTGATTTTATGTGGTAAGTTGCCACTAAGTCTAACTTACATATTTATATATACTATGCTATAAACATAAAGCTTGTATATAAAATATATATATTTTTAACTTTTTTTTGAGTATAGTTGACACACAATGTTACTTTAGTTTCAGGTATATGCATAGTGATTCAGCATCTCCATATGTTATGCTATGTTCTATACATAAAAAAAAATATATATATATATATATGTATTTTAAGTAGGCCCACTCCAAACGTGGGGCTTAAACTCATGACCCTGAGATCAAGAGTTGCATGTGCTCCTGACTAAGCCAGCCAGGCACCCCTATAAAATATATTTTTATTTTTACTTTTTTTTAGAAAGTTTATTTATTTAAAGTAATCTCTACATCCAATGTGGGGCTCGAACTCATGACCTCGAGATCAAGAGTCGCATACTCTTCTGAAGAGCCAGCCAGGGGCCCCTAAAATATATTTTTAAATAATGAAAGTGAAGTATAAAATGTAGAGAACCTAACAGCATAGCCTTTCCCGGAGTGTGCCTTGCAGTGGTTCCTGCCAAGGAAGAAAGGGCAAAAAGTATATTTCTTCCAGAGAGAGAAGAGACCCCTGCAGCCTGTGTGGGTGGCAGCCTTTTTTAGCAGTGCTGAAAATAAGGAACTCAAATGACCTGGTCTTGCACTGGACCATGCCCTGGGGTTTGTAGGAACATTTGGACTCCTTACTTAATAATATAGGGGCTCACCCACTGTAAATAGAACAGAAAGATGAAACAAAGAAAAGGAGGGGTGCCTGGCTGGCTCAGTCGGAAGAGCATGCAACTCTTGATCTTGGGTCGTAAGTTTGAGCCCCCCCATTGGGTGTAGAGATTACTAAAAACAAATAAATAAACTTTAAAAAAAATACAGATAACTTCACTTTCAACATGTTAAAAAAAAAAGGAGAGATGAAACAGGAAGAACAGAAAGATTAAAGCTTAGAATTTTGATGAAGTTGTTTTTTTAGCATTTTAATATGCTTCAGAGTTTCATGTAGTTGTGAGAAGCACGTATTCTGAAAGTAAACTATGCAGATTGGAACACTACCTCTGCTTCTTGGACAAGATACTAACCTTACTTACTTATCTATGAAATGGGGATAGAAATAATACTATCTGTTAGGGTTGATTTGAGGATTAAAAACCAAAATGGGTGTGTAGGGCTCAGAACTGCCTGGCATGTAGTTATTAGTTAAATACAGATGTTTTTCCAAACTCTTTTGGATACAGTTAGTCAGTGAGCTACAATCTGATTAAATGCTTATGTGTCGAACACTAAATCTGCAAATAATTACAAATACTAACACCTTCATGCTCACTTGGCAATCACGTGGAATTTTGATGAGTCAGAGAATGTGTGAAGACGTAGCAAAGTGGATGCTCAATAAGAAGTTGAAATCATATAGATGAATCTAACCAGTCAACTGTTTTGTATAGTGTGATTTAAAAATACTAATATAAATATGTTAGAATATTCATAGCTCTCTATTTAATAAACATGCATGCGTTTTAATTAAAAGTATTGATTTTAATTCTGGCTTGAAATTCCTCTTTCATATTTTTCTACCAGGAAAGAAGAGTTGGAGACAAAATGAGAGCAACTTAAAAGTAAATACCATTAATTAATTCAAAATTAGCTTTATTGCTGTAGTTGCAGAATTGGTATGGAGGCTGAAACCATATTTTTAATCCACTAAACCAATATTGTACGTTCGGAAGCCTGTTTAATCTAAAAGAAAAAGCTGTTGCTGCATTGTGTCTAATTGCAGTCCTGGCATATCCCCAGGTGTATGAGCAGTTTCTCAGGTCTTGGCTCAAGTTCAGAATTAATTTCTGTAAAACATCTATAAGTCCCAGCTTCTCTTTCCCCCCACTCCACCTCAATAAACTTAAATAAGTATTGCATCTTTCTACAAGAGGAGGTTTCTTTCATAACTGATTACATTCCTATAAGTATAAGACATGGACAAAGGACAGGTTCTAATGGTCCATACGCTGGACTCAAAAAAGACATCTATTCGTTTCTTGATCGATACAAGACTCCTTCTTAGTTGTTCATGATATTCTGGTATCTGCAGAGAGTAGCCTCATCATAACTGTAGGGCCCTACATTTTCCTTGTGTCTTCCTGATGGTAAATAAGGACAAGAACATATATCTCCAAGTGGTTACAGTATAGCAGTGATAGTGACTACCTGGCTTTTAATCCCAATCCATCAGTTACTGGCTATATAACCCAGGGTAAGTTCTCTGGAACTCCATTTCCTTATCTATAAAATGGGGATAATAACAGATCACCCTCATCATAGAGTTCATGTAAACATAAAATAATATTTGGGAAGTATTTCGAATAAAAGCATGGCATATGGTAGCGTTCTTCATGTTGTATACCATTGTGAGCAGGCTAGTGAATGGCCTGTACTGATATACCATGCCTGGTTATCATGTTGTACAGCCACAACTTCTGTTTTCAAGAAGGAAACAGGCTGAATACCAAATTCCATAGTCTTACGGGCCTTTCGGTTCCAGTTTCCACTCATGGCACCCTAACGTTTCTCTATGTGGATTTATTCGTTTACATATCCCAGGGGGAAATAGGAGGCTGTGGCTCTTGTACATTTTCTTGGTGAGATTTGTAGCTAGTGAACCGAGGTCCAAAATGCACACGTTCTTCCAATTCAAGTCAATTTGCACAACCCTTAGGCATTTACAAGTATAAATTTATGTTTCGAAACTTTCCAAACTTGTATTTCAGAAACCTGTTAGGAATAAATGATACATACCTATCTGATGAGTGAAGAAGTATGCACCATTATCAGTCTTAGTTATAGTAGTAAAATGATGATAGTTGGTACATTCAGATAGAATGAATCAAAGCATAGTCTTAAAAAGAGGGAGCATAATGGTGGCTGTTTCATCACTTACTAGGTATGTGACCTGGGCCCGGTTGCTAAACCTCTCTGAGCCTCAGTTTTCCCATATGTAAAATGAGGATAAGTATGCCATAGCTTGCTCAATTGCTGGGAAGATTGGATACAATGATTTGTGTTAAGTACCTACAACTGTGCCTGCACAATGTATAGGAAATAGTCAATAAATGTTTGTTCCTTTCCACATGTGTTTGTAATATTTTGTGGAAATGCATTTTAGCTGACAGATCTCATCACTTCATTTTGGGTTCTACTTGTGACAAAGTAATGCTACCTTTACTTGGAGTTCAGGCATTTTGCTGGCTCAGAAGTCCAAATATAGCCAGGATCCCTGGAAAATAATTCTAAGGCTTCTGAAGAACAAATAACCACCACAAGTCTCATGTAGTTGACTCAGTAGGCCAGTCCAAGTCCTGTAGAGCCTTCAAAATAAGACAGTGGTTTAGGATCAGGGAAGTTACTTGTAGCAAAAACTGACATGTGGCAGAGAGCAGAGACAGAGATCAACATTTTAAGAAAGAAGAGACAGTTAGTTACCCACATGTTATTAGCCCTGGGGTGTATCATCAGATTTTTATCACATCATTCATGTTCCTGATGATACCACTGAAGCATTAGAGAGTCAATGATGTTGTGTATCCTTGGTTAAAGAATTCAAGGGTTCATGTAATATTTCCTAGAAAGTTTCCATCAAAAATCATTAAGGTTAAAAAGCTGGGTTTTTTTCTTCAATGAGTAAACTTTAGTTATCTGGAAACTCAGCTTTTTACAAATTAACCTCACTTCCCCAAAGTGCCAAATAAATGAGACATTATTTAGTGTGTAAAATAAATTATTTTTTTCTTAGAGCTCGAGTGGGGGTTGGGGGAAGGTGGTGGGAGGGGCAGAGGGAGAGGGAGAGAGAGGATCTTAAACAGGCTCCACGCCCAGCCCAATCCCACGACCTTGAGATCATGACCTGAGCCGAAATCAAGAGTCACATGCTTAACCGACTGAGCGACCCAGGCGCCCCATGTGTAAAATAAATTCTAATTAGTATCTTAAATCCGTCCTCTTTGGCAACTCAAATAATTTTTATTTATTTATTTATTTTTAAGATTTTATTTATTTATTTGACAGAGAGAGACATCGAGAGAGGGAACACAAGCAGGGGGAGCAGGAGAGGGAGAAGCAGGCTTCCCATTGAGCAGGGAGCCCGATGCGGGGCTCAATCCCAGGACCCCAGGATCACGACCTGAGCCGAAGGCAGACGCTTAATGCCTGAGCCACTCAGGCGCCCCTCAAATAATTTTATAATAATTTTTTACCAGTACAGATTTTTTTTTTACCAGTACATATCAAAGTCATTCCTGAAAAAAATAATCCTAGTGTTTTCAAGTTATCTACACAGGACCTAGAGAAAACTTAATTTGAGCTAGATTTTCTTCAAGAAGAACTATACTTACATAGATGCTAATTTAACTTTTATTTTCATCATTTCAGATTGAAGTGGTGCATGATTGTCGGGAGAAGAGAAGTTCTGGTCAATCCTCCAGTTTGGACAATGACAATAGCTTGGATGTTTTACAGAAGTATCTTTTCTTTGTTGACATATACTCATATACACATCTACCAGTAGGAATCTCTGATTCCGTGTTGAAGGCGAATGTGCTTGGATTTTGAAATCACAAAATGGGGTTCTGTTAGGTTGATGAAAGGAGCACTAGATGAGGTGTCAGAAGTCCTAGAATTAGGGCTGGCTAACCTATGCTCTGTTTGTGTGACTCAAAAATTAACTAGAGTTTTCCAGAATCTTCATTTTCTCTTTTGTAAAAGAGGTAAAAGTGAATGAGACAGATGTTTCAAAAACTATAAGGGTTATGTAGATATATAATGTTATTTTATAAATGTTGACTTTTATATAATTATGTTACTATTCTAGACAGAAGAATATTCACCTTTTTTTAAGATTTTATTTGTGGTACCTGATGGCTCAGTCAGTTAAGTGACTGACTTATGATTGTGGCTCAGGTCATGATCTCAGGGTTGTGAGATCAAACCTCACGTCAGGCCCTGTGCTCAGTCTACTTGAGATTCTGCTTGAGAGTCCCTCTGCCCCTTCCCCCACTTGCACTCTCTCTCTCTCATATAAATAAATAAATAAATAAATAAATAATAAATAAATAAAACCTTAAAAAAAAACAACTCTTACAGCTCAGTGGTAAGAAGGAAAAAAACCCCACAAATAAAAAAAAACCGATTTAATTTATTTATTTAAGAGTGAGAGTGGTGGTTGGGGGGGGAGCAGAGGGAGAGGGAGGAGGGGAAAGAATCTCAAGCTGACTCTCCACTGAGTGCAGAGCCCGAGGCGGGGCTTGATCCCACAACCCAGAGATCATGACCCGAGTTGAAACCAAGAGTTGGATGTTTAACCAACTGAGCCACCCAGGTGCCCAGTAAATTGATTCTTAAGCTTAGTGAGATAGAAATAAAGTGGTTTTTTTTTTTTCATTTAAAAATAAGCCTTGAGCCCCGTTTCCTTTCTTCTAAATGTATTTTAGAATCTTGTGGGTGGTACTTATTCTAGAAACCATACAATTAATTTTGTATTTTGTTGATAAAACCAAAACCATTGATAGTTCCTACGCATTAACCATTTTTACGTTGGACAATTTATAATGAGAATGATTGAAAGGTCATAATAAAATTCTAAAGCAACAAAATAACTGATAAATATTGTCTTTTCACTTTAGCCATGTCCTAAATGAACTGATACAGACAGAGAGGGTGTATGTTCGCGAGCTGTTTACTGTTTTGTTGGTAAGTGACTCAAATGATATTTTCCCATCTCTGCCCAAATGTTCTCCTGCTACATTCAGTAGGAGGTGTTGAGTTTTCTCTTGCACTCTGCTTCCTTGATTGTCATACACCAGCAGTAGGTACTTCTCCCACTGTTTGAGTCTGCGTGTGTGTGAAATGTGCATGTTCAGCTTCTCCCTCAGTAGTGAGAATTGTGGAACCCAGATTTTATTATAGAAGAGATAAGCTGTTTTCTTAAGGATCCAGCAGATTGTTATAATTATTCCCAGGGTGCTATTTAGCGATTGTGATGTAAAAAACTAAAAGTAGGAGTAAAACAGTCATTTGATACAAATTCATAATATTGATTTGGTCTGAAAAACCTAAACATGTATTGCCAGTTTGAAGAGAGGTTAATGACCTGTAATGTATTTTTTTCATGCTTGGTTTCTGTTTTGTTTCCTACACTATAAGCTACCCTGAAGGCCAGAGAGTCACTTTATTCTACCTATTGAGTGGGGAACCATGATTCCCTTGTCTTGCTTTCTTAAAAAAAAATTTTTTTTAAATGGATAACTTTGGGTACTGGAAGATTTGATTATTAAAAACCAACAGCTTTACCCACTCATCCCCTATACATTCTGCTGTATCTGTGGCTTTGGTGGCCCAAGCAAATGATAATGTGAATATTTTTTAAATGAATAAATGTATTTATTTTGGGTAGGGCTATAGAGCGGAGATGGATAATCCTGAGATGTTTGATCTTATGCCACCTCTCCTGAGAAATAAAAAGGATATTCTCTTTGGAAATATGGCAGAAATATATGAATTCCATAACAAGTATGTAATCGCTGAATTGAATTTTCTTTTTCATCCTATTATTTAAAGGGCTATTGACCAATTTATTATATTTCACGTAAAATTATCTCATTTTTTTCTCTGAAATTTTTACAGCATTTTCTTGAACAGTCTGGAAAATTGCATTGACGCTCCAGAAAGAGTGGGACCTTGTTTCCTGGAAAGGGTTTGTTAATTATTATTTTAAAATATATAAATATGGGCCACTAAAATAGCAGCTCATTTTATAGGACCAGATTTAGAGACAAAGTAGGTATTGTTTTTTTATGTCTTTATGTTTTTGTTTATGTTTCACTCCAGCAAGTATTTAATGTTAGACCAAGTTTTGTTATAGAAGTTGATGCAGTGAAGTATCCAGAGCATGCACATGGCCATTGTCTTCCGTGGTATCAAATGCTTCAATGGCTCAGCTTGTGACCACTGACCTTTGGGTGATCCCAGGAGTCCAGGGACCATCCTGGCTAGGAAGATGTGAGACTTGGAATCACCTTCGCATAAGCATTCTTGGTTTGGTTAATTTTTAGCCTCAGAGATGCCTTGGCATTCCCCTCGAATACGTGTAAAGGCTTAGCCTCAAACATAGTCTGGCTTTCAGCACCAGGGTATCTGTCACAGGAACTTTGTGAAACAGAGGGCTGTCTGTTCTTTTTATTCTATGAGATCATTCAGGGAGGCTCATTTCTCCATGTCTCAAGAGAATGCTTAGCACAATTGACTTCCCAGACTTTGTAATCATACCTCTCCTCCATTAGAATTTTTTCTTAGACTGTTCTCTGCTTTACTATTTCCTCCTCTTCCTAAAAAGTCAGTTCCATCTTGATTTGAGAGTCAATTTGATGATGGTGGTCATTGAAAGCTTCCGAATAGATGTCTTATCCCAGAGAGTGTTAGTGGACTCAGAATACAATAAGGTGAAGAAGAAACTATTTGTCATTACATTTCTCAATATATTCTAACTTTAAACACATTTGAGTGATAGCCAGATTCTTTCCTGACTTCCCTAAGCAACACCAGTCTCTTTCCTTTGGACTTGTGTAGTACTTATTGTCTGTGCTACTCATTGGGGATTTTATATTTGCTATGCATTTTGACACATATTTGTGAATTCTGTCTCCCAACCAGATGAAAAACTCTTTGAGGCAAGGTCCATATCCTATATATCTTTGTATCTCTCATAAGGTGAGCAGAGTTATTGGCAACCACTGATGGTTTGATAAATGCCTATTGATAATGTTCATTCATTCAGTACCCATCTACTGAACGCTTACTATACACCAAGCACTGTGCTAGGCAATGTGGATAGCAAGACCAAGACTGTTCCCACAGAAAAAGGGGGAAAAATAATTGTATTCAGTGTGAGTTGTGCTATATCAAGGATATACAAAGGATCCTGTAGGAGCCAAGAAGAGGGGCATCTTACGCAGACTGGAGGTATAAATGATGGCTTTCTAGAAGAGATGACTCATGAGAAGGATGTTAAAGAGTGAGTAGGAGGTAGCCCAATAGATGAGGGTCAGAGAGAGATGATTCCAAGCAGAGAGAATAGCATGGGCAGATGCCTAGTAGGGTTATAATATGATGATGATACCCCAGTGATGAACCAAGGACCTTGGAAGTTAGCTCCAGCTTCGTTCACTAGGGACCTGAGAGACTAGTAGCATGGAAAGAGCATGTTTCTTTGTAACCTGTTAGCTCATAATTATGAGAAAAATTCGTCTGTTTTTATAGTTCAGAAAAGGTTTTTCTCTCTCTAAGTCTCAGACTTGGTAAGTGAAAGTTAGGGAATTACTGGGATAATTATGTGTTCCTCTACTCAGTCTGGTGGGCATGCTTTTCTTGGAATACAAAGAGGGCTCCAGTGTGGCAGGTCCTTCAGGCCACATTCCCTATAATGCTTGGCCCCACTCATTCTTGTTCAGCCTTTCTTGATAAGAAAAGTACATATTCACAAATTGATAATACATTTGAATTTGTTTTTTATCACAGAAAGATGATTTTCAGATGTATGCAAAATACTGTCAGAATAAACCCAGATCAGAGGCAATTTGGAAGAAGTATTCAGAATGCACCTTTTTCCAGGTATAGTAATTATTCAGGTATTGGATATACTCCTTCTGGAAGATACTGGGGTATTTCTTATAAATTCCTTTTCTACTCTGGGTTATATACAATACAGATCAAAGAACAATTTGACCCTGCTGCAAAACACGCACATGCGCACAAATATATATGCTGCTTCTCAGAGGCAATCACTTTCAGTTCTTTTAGCTACTTCCTTTGGTATTTACCTCCATGTTTCCAAAAAACATGTTTATATTGCTACTTTAGCCCTCTTCACTGCCTCTGCCTCACCACTGGACACATACACATACTTCTTTTCCTCCAAAACATCCACTATGGTTATAAGTTTAGTTATATAGATATACGGTGTTAAATTATTAAGACTATGTAATTCCTATGCTCAGATGAATCGTGTGGTATAAGATGGTTGCTTTTCCATCCCTTTCGTTTTTCTTGCAATTGTCTTTTTTACTCACTTAATTTTTAATTTTTTTAAATTTTATTTATTTATTTTTAAAGACTTATTTATTTATTTGAGAGAGAGCGAGCGAGCGCCTGCATGAGCAGGGGGAGGGGCGGAGGGAGAGAAGCAGAGCCCCCACTGAGCTTCCTGGTGAATAAGGATCTGGTTGTCAGTGTTCTGGTAGCCAAGCTGGGGGAAAAGGCTGGGAGTCTTTAATTGGCTACGTAAATATTCAAGTAATCTCTTTGCTTTCAGTATGGTACTCTGTCTTCAACTAGATCTGCTATTCCCCAGCTCAAAGGCCTTCCGTTTCACTCTTTTCAGATAAACATCCGTTCTTCTGCTCTCCAGAGGGAGAGGCATCCATCCTGTTATGCATAGCGGCATGGCTTTCTGAGAGCCTTCTCTTTCCTCACCTTTTTTTTTTTTTTTAATTTGCCATTTTAAACGTTTTATAAAGATTATTTATTTATTTATTTATTTATTGAGAGAGAGAGAGAGAGAGAGAGAGAGTGTGAGCGTGTGAGCAGGGGGAGGCGCAGAGGGAGAGAGAGAGAGACAATTCCCAGAAGACTCCATACTGAGCATGGAGCCTGATAGGGGGCTCGATCCCACGACCCTGAGATCATGACCTGAGTCAAAATCAAGAGTTGGATGCTTAACTGAGCCACCCAGTGCCCCCTTTCTCTCCCTTTTTAAAAATACTTTTATGCCCATTTAATTTTTTTTGTAACAGCTTTATTGTGATATAATGAAAATACCAAATAATTTGCCCTTTCCAAATGTGCCATTAAGTAGTTTTACTATATCCACAGTGTTGTGCAACCATTACTGCAGTCAGTTTAAGAACAATTTCATACTCCACAAAAAACCCACCCATACCTTTTAGTAAACACCTCCGACGTTCCTCCAACCCCTACAGCCTTCTGCAATTAGTAAGCTACTTTCTATCTTGCTAGATTTGCCTGTTCTGAACTTTCATATAAATGGAATCAAAATATGTGATCTTTTGTGTTTGACTGATTTCACATAGCATCATTTTTTTGCAGTTCATCCACGTTGTAGCATGTTATCAGTTCTTCATTCCATTGTATGGGTATTCGACCTTCTATGTACCCATTCATCAGTTGATGGTAATTTGGTTCTTTTCCACCTCTTGTGTACAAGTTTTTTCTGTGGACATATATTTTCATTTCTCTCAGCCATATACCTGGGTATGAAATTGCTGGGTCGTTTGGTAACTCTCTGTTAACTTTTTGAAGAACTGTTGGATTGTTTTCAAAAGTTGCTGTACCATTTTATATTACTTCTGGTAGTGTATGAGGGTCCTGATTGCTCCACTCTCTCACCAACACTTGTTAGTATCTACTTCTTTTTTAGCCCCCTCCCCCAGTATCTACTTCTTTTTTTTTTTCCTAGACATCTATTTTATTATTTTTTTTTCCTTCTTTATTTTTTTTATTAACATATAATGTATTATTTGTTTCAGGGGTACAGGTCTGTGATTCATCAGTCTTACACAATTATCTACTTCTTAAACAGACTTTCAACAACCATATTTTTTTCAAACACACCTTCATCTCTCACTTTCAGGGGTACTTGATGTCTGTGATTCTGGACTCTTTGTGGAGGGAGGGGGAAACTGAGTTAGTTGTACCTTAGCTTTTCCCTCTGTCAGCTTGAGATTCACTTTTCTCTAGCGTGCTCACTTGCTTACCACCTGTCAGTTTGGTTTCCAGGTTCCAGATTTGGTTGATGGTTTTTCCTCTCCCATCTTTGTAACTTTGGGTTTTGTCTTGTAAAAATGACTCTTAAAAATCATTTTAGTTGGGCTTCATGAGTGAGGAGAGCTAAATGCATGTATCAGTCCATGATCTTTAACCATAAGTTGCTAACTGAATTGTTTTTAAAGATTTTATTTTTTTTTTGAGTCATCTCTATACCCAACGTAGGGCTCAAACTCACAATCCCGAGATCAAGAGTCGTATGCTCCACTGACTGAGCCAGCCAGACGCCCCCTAACTGTTTGAATTAGATTGTATATTGTTTTTTATCCATATCCAGAGGCAGGTCCCAGATCTTACACATGTATATCCTCTCCTACTCCCTTTGCGTTCTGTAGTTCTTAAAAGCACATTTCATCCTAATCGGCCCCATCTTGCTGTCGTTATGGACCCTACAGCGTTCCCAGGACCCAAAGTCATGACCCTTATATTTATCATGGCATTGAGCCAATAATCAGATGAACTATAGCACCAGTTGATGAGGTCTGTATTTTTCTTGTGATATTAAAAAAAAAACTCCCTCTCATACCCAGTTTGATTTATATTCTGGGCCTTGGCCTGTGGAGCTGAGCCTTTTGTTAATTTTCTTAAATACATTTTTAGTCATGTTTCGTTAATCATGTTCATTTCTGGCCATTCATTGTTTTCTCATCTTTCAAGCATTCCACATCAATGTGCATTTTATGTAAAAACTTATTTGTATTTGAAATTTTAGCATTTTCTACCTCTCAAATCCTTGAAATAATGTTTACAGTAGGTTTTTTTTTTTTTTTTTTTTTTTACATTTATGGCCGCTTATAATTTCCATACGGTCCGTAACAGCGGCTTTCCTGGTAGATTTTCCTTGAGATGTAAGAAACCTGCATGCATTGGGTCTAATCAGTGTACACTTGGCATTTTCATAGGTACATGTCTTAATTTAAATTTACTGATAATTATATTTTAATGACAGGAATGTCAAAGAAAATTAAAACACAGACTTGGTCTGGATTCCTATTTACTCAAACCCGTGCAACGAATCACTAAATATCAGTTACTGTTAAAGGTAATTACGCGAAGCATTTGTTTCTTTCTTTACTTACTGCTGTGGGTCAGATGTGGCAAAGCCATTAAAAAGGAAGCGGCTGGTGAGGAAGCCCCAGGAGCAGGGAGGCTCAGTGAATGGGAAGGCTGGAGTTAACAGTATGCTTCCTTCTTCACTGTGGCGATCAAGTGCCCAATGCCTAGATGTAAGCAGAGACTCTCTAGAGTCTTTTTAGCTATTTAATTGTCCACACAAGTTACGTTGATGTATGCGTAACGAATGCAGAACTTTTACGATCATTAACTAAACAAATATTATACATGTTCACCACGTTCTATGGTCTATGCAAAACAAAGAAAACAAATTGTTGCATTTGGAGGGCCAAAAAAGTGTAATTATTTTAAAAATCAATCTCTAGTGTGTCCTAATGGCTGTTTTTCTGCAGCTCCAAGAGCACTGAGTGCCCTTTACTTGATACTGTTTAGTCACTATTCCATTTCTTCCCAAATTTTGACACAGTTTTTAAAATAGAGGGTTAATGTGACAAATGGCAAATGAAAGATATGACTCCAAAAATGACATTGTCTTTAGATTCCTCCTTGAAAGCATGTTAGCCAAAAATGTATTCATTTTCTCCAGCTATTAATATCTGCCTGATATTAAGTTTAATTCTTGACTTCTAATTACAGGAGCTACTGAAATATAGCAAAGGCTGCCAAGGGTTTGAACAATTAAAGGAGGCACTTGACACAATGCTGGATTTACTGAAGTCAGTTAATGACTCTATGCATCAGATTGCAATAAATGGCTATATTGTGAGTAAATTTTAATGCTTGTTGCAGTTTTGTGGGTAAACATGTTAAGAGCTCTTTCTTTGTCTCCTGGAACCAAGTGAGAAATAAAAAGGGCAGAAAAATGGAGATCCAAATGTCAGCATTATTGACAGTGCTAGATGAAGAACTGGCTTCAGATCAGCAGCCAAATGGATTTGTGATATCCCCTTGTCCCTAAAAGCCTACCTCCGGCTCCAGCTTTGAGATACCCTGATTGAAGGAACTGTTGGGGTCTTCTAAGGAGATGTATTGTCCCAGAATTGCTGCTTGCCCTAATCCAAGATAAATGTGGGAAAAAAAAAATCAAGTCTTTAGAGTAAGCTCTGCCCAGTTGTGATGCTTGCTCTGGTAGATGTCAGTCGCCAGTCAGGTTTGAGAAGATGGGCAGAGCTACCCTAGTTGAAAGAGTCCACATGGAGACAGGAAGCCAGGGAAAAGGAGGTTTCTTCTGTCTCTTGTTCCCGCCATAATTTTGTACCTGTGTGACACAGGGCATGTGTTAATGTAAACAGTTACGATGAATAAAATTGTAAAACCTGTACAAATTGCATTTCAGAGTTTTAGTGGCTCATGCTAAACGGTATCATGTTGATGGCAGAGGTCTGAATGTAGCTGTGCTTTGTACTGATGAGTGTTGATTTTCCTTCATAGGGAAACTTAAATGAACTGGGCAAGATGATAATGCAGGGTGCATTCAGTGTTTGGATTGGACACAAGAAAGGCGCTACAAAAATGAAGGATTTTGCTAGATTCAAACCAATGCAGCGGCATCTATTCTTGTATGAAAAAGCCATCGTTTTTTGTAAGAGGCGTGTTGAAAGTGGAGAAGGCTCTGATAGATACCCGTCATACAGTTTTAAGCACTGTTTGAAAGTAAGACAATTTAAATTGTGTAACATAATATTATTTCATATATATATATATATAAAGTTTGTACACCTTTGCAAGTGAAATGAATGGTTTTATACTTTAGTTGTGTACCCCTTTTTTTTAAATGAAATCTTTTTATTCAGGTATTATTGACATACAACACTATGTTCATTTCAGGTGTACAACATAATGATGTGATATTTGTATATATTGCAAAACGATCACCACAGTAAATCCAGTTAACATCCATCACCACACAGTTACAATTTTTTTTTTCTTGTGACAAGAGCTTTTAAGATCTACTCTTAGCAACTTTCAAATATGCAATAGAGTATTGTTAGCGAAAGTCACCATGCTGTGCATTCCATCTCCAGGACTTACTTATTTTATAACTGGAAATGTGTACCCTTGAACCCCCTTCACCTGCTTCATCCACCTCCAGCCCACAAAAGCTTAAGCAGACGTCTTGTGTTGAAATCAGGTAACACAGAACTTTTGAAATAAGAGTGAGGGAGAGCAGAGCCTTACCTCCTTCCTTTCCTCTCTCACTCCAATCCCAGGCACTTGAAATGACCCATGTTCTCCCATGAGCACTCTCTTACCAGTGGTAATGGGTAGAGTTGATGGTCTTGGTAGCAGGGAGCCTTTATTGTATGGGAGAGATGAGGAAGGAGTTTCTTCTTTTTTCTCCACGCAATTTAAAAGTGGGTAACTTTTGGGGTGCCTGGGTGGCTCAGTCGGTTAAGCGGCTGCCTTCGGCTCAGGGCATGATCCCAGAGTCCTGGGATCAAGCCCCACGTCAGGCTCCCTGCTCAGTGGAGGGCCTGCTTCTCCCTCTCCCTCTGCCTGCCTCTCTGCCTACTTGTGCTCTCTCTCTCTCTCTCTCTGTCAAATAAATAAATAAAATCTTTAAAAAAAAATAAATAAAAGTGGGTAACTTTTGTGCTTAGCGTACTCCCACCTTTCTTTTTGTATCCCTCCTCCATTCCTTAGCCCTTTCCCTCCTGGGTGTCCAAAGCCACCTACAGCTGAATCCTGCCCACATCTTCTTCCTTCCTATAACTTCTCTCCTATAACCCAAACTGTCCTTTTGTCCTAATACTAGTTTGGTATTAAAATGAGGTCAGCGTTGTTTGAGGGAGTCACTGGCAATCCAGTGATATTCCCAGCAGGTTTTGACATTTGACAAGAGGAACTTCCAATTCATACAAACCTATAGCTGGCGAATTTGATATTTTTTATATCCTAGTTAATTTTATCTTTCAAGTTTTAAATTGTAAAATCCGGGGGTGCCTGGCTGTCTCCGTCAGTGAAGTGTGCGACTTTTGATCTCGAGGTTGTGAGTTTGAGCCCCACGTTGGGTGTAGAGATTACTTAAAAATAAAACCTTAAAAAAAATAAAGTGTAAAATCAACATAATAGTGGTTATAGAAAAATTGGAACATAGAGAAAACTATTACCTCGATTCTCCAACCACCATCGCTTGAGTCATTTTTTATGAGCATGTTCTTTCATTGTTGGCAGCCATTTGCGAATTGATGACGTTTTCAGCAGCAGTGATAAAGAGGACAAGCAGTGTGTCCTGAGGTGTTTGTGTCAGGAGTCTACCAGATAAGCAGGCCCTGCTTTTGATTCTCCCCAGAAGGTCAACAGTCCCATGCTGTTCGTAACAAAGTTCCTGCCCAGAGTTATGTCTCGGACTTCTTCCTACTGTCCACTTGCCCTGCTGTCATGTTTCCTTAAAACTTGCTGTTTTTACAACAGATGCCCAGTTGCTCCTTTGCTATTAGCAACCCACCTCCACGTCCCCAAAATCTCCATTGGTCTATTTTATGTCTCTAATAAACATTGACAGAGAACCAAGATTTTATAGTTGACCTCAGCTGGGGTTTAGATCTCTTGCTGTCTATATATCTGTTTCTGGGGAAGAGACTTGACCTCCATAGGCATGTTGGACCCAAATGCATTTGGTTAATGTTTCTAAAGTACAATAGAGTAAGGAAGGACTGGAAAGAGGGAACTAAGTCATGAGAATTCAAACTATAATGGTTACCATGGTAACGGTGGGATAGTTGCAAGACACGTTTCAGTGGAAGGTGGACAGATGGGCTTGGTGACTTACTAGATACAGGAAAGAAATAATACCTGACAGTTGAAGGAACAAAAATCAGTGTGATTTTTCTTTGGTTTCCCAAAAATGCTTAGCATTTTTTTTTAAAGATTTTATTTATTTGACAGAGAGAGCACGCATGAGCCGGGGCGGGGGGCAGCAAAGGGAGAGGGAGAAGCAGACTCCATGCTGAACAGGGAGCCCGATGTAGGGACTCGATCCCAGGACCCTGAGATCATTACCTGAGCCACCCAGGCGTCCCACGCCTAGCATTTTTAATAAGAAAGATTATTCAGGGGGCACCTGGGTGGCTCAGATGGTTAAGCATCTGCCTTCGGCTCAGGTCATGATCCCGGGGTCCTGGGATCGAGTCCCACATCCCTCAGCAGGAAGCCTGCTTCTCCCTCTCCCTCTACCTGCTGCTCCCCCTGCTTGTACTCTCTCTCTCTAATAAAAAAAAAAAAAGATTATTCAGTGATGCCTGCAAAGATTTAGACCAGGTATACTAGGAAAATGGTGATTCCGCTGACAGAGAAAGATGGAAGTTTGATGGACTTCTTAAGCCTCACTCTGCTTACCCTCTTGCTTTCCTATTGTGAGACTCCAGGATTAAATGCTGGCCAGCAATACTAGTCAGTGTGTGACATAACCATCAGGGTTACTGGTTTCAGGGTTTTCTTCTTGGTAGAGAGGATGGATGCAGAATGCTCTCCACTGCTGAGCCGCTTCCCTGTCCCTTTTAGTGGACTCTTGTCTTGACTTCATCCTATCAGGCTAGAACCCCATGGCCTGATGATTGCATGCTGTATTTTAAGTCGGCCACCTCTATGCCAAGGAAAGGCCCTAAGGTCACAGTCAAATGCCAAGATTTGAGTTCTTTGGATTCCTCAGTTCATGCATTTATTATCATCTTTTTTTTAACTTAATAAACATACACACAGTGCTTACTATTTGCTAGAAACTCTTCTAAGTGTTTATAAATAGCAATGTTAACTCATTTAACCCACATAGCAACTTTATATGAAGTAGGAACTATTATTAACCCCATTTTGAAGATGGGAAAGCCAAGTTCCAGAGAAGTGAGTAATTTGTCCAAGAGCACATAGCTAGTAAGCTGTGCAGCGCAGATTCAAACCCAGGATGATGGTTCTAGAGTCCATGCTCTTAATTACTGCACCCTGCTGAAAGGCCTTGTGTTTTGTTCATTCCTTCTTTTACTCCTTCCTTCGTTCCTTATTCTCCACACTTAATTTCCTCTCTACCCCTCTAGCAACCATTCTAATTTATTTGATGTATGCCCTTCAGTTTGTGTGTTTTTGTTAAATGCATATTAATGTTCTGTGTACATTCTAGTTTAATTTTCATAAATTGTATTCTATTATGATCCTCTTTTTCTTTCTACTCTTTCTGGTCTCAGAAACTGTTCTTAAGATAGAGCCACGTGACTGGTTTATACCCAGTACCTTGCTTCTAACTGCTTCGTAGCACTTAAGTTTAGCTATATTTTTTGTTAATGTGATTCAAGATCAATTTTTAAAATTATACTAATCCAAGAAGTAAATAAACTCTATTGCAGAGATAGAAATAAAAGTCTTAAGATTGGTAGTTGTTGGTCATAACTGCAGAGTTCTTGACCCACTGGGTGACTTTTAACAAGATGTTTGACAAAAAATTAGGTTAAAAGTTGGAGCCCTCAGCCTTTGACACAGTGAGATGTCTTCAGATCAAATGCTTTATAATAAAGCATTTATATTCATAGCTACCAGGAATATCAATGAAAATGTGAAAGATAAGGCAGAGGCCACAATTAGGATGTGACTATAGAATCAGCCTTGTTATCTTGTTATTTTATTATAATATGTTATATAGTATATTATATAACTATACTCATATAGTTAGACCTTTAACTGCCTCTAGATTCTAAAACTGGGTGAATTTCATGGTATAGTGAACATTTCATGGTATAGTCACATTTAATAACATTTAAAAGCCTTTCAATAAAACCTTTATAGTTTGTTATTTGAGAAAATATATACATCCACAAAATACAAATGGATTGTATTCCAGTGGAAGAAGTAAGTGAATTATTTGGAACTCAGGACAGTATTGTCTGATAGACATCATGGTTAGATTTCCAGGGTAACTCAAAAAAGCTCATTTAATCTATAATGATGTGCTCTATGTATGCAATGAAAAATCACAAAACTGTTTTGCAATTCAAATAAGGGAAAGTTTAGAAAGCAAACTCATATACTTAAAAAAGCTCATTATATGATCTAGGCATTTAATGCAAGCTATTTAATCCCTTAATAAACTCTGTGAAGTAGGTATTCTTCCCATTTTATAGTTGAGAACACCATAGTTCAGAAAGGTTAAGCACTTTGCACCAGAACACAGAGCTCCTAATGGTCAGTGATGAAGTTCCAACCCAGGCCCCTCAGACTCCAGAGCCCCGCACACTATCCATCTTATGCTACCGAGAGAAAAGTATGTGTTGAAACGCAATTGAAATAGAGATTGAACATGAGATTATTATTTATCTTAAATCCTGATGCTGGAGTAGGTTTAGCTAGAGCAGTTGAGTAGGAATATGAAGATATTTTTGGAGATTCTGGAAGTCACTGCTGATTACATTCAGGATAGGTGTCAGAGACTCTTGTATGTATAGATCTCCTTTCATTTCTAAGCACAATCCCTTTTCTTTCCCTGGCTATGCGATCTCACTAGCAGTACTTTTAATGCTTATCAGCTCCAGTTAGGGCTGTTTGGAGGGCTTGTAAGTGGAACAGAGAGTGAGATATTCCTTTAGATAATTAGACTGGAATTGAACAAAAAGAGGAGGCAGAAGAGTACTAAAAGAGAATGTGTGTATGAGGGAAGGAAACTGCTCAGAATGGAATTAACCAAGCTATTAGCAGCACAGGATGAAAGAAAATGGAAGAGTTTGTGCTCTGCACAATCATACGGAGAAGAAAAATCATGGTAAGGAAGGGATATTGCGTATAAAAATTTCACTGGCTACAAGATCTCACTCTCCTATGACAGATCATTTGTTTTCTAGAGAAGCTGAGAGGTTGGTAGAAATAGAGGGGAGCCTTTGTACCCAGCTGGTTTCCCCCACCCCATAAATTGGATGTTTGTCACTTATAAAACTTCTATAGAGATAAGTAATGATCTACAAGATAAATTTATCTGACAAATGATTTTTAAAAGTAACCATTTAACTTAATTTTGGATGAGCTTTTTTATTGATGTTTAATTTTAGTCCTGTGTTTGACATGATAATTTGTTTTAATTGTGTGCAGTTAATTTATAGTAGGATTCAATCGTAGGGGGACTAGTTGGATGTTCAGATTTATGACATTTGTTTCGATCACTGGAATGGAGCATGTAATCTCTGCTATAAGTGCATGGTTCAGTGAAAACATTTAAATAGGGCTGTGATTGTATTTATCATTTCATATTCTTGAATATAAAATGTGTATTTTGCCAAGTGAGAAATTCTAGTTCACTTAGAAGATGATGGGGGGGTAGATTTAATGTAATCTCATATTCCAAGTAAAACGCTCATGAAAATTTTGACCAAAATATTACAGATGGATGAAGTTGGCATCACCGAATATGTAAAAGGTGATAACCGCAAGTTTGAAATCTGGTATGCTGGCAAGGAAGAAGTTTATATTGTCCAGGTTGGTCCCTGAAATATTATTCTAGAAACCATAACCTGTGTTAAGACACAAAAGTCTGAATTTGCAACCAAAAACAATGCTGGTTACGTTATTATAAAAGTTCTCATTCCTTTCATCTAGATCACTTAAAGATTATTTAATAATCTTTGTGAAGCAGTTACATGGTTTTCCGGTAGCCCATGTTCTCTCTGACTTGAGAAGTGCCTTTGGGGCTGTCTAGGGCTTTGAGGTTTTACAACTACACCAGGATACTTATCGACTCTAGCTGATAGCCAAGAACATGGCTCCTCTGTCCCCATCAGGTTTCTAGAGTTACCGATTGAGAATGGTTCTGGGTTCCTCTTGTGCTTGGCATTCTGATGCGGGACACAGGGATGGGACAGTTCACATTTGATCCTTGTCTCTAAAAAATATGCTTAAGACTACATTTATCATGATGAAAAAAAATAAAAATATGCTTAAAGTCCTGGCCTGATGTGCTGTACGGTCCAACCTGTTTCAGGGAAGGGGAGAGGAATGAGAAAATTTCCAGAGGATGCTGTCATCTCAATAAGTATTTGTATCAGGACTTGTGACCGGTGAATGTGCTGTTACCCTGTCGAAAGTGCTCAGTGTTTTTTCTTTGTTTTAATTCTGTATTAGGTGATTAGAATCCATAGAAACACATTTTCTTGGCTTGATTTAGATATAAGACTTCTTGCTCTCCTTCTACAACCTTGTAAGTTATCAAGATTGCAGCAGATTGTCTTTTCAGAAACAGGAGAACTTGTTTTATTTTACCAAAATGAGACATAAAAAGCATTTATAGTTTTAAAAGGACCCCCAATAAAATAAATAAAAAAATAAAGGGACCCTCCTACAAAGAAACAAGAAGTTAGATTATATTTCACTTTTTCTCTGAGCATTATTTTTTAAGGGCAGTTTCGAAATGGTTTTGACTATTATTTCATCTAACCGATGGCTACTTACTTGCTTCTTAGAAGTTTTAAGAAGCAAAATGGCAGAGCTTGAATATAGTGGTTTAGGATGTAGATCATGCTTGATATATATAGTGACGTTTATTTCATTATAAAGGGTTCTTTTTCAAAGGAAACATGTCCTCCCCTCCTCCCCTTTTAAAATCCTTAGGCTCCGAACGTAGACGTGAAGATGACATGGTTAAAAGAAATAAGAAGCATTTTGCTGAAACAACAGGAACTTATGACAGGTAATTTCAGAATAAGTACAGTGACAGCTCATTGACTCAGCTTTTGTGATAATTGGTACAGGGAATGGGGCTGATACTTTAGACTATAACGAAAGGGTTTGTTAAACCAATTAGAAGAAGATCAAGATTCAAGGGGTTGTTTAAACTATTTTGGAAAATGAACTTTACACTAGAAAGGGAACCCTGGTGCATGAGAAGCAGTTGCAAAATAATACAGCAAACGAACTGTGTTAAATTAATTCTAAGCCCTTCTTATGAGTCAACTCTACCAAGGACCTCAAGGAATCAGTGCTTGGTAGTGTTGGCATGGTGATGGTTATAAGCCTGAATTTCTTGATAAAATATTACACAGTTCAGTCCTTTTCCATATTTGAAATCCAGACTGGCCTTTCGTCTGGTTATTTCAAGCCTGTGAAGGTTAACTCTAACAGGAATGGGGTGTGTGTGTGTGTGTGTGTGTGTGTGTGTGTGTGCGCGCGTGCATGCACTTGCACATGTGAAGGACATTGGTTTCCAAGGAAGAAGTGTGGCTTCTCAATGATGCTTTCAGAAGCTTTGTTTTCTTTCACAGTTAAAAAACGAAAGCAACATAATCCGTTAACAGAACAGGATCAGCTTTCTTCTCAGCGGAATGATGAGTAAGTGATTATTCTTTAAGAAATATCACTCCTGCAATCTTCTGTTTCCGTGTGTACAGGAGTCAACGTCATTATCAAGTAGTTCGGACACAGACTACCCTCCCTTTCAGCAATAACTCATCAGGTTCCTTAAATGCATCATCTTCTCAGCTCTGTCCTTATACTTGGAGCCTGATAGTCCTTCATCATTATCCCATTGTTCCCCTTGATGTTAAAAATAATACGAGAGTTTGGGCTAATTTTTAAACATGATCACAAATGCTTTGTTCTCGGTATATCCTGGGGGGAGGGGCGTGTAGGTGAAAAGTGGCTGCACTCTCAAGGTTTTCTCTTCAAAATATTTTTGGTCACCTCCCATCTGACTGGAGAAAGAGAGTGGTACGAGTGATGAAGGACTGGCAGTCACTGCTGGCCCCACAACTCCACTGGCCCTAGATGGAGACCGCTGGCTGGCAGCTTGGCCTCTCTTTCCATGTGGTCAGAGAGGAGGTATGGGTCCTGGGAGGGCACTGTGCCTGCATACAACCGTGAAATCTTTGAGGAAGGTAGCGGCCCTAAATGATGGCACTGCTGCTGGTTTAGAGATGTCTTCATATTCTGCCTCTAGGAATCCTAAAAGACGGAGTTGCCCATAGATCATGTGCACATATGCAGAAAGAATCCCCACACTGATTCCAAAGCCTTTGCACAGAAATTCACCATGCAGCATCTGCATGATATAGGGATCATTGAATGGTTTTTTAAAAATAATTTTTTAAGATTGTTTTTTCTGAGAGGGAGAGAGGGAGAGAGAGTCTTAAGCAGACTCCATGCTGAGTGCAGAGCCTGACACGGGGCTCAGTCTCATGACCCTGAGATCATGACCTGAGTCGAAATCAAGAGGCGGAAGCTTAACCAACTGAGCCACCAGCTGCCCCCCCCCAAAATACTCTTTTAAAAAAAAAATTAAAATAAAGGGGCACCTGGGTGGCTCAGTCAGTTAAGTGTCTGCCTTCGGCTCAGGTCATGATCCCGGGCTCCTGGGATCGAGCCCCACATCGGGCTCCCTGCTCAGCGGGGAGTCTGCTTCTCCCTCTCCCTCTGCCCCTACCCCCAGCTTGTGCTCTCTCTCTCTCTCTCACACTCTCTCTCTCTCAAATAAATAAAATCTTTAAAAAATTTTAAAATAAAATAAAAATACTCTTTTTCTCTTTGTTGCATACTACCTTTCAGAGGTAGCTAAAAATCAGGATCAAAGTGTGCTGGTCCCATCTGGGGCTTTAGGAAAATCATTTAAAAGTCACAGTGGAAGTCTTTATCTTCCAGAGTCACAATACTCAATCTTTTGTCATAGATCACGGAAGGAAAGTCTTTAGATTTCATACAGTAATTGACTTTACAGTAGGTGATACAGCCCAACAGTATTAATCAGATTAAGGTTTCAGTGACATTTATATACACCTTACCTAATTCATTGAGGTTAAAAGATCATACAGCAAGCAACAGGGATTTTTTTTTTTTATAGCTTTCTGATTTTCCCTTCAAGAACCTTCTCTGCTCTATTCAGCCCATATAGCTCAGATGACCAGACTATTATCTTCTCCTAGTTCAGGGATGGACATGTAGTCCGACCTAGGCTGCGATGGGCATTGCCACAACTTTTATCGGAGCTATCAGGAAGGAGGTTTTGTTCTTTGAAGTGAAAAGTTCTATTAAGCCTCTGAGCTTAGGGCCATTTCTCCTTCCACATGTGACTGGGGGAACAGGGAAGCAGAGATGGGAACCTACACAGAGGAAAAGCAATGCTGAAACAAATTCCTGATGACATT
The DNA here is from genome assembly GCF_004348235.1 of Phoca vitulina. Classification (NCBI taxonomy): domain Eukaryota; kingdom Metazoa; phylum Chordata; class Mammalia; order Carnivora; family Phocidae; genus Phoca; species Phoca vitulina. The sequence goes on from NW_022589742.1 coordinate 7,816,958, forward strand.
ACTTAAGCACCTGGATCTGTATGTGTTCAGCATTAATCCTTAGACGTTCAGTTACATGAACCAATACATTCCTCTTTTTATGGGATTTTTTTGTTTACATTTTCCCAACTGTATTGAATTACAGTTGACACTTAAAACTTGTGTATCTTTAAAGAGTAAAACTTGATTTGATATACATATGCATTGTGAATCATTAAGCCCAACCATTCTTCTATGTGTGTGTGTGTGTGGTGAGACCACTTAAGATCTACCTCTTAAAAAAAAAAAAAAAAGCAAAGGCTAACAACAATAAACAATAGAATAATTAATAAAAAAAGATCTACCTCTTAGCAAATTTCAAGTGTATAATACAACACACAATACGAATTTTAAACAATATAACTGCCGTGGGTCCAGAAGGCATTTTTTCCTTGCATATTAAAGAGAGACCTTGCTGGCTTGGAGCCTAAAATTTAAACTTTTGTTATATTGTGAACTATCATTCTACAGACTTAAATTAAGGGGGAAATCAGCTGTGTTTGAATGATTCTCAGAGCATGTTCCTAACATACGGTATCAGTGGGAAAAAAATACCATTTTTAATGTCTTGTTATTCTTAAACTGGATAAAAGCTCACTGATTTTTACACATTTACTATTTCAGAAGGCAGCACGGATCTTTTCTGGGAGCCGAGGAAACCGAGCCAGAACCCAGTGGCGCTCTGGTGGAAGTCCGGGAGGCAGGTGCATCGGTTCCAGCTGAAGCTAACACAAGTATGCGTAACCGCCCCAGGGAGGCGAGGCACATGGCTGTGCACGTTGTTTTCTGCCATTGTTAGCTCGGGAAGTCTACCTCTCTCTTACCTTTGTATAAAGAAACCAGAGCGAAGCCATTTTTATAAGGCTCTTTTGTTTTCCACATGCAAGATACTCTGGTGGGCACTGCAGGCGGGGGGTGGGGGTGGTTGACCAGTAGTGTCGGCACCACGTGGGGACTTGTAAGGAAGGCAGATTTTCTGGGTCTGCCCCAGACCTGAGACAGAAACTCTGGGAGTGAGGCCCCGCCATTTGTGATTTCACACGTTTTCCATGTGATTCTTTCTGATGCATGCTCAAGTGTGCGGGAACCCCTGCTATATAGTGCAGAGATGAACAAGACACATACACCATAGCTGTTTTGAATAGAGAAGAGTCATTTACAGCTGGAATATTTATTTTTCTTTTGCACCTTATCTCATTTAAGCTGATTTCAAACAAGGTGTTTAATTCAACAAATAGAACGCAGCCCAGGTGCCGGGAATTGTGCAGAGCTTTGGGCATACAGTCTAATTAAGAGACACTCAGCTGCCATCCCTACGAAGCCAGGAGGGGAGGAAGAGAATTCAGCAAGCAATTAAAATTAAATGTGATCACTGTTATAACAGAGAAGTGCAAAGTGCCTGAGTCTGGAGGGGTTCTCTACTCATTGAAGAGAAACAAGTAATGACAATCTTGGTCAACTGAAAGCCACTGCCCTTGGGTCATCTGCGTGGTGGCCCCCTGAGCAGTCAGCAGAGAGCCTGGTACCAATACCTTCATTTGACAGATGAGGAAACCAAATCAGAAAAAGCTGACATGACTTTTCCAAGACAACATGAATGGTTTAGTATGGCCAAGATGAGATTCTGTTAATTCTCTGCCTATGTTAGGTTGCTTAATCGGTGTCAATTCAATATATTGTATGAATTAAGTACCTCTTACACATAAGGCTCTTAGAGAACATACAATGCGTAACGCATGGTCTCTGCCTAATAAGAGAGATAAGACAAGTTAAAGATAATATTACTAGGTAGGATGTTCTAAGTGCTATTTGAGTAGGACCGATAAAAATGCCCTAGAAAAAATTTGGGAAAGGGATTATTTTCTGTAAGAAAGGGTAAATATTCTCTGGAACATTGTTTAACTTATTATTTTTGATAACTGTCCCACCAACTCCAACTTGAAACCATCCTAAAAAGTAAAAGGAGTATATGACATTCCAGGCCTTTTCTGAAATTTCAGAAATTCCAAAATAGTGCAGGCTAATCAGAGGTTTTATTATATAAAGATAATATTCTTGGACCATTGAAGGTGACAGCCTTGATTATTATAGTTAGTTTTACTTCTCTCCCTGTGTTGGACCAGCACCATTAAGTAACTGCTCCCTTCCATGTTTTTCTTATAGTTTGGACCCAGGTGTCCTCACCTGCAGAAATCTCTGAAGACCCCGAGGAATGGTCAAGCAACTATTTCTACACTTCTTACGATGACAATGAAGAAGAAGAAAGGCCCCTAATGGTTAGTGATGACATATTCAAATAAAGAAATAAAAACTCTCAGGGCAGTATTACTGATGCAGTAGGCAGGCATGTGGGGGCAATCTTCTGTCCATGTCCTCGAGGTCATTTAGGTAGATTTCATCGCCAGAAGATTCGAAACCAGTCCTACCACGAACACTCAGTAGTAAGCACTTCTGTCTGCAAGAGCTCGTTTGAGCTATACGTGGTGCTCCTCCTGAAGTTGATGAGACAAATGGTCCATCATTCCAGTCTCTGTATATCGACCAGTTTTATCTTTAGCTGAACTTGACCACTGTGTTTTCAATCTAAGCGTAGGAGATAAAATCAGAGAACGAAGGAGAGTCAGATATACTTTAAAAATCAGCTTAGATGCCAGATTGGCAAATCTAGGGAATAAACTTTACACGTATGAAACTACTTGAGAACATCTGGGGAGTATATTTTTGTGGGCTGCCAAAACACGTGTTAGTGATACCAAATTGGCCTAACAGAGCAAGGGAGCACCCCGTAAAACTAAAGGAGTTTGCTTTAGAGTAAAGGTAACTGATAGAAGAAATAGTGTGCAGTGTGGTTAGGATCCTAGTAGATTTTGGGGGGGTTAGGACCGTTTAGGGTATACCTGCAATTTCCTGAAGTCAGCAGCTCGGAGGGTGGGATGCTCCTTGGTGCCCGTCAGAGGAACACATTCAGTTTGGCAGCTCTAATGTTGGTGTAAGGGAGTCGCAAAGCTGCGTAGCATCGACTCTGGAATGCTTTCTTTAAAAAAGTAACAATACTCTTTCTCTTAATAATACAGTGAGCGTAATACATACGTGTAGGGTAGTTTCCCTCATGAATTCTGTCTGAAGATGGGAGAGGCACTTGTTCAGATGCAAGCCGAAAATCAGAGGAAACCAGTTTGGGTTTAAATGTTTTCTGCCAGGTCTTGAGTCAGCATGTTCCCAGCTCGGGTGTCAGAAAATAAAGCAAATATGCAGAGTTGATGACTACTTTAATCCTTGAGGATGGGAATGTAGAAAACCCCATAAGCTCTCTCTTCTTGCCGTCACTCCCTGACTTGTGCTACTAAAGAAAACATACAAAAGAGCAATACAGTGCATTCTAGATCCTACCACCTGTACCACGCCCCTCCCCCCAAATATCGCCAAAGCCAGAAAGCAAAACAGGTTGGAATGAGATGCTCTCTTAGCCTCACTTTATCAAGTCAAAAGCTAAGAAAGAATGGGTGCTGCCTTCCTTGGAGAGGCCGGTGTCAGAGATGGCTCCTAATTCGATGAAGCTACTCTAGGAAATGGCAGGTAGCTCTTCCCTGCCTGCTCCTCAGCCCATTTGATAAAAGTACTTCTCAAAAGACGTTTAAGCCCAAGTGATGTGGATATTGTTTTCAGGTTAACTCCTTTGCATGTGCACAGAATCAACGCCACATAATTCTTTCATTTAAAAGATTTTTAGCCATGGTACTACTCCTTTTAAATTCACGTATTCAATGTGTAAGATATTGTGCTAGAAAAATCCTCATCTCAGAATACTTTTGGACTTGGGGCACCTGGCTGGCTCAGTCGGGGGAGCGTGCAACTCTTGATCTCAGGGTTGTGAGTTCGAGCCCCACGTTGGGTGTAGAGATGACTTAAAAATAAAATCTCTTAAAAAAGAATATTTTTGGACTTGAAAGTTATTTCTTCTCTATCTACTTTGTAACGAAGTGCAATCAGTGTGCCTTGGGTAATTTAGCTTATTAATAAATCAAGTTCACATTATAGCTGCCAGAAGATTAAGGCCAAGTAAAGCACAACAGTATGGTTTAATATGCTTTTATTGGACCCAGAGTTTTCATGCTTATTATTTTTACCTGTGCAAAATGATACAAATCCCAGAAATCCTTTTGAGGGCATTAGTGGGTCTTTGTTCAGGGCCGCTGCCTTTAATATGTGCCTAGATAAATTTTCCATGAGCATAGTTTACAAATAACAGTATTTAAAAATTATTTTCATGCTGGGCTTTTTCTGAGTTTATGCTTATAATTCATATAAGTTAAATTAGTCATGCTCTGTTACTTTTTGTGTAATTCTCTTTTTGCGAATAAAAATGAATTCTTCAGGTTAAATAAACACATGTTCTGCTCCGTGTTTGTTCGTTCCTGCCTAAGCTGCTGTAACCACCCCTATTACCACTGAAGTAAAGAGTGCATTCTTTACGTCACAGAGCATGCAGTTAATGCAAGTTCTTTTACAAGCAAATTTGTAATGTAATTTTTCAAAACAACCTTCCAGTCTCCAGGCAAATACAAAGCCCTAGCAGATTGTAGGAAGAGGGACCCAGAAGACCTCCTGATTAGAAATGGAGATGTCATTCAGTTTCTCCATGAAGATGCTGAAGGTCAATGGTAGGTGTGTTCTCAGTGCTTACGATGACCTCCGCCAGGGGCATACAGATATCTAATCCGATGTTCTGCTTTACTTGTATCTTTGTTATACAGTCGCAAGAAGCAGAAATACCACATTTCTTATCAGTGTTTCATTTTCATTGCTTCAGCTATGCCTATATAGCTCACTGAAAGGAATGTTAACCTTTGGTGAGTGAAAAATGCTTTGAAAGAATGAAATGCTGTGAGTCTGCATGCTCTTTTGTGGTTTACCTTTGGCCCAGACATTTCAGCTGATAGATCTGGCTTTGTAATGGCTACAGATCATACTACATTTGGTCATTTAAGTCATTCATTAATTCATCACATTTTTAATGAATGCTCACTATTTCCAGGAACCATGCTTTGCTACTCTACAACATAGCCACCCTTCTCTTTATCAATTCAGATATTGACTTTTTAGTCTTGCCGTTCTATTCTGATGCATTTTTCATATGGCACCAATTGCAAAGATGGTTCTGCCAAATATACTGTGTAATTATAATGAACCCAGAGCAGGAAGGAAATATTGTTTGGAAGAGGACTGAATGAAGCTTCCATAAATCTTTTGGAATGTTTATGTGAAATAGTTCTGTCTCCGTTGTGTCAATAATTTTAACTGAAATGCTACATTGACTGTGTACTTTGACCCTAAAGGTGGAAGAATACACACAAGGGTGAAAAGTAATGACGGATCATTAAAGTAATAACCATTTTTGCTAGTAACCTAAGTCCTTTGTAGGTTACTCAAAGGACTCAAGCACAATGTCATGAAAGTCGTTGAATACATGCAATAGCTTTGTGAAAATTTGAACTGTAATGCGATGTATTTGTTTTTTACTACTGTATATTACCATTGTTGGCTACTAATTCATTTATTATTTAGGTTGGTGAAAAATCTAAACAGAAGAAAAGAAGGTCTGATTCCAGGAAACACTGCGCAGATTTTAATCGGTGACTATAGGTTTCGGAATGCCAAAGTTACAGGTATAATATGAACAGACTGTATACTATTTGTTTGAAGTCTAAAATTTTTAAAGCTCCACCAAGGATGCAGTTGACATAGGGTAAGAACCTCTCTGCACTTAGAAACAGAGCTGCAAACCTGTTATGTTTGCTAGGATTTAATATTTTCCTTTAACGGTTTTAAATTAATGAAGAAAGATTTTTAAAACATGTTAAACTTTTCCCTGCAAGGTTGATAGGTATGGAAGAGCGTTTCAGATACTGTGGTGTCTTGTAAGAGATCCTTCAGAACTAAATACTGATGATATGCTTTTAAGGTACCAGCCTTAATGTCTAAGAATGTTTTACCAGTGTGTTTTCACCTAGTTCTAAGAGCACATTATTTCCTTATGGTAGCTTTCAGCTACGCGCACACACACACAGCCGTGTCTATGTCCAAGGCTTAATGTATGAAGGTAGTATGAAGCAATGAGTGCTAATCTGATATTTCTTTCTATTAACCACTTTTTTTTTTTAAAAGATCTTATTTATTTATTTCACAGAGAGAGATAGCGAGGGCAGGAACACAAGCAGGGGGAGTGGGAGAGGGAGAAGCAGGCTTCCCACTGAGCAGGGAGTCCGATGTGGGGCTCGATCCCATGACGCTGGGATCATGACCTGAGCCGAAGGCAGACGCTTAACGACTGAGCCACCCAGGCACCCCAACCACACCCTTAATACATAAAATTTCTGGATTTTGAAATAAACCCCAGTATTCTTGTACATTTTCCCCCTAAGTAATACTGAGCTATCTATAAAGAGGTATCACAAAAAAAGAAAACAGACTTTTTTGTGAACGAGATTATTATCATACGCACATATTTCCTTTGAATTCCTAGTTTTGGACTTGTATTAGAAGTCTGGGTAATGGTACACTGGGTTGAAATGAATCTAATATACCGGGAGTAACTTTTTTGGTTCTGAATATCATTTATGACATGAAACAAAATCTACAAGTGATAGGGCTAAATATAAATATCTGGACACATGGGAGCCCCACAAATAGGGTCACTTCTTATTTGTTTTTTTTTTTTTAGGTAGTCTAAATCTGGATCACCTTTCAAAGTTTTTCTGTACCAGTTGTTGAATTATTATTATTTTTTAAGTAAGCTCCATGCCCAACATGGAGCCCAATGTGGGGCTTGAACTCATGACCCTGAGATCAAGACCTGAGCTGAGATAAGAGTTGGACACTTTACCGACTGAGCCACCCAGGCGCCCCAGGTGTTGAATTATTTAGATATTTATTGAATTGCTGAATTATTTAGATAATTAGTAATCAGAAGAGTCTGACATATCTGAACTAATTGACATTTACTTAAAACATACAGCCGACAACTGCAGAATACACCATTACTTTTAAGTATGCATGGAACATTCACCAAGATAGATCATATGCTGGGTCATTAAAATAAGTCTCAATACATTTCAGAAGAGTGCAATCATATAAAATCTTAAAAAGCATTATAGTAGAAACTGGTATCTGGGGGCACCTGGCTGGCTCAGTTGGTAGAGCATGTGCCTCTTGATCTCAGGGTTGTGAGTTCAAGCCCCACGTTGGGTGCAGAGCCTACTTAAAAAAAAAGAAAGGAATTGATATTTGTAGCTATCTGGATATTAAATGACATACCTCCAAAGAATTCATGGGACCAAAAAGAAAGCATAAGAGAAATTCAAATTATTTCAAATTAGATGTTTAAATACTTGCATCACCCACTTAAAAATCAGTGTGATTCACCATATTAACATAACATAGGGGGAAATTATGTCGTCATTTCAATAGATACACAAAAACGCTTGACAAAACGCCATACTCCTCCATGGTAAAAACTCTCACCAGATGAGGAATAAAGGGAATTTCCTCAATCTGATGATGTACACTCATGAAAAACCACAACTAACGTCATACTTAATGGTGAAGTATTGGAAGCTGTTGCCCTGAGATTGGGAACAAGCCAGGGATACTCACTCTCCCCATTTCCATTATAGCCAGTGCCAATACCTCAGATAAAGAGAGAAAACAAAATGAAAAGAAGAGGCAGCACTGTCATGCTGAGCAGATCATATATATGTACAAAATCATAAGGAATCTCTACACAAAAGACCCTACTAGAAGTAATAAGTAAATTCTATAAGGCCATAGTATACATAATCATTATACAAAATAAATTGTAATTCTATATTCTGGCCACAAAGAACTGAAAAAAAATTGTAATTTCAAAAAATAATACGATTTACATTAATAATATAAACTGTAAAATAAATAGGCATAAATCTGCCAGTAGATTTCTCCCATCCAAGTACTAACCAGGCCCGACCCTGCTTAGCTTCCGAGATCAGACGAGATCGGGTGCGTTTGGGGTGGTATGGCCGTAGACTGCCAGTAGATATCTAAGGCTTCTATACTGACAACCACAAATCACTGCTGAGATACATTTAACAGGACCTAATAAAGGGAGAGAGAAACCATGTTTAAGTATTGGAAGTCTCAGTGTTGTTAAGAAATCCATTGTCCCCAAATCAACCTCTAGAGTCCATGCAGTCAAAATCTGAGCAGCCCCTTCTGGAAAAAAAAAAATTCCGGTTTATCCTAAAATGTATACAGAGAGGCAGAAAATCCAGAACAGAAGAATCCCCAAAATCTGGAGTATTTACATACCTGATTTCAAGACTAACTATAAGGCTACAGTAATGAATGCAGTGTGGTATGGGAGTTAGTATAGAAAAATAGAGATTCCTAAAATAGATCCACATATACATAATCGATGAATGTTCAATCAAGGTACCAAGTCAGCTGGATAGGGAAAGGAAGGCTGTTTTAACAAATGGTGCTCCAGCAATTGGGTATCCATATGGTAAAAGAAAGGAACCTTCATCCCTACATCTTACTCCATAAACGAAAAGTAATTTGAGTTGGATCTTAGACCTAAACATAAAACCTAGAGTCAAAGTTTCTAAAAGCACAGGACAATATCTTCATGACTTTGAGCAGTTAACAATTTCTTTCTTGTATTATACAAGGCAGAAAAAGCACTCACTGTAAAAAGAGAGTATTGGGCAAATAGAAGGGAATGTTCCACATGCTGAATTGAGCACTTTACTACTTTAAAAATTTATATCTGTTAGGGGGCGCCTGGGTGGCTCAGTCAGTTAAACATCACACTCTTGATTTCAGCTCAAGTCATGATCTCAGGGTTGTGAGATTGAGCCCTGCGTCGGACTCCACAATGGGCCTGGAGCCTGCTTCAGATTCTCTCTCTCTCTCTCTCCCTTCCCACCTCCCCTCTCCTTCTCTAAAAAAAAAAAAAATTATATCTGTTAGAATAAGATAAAATCTAAGCTAGTAACACTATGAATGCTTTCAGAAGCCAAATAGTTGTAATGAATCACATTTTCCCCCAGATTTCACCGATTCCATTTTCTACATTGAAAAGCTAAGTTTGAATGTAAACATGGCCAGCTTTCTGATAACTGCTTTATGCTTAGTTAAATCATTAATGAGAGAGAGAACTATGTGAGTCACTTGAAGTATGTGTTCAAGAAGCTGTTTAAATTAACGTATATAAATTGTTTTTTTATGAACCAATTAAAAAATCAATAAAGCCATGCATGTACCAGAAAATCATGGCCTTTCTTGTGCTCAGGTCTCCAAGATTCAAAACTGAAAACACCAAGTGTATTCATCTAACTCCATATAATATAGGAACTCGGTAGGTTTTCCCTAACTTGTATCATCATTTTAAATGTAGAGCCAGACGTCCTCCTACTTAATTCAGGACAAAGTTAATTATGTTACATTTTAGCTAACTGTAATGTGGGACATGTAAAATTACATATTTGATTAGTTTTAATTTGAAGTGATTGCATTACTGTAACCGATCACAGTAGATTGTGTATCACTACCCTTTGAAAAGCGCGTGGCAAAACGACAACTTAAATCTGCTTTGGGCCTCTGTTTCAGGCAGTAAAGAGCTTATATGTTAACATATATCCACGTTAGCTGGCAAAAAAAATCCCACATTCTTCTTCTGTAGTCATTTTTATTTTCTCCCATCAGTACTGTTTTTCAATGCTACTAGATCAAGGGACTAAGTCCCCTTGGTCCCTGTTCTCTAGAAAGTTCTGACTTAAGACCTTTTAAAAAATATATAGTCCTTTCAAATAACATGCACTTACGACTTAGGTCAATTGACAAATTCATACTTACCAGTAGATTTTTGTTGAATGCTATAATATCAAGTGGTCTTGATTGAGATCTAGCCTATTACAGTGCATCGGGCAAAAGAGTATATTGTGGCCTACAAAAATAGAATGTGTGCCAGTTCGTGGATTAGGAAACTACAGTTGACCACCTCTGCAACTGTCAGTAGCATTTAGGTTTAAAAATAGATATTAGACTATCTTCTTTGAGATCTGGCAAATACAGTGATACTTATGTGCTTACCATGTCTCCTGTTCTCTATACGCACACAGCATAATTCATATAATATTTATGAAATCCAGTTATAGGAGTTGTGAATTCTGTTGATTTTGCTTCCAGTGAAGCTATGCCACTCATAAACTAGATGCCTCTAAGAAGTAATTTTGTAACAGAATGACGACTTTCATAGTCGTCATAGTTTCATAGTCAGACAACCAAAAGACATCACCTTTGAATCCAGGACGAACCTTTCGAATCCTGCCATTTAGTGTTCGAAGCCTCTAGCACGGACAGTTTGGGCCTTAAAAGTCACTTGAGTATTAACGTCATTCTTCGTTACTTTGTAGATGCTGCTCTGAGTAACACAAGGAAACTCAGTTCCCCTTGAGTTAAAGGAGAATGAATAGACTTTTAAAAATAAGATTTCCTTTGGAGGTGTGAACTAGATTATATTTCTTAAAAGTGTTACAGGCAAACAGCACAAGAGTCAGGATGATCTGTGCTGCCCATGACATTCACAGAATTTCCTCAGGCCTGAGGAGGACTTCGTCATTCAGTTTGTCTCATTCTTGCAAGAACCGTCTTCACACCTTCCGTTCCCCTCAGGTGTAAAGTGCAGTGTTGCTTCGTCTCCCAGTGGGGTTTTTCATGGCATGCATTCAGATTCCGTCTCAAAACTAGAAATCAGTGATTTTGAACATGTGCAGGTAAAAAGCTTTACCTGTAATTTTTTGCATAACTTTTCACTAGCAAAACAAAACAAAAACCCAAAGAGAGAAGAGAGATCATCAGAGATCTTAAACCCCTTTGTTGGTTGATAGTTTATTTTATTCTTTGCTTCTGTTACCTAGGGGACTATAATGTACCAAAGGGATGTATGTTCTGAAGGACCTCTTTTGCACTTTGACTGGTATTTAGGGTTGTCAGAGCTGTCTTACGGTTCTGGAAAGATCCAAAGCCAAAAACTCCTGTAGTTAGGATGTGTTGAAGTTTACATTTTATGCATTGAAATTTAGATACACCTATCACAGCTTTAAGTTAAATATTCATATTTGCACAAGAGGTGTTCCTGTAACAAAGTTCTACGTTCCGGTGTCTTGAGTTGCTTTTGAATTTTGTAGAAAAATCTATTCTGGTAAAGGTGTTCTTAAGTTATATTGTGTTTCTTCCTAGGGTTTTTCTTTGATGATACATGTGTAGATGTCTTTCTTTTAAACATGTAAAAAGTATGATCACTTGTTTTAAAGCCCAGGACCAGTTGTTGCATGCAGTGTTGAATTTATGCTTGGAGTATTTTATATTCGGGACCAGTGAAGACAGTGGTTTGAAATTGCTGCCTTTTGAATCACAGATTGTGAGTTTTACTGTCAAGTTGGCTTATTAGGTGCATGTTTTTTGATTATTGGTTTTACAATAAACAACAACTATATTATACGTAAATTTGTCTTTTAAATAGGTTTGTGTGTCATGTCAAGATCATAGTCTATGCCAGTGGTATCATTTGATGTAGCAGTTTGTATGACAAACCAATTGTATTTTATTCAAAGGCACCTGCAAATTATAACTCTTCTAATGTCCAATTTGCTGAACTTATGATGGGTGATTTATAACTCACTCATGAAAATGCCCATATATTTGATTGTTCACTTAATGCTTCTACGACAATAACAACAACAAAATGAGATTAAAGTACATTTCTTTTGCGTACTGATCCTGTAGTTAGAAGACAGAAATCGGAGATAAAATGTTTGATTGATGATGCCCCTCTGCACAAAACGTTTTAATTTTATGGTATTAAACTAGGGATTTTAATCCTTTAAGACAATACTGAGTTCTATAGATTCAAACATACAGTTATAGTCTTTTAATGTCTTAATCACTGTACAATGAATGCTACATTTGTATATGTATTTGTATATGGAATCGCACTGTATTAATTTTATTGGGCTATAAATGTGTGTTACTATAAAACATAGCAGCAATTTCCCTTTATGTCTTCAAAATTTAATTACATTGTAAATGTACTTACAATGTAAATGTACTTGTGTTAATTCCACATTAAAAATATTCAACCTTAAATTTATTCATGTATTTTTTTCAGTTTAGTATCAATTATACATTGAAATCTCCTTTCCTCTCATTTATTAGTGACAACCTAAAGGCACCATAAGTATTTTGAGTTAAATGTTTACCTTCAGGTTCTTCATAACGCCGTCATAAATAAAACAATGAAAATGAGCTCAACGATAGCTAGATACAACGGAACAGAGAAGAGAAACCAGAAACAGAGTCTTACATATATGGAATTTGCTGGGTTATTGGATGTAGCGTTGCGTGTGGGGACATGAGACTGTTTAATAAATGATGCTAGGAAAACTGGAAAAAAACCAGATGTTTACCTTCAGCCTTGCTTCATGATTCTCTGAGAGAGAGACAAAGGCAGATCTGACTAGAACTAGGGTAAAATGTTTTGCTCAAAAAGTTTCTTCACCCAAATTTGTAGGATAGCAGCAAATGAGGTTTCAGGGGTTAGATAGCCACATTTATGAGTGGCTATTTCTACACGCTGAGAAACATTCTGCTTCCATTTAACGCAGCCCAAGGAAACCTGGAAGACCCCTCGATATCTGCGGTTGTATTCTGAACCATTGCTTGCTTTTGCAAGGGGCTCGTAGTTGGGTGCACAGCCCATTAGGGACCTAGAACTTCAGGCTTAATATAGAGAAGGAATACAAATCTATCCAGTTGGTTTGACTCAATCTTCCATTTTTTTAAAAAAAACTGAGAATGTTTCAGATGCCTCAATGAGCATCCCATTGCAGAATCAAGTATTTCTTTTGCCTTTAAATTTATTTTGAGTCCTTTTGAGGAAGTGTCGTCAGTGAACTAGTTAATAAGTTAATCCATCTCCCAAGAGCTCCTTGAAGATTAAAATGTGTATTCCAGTTTTTATTCCTCTGTTGGCCGAAGAGTAAATGTTATTGTTGACATTTCCAAAATTGTGTACTACGAATATCATACTATAGAGTATGGGGTTGTTAAGAAAGCCACCCTGACATCTAGGCTACAGTATTCTCTTAAGAAGAGAGAACTTCTCTGAGTATATTTTTGTAAGTGTAAGGGAGTGTAAGATATGCTTCACTTGAAGAGAAATTAGTGATTTTATTTGGGACTTAGAAATCAATCCAGTTTCACTCAATAGACTTTCTCTGAGAAAAATGCTTATTATTAATAGGTATTAGAGCACAGAAACCTGCTTCCCATGGGGGCAGCAGACTTGAGAGTACTTAACAAATCACGTTGCAAGCAAGTAATTGTGAAAGCAAGTTATTTTTATTACATTTTAGTACATTTCTGTACATTGATTTGGAGTGGTCAGTTTGCAATTGGTTTCATGGGGCCTGCCCAAGGACAGCGAAATACTTAGGAACAAACCAGCATTAAAGAGAAAACCTAAACCCTTTATACTGGTCAAAAGAAAATCATAGAAGTGACAGCAGGCTTTTCTTTTTAGTTCAAAATGTATCTTATATATTAAAGCTCATGACGTATTCAAGCCTTAAGTTCTTTGCATTTAGAGAGGGCCTACCTGGTATTTGTTGATCATCTCATTTTTACATGTGCGAATTAGCACATTACATCCTGAGGAGAGAGTTTCAGCATATGTCCCCCAAAAAGGACTACTAACGTGTATTGAGAACAGACAATGAAGTTGAACTTCATGAAGATGTATTCCTTCAGCTAAATGAAACTTTCCTTAAAGCCAACCAAAATAAAATAGAAACCATTTCAAAGATACATTTCATCTACATATTTGTGAGATAGACTAACTCGATCACTACCAAAATAAGCAAACAAGTACAACCAGGCTGGAGAAGAAAGTAAGGTACCACAATGGAGCTGAAGAGAAAGTCAAAGATTTGAAACTTGAAAAGAACGTGTTATGCCTAGGATTACTTCAGTTAAGTTTTAAACTCAGTTTGATAGTGACACGCTCTTTTACATGACAATCTACGAGAAATCAACTGAGAACCAATAAAATGTTATTAACTAAGTGAACTGTAACTCTTCAACCACAGTGGACATTTTGGAATCTGTCATTAGAAGCTAAAATGATCTCTTTACTGAGCATGGGGAGCATACAGGGCTATACCTATCTGTGCATTTACAACTAGTTTCAAAATACCCGAATTCAGTGCAAAACAGCTATTTTACATGCAAATAGTAGTAACTTAAAAACCTGCCGGTATTTCTAAAAATACCAAGTGTTGGGGAGGATATGAAGCAAGAAGAATTCTTACACGTTACTGGGAGCATAAATTGGTACAACCCTTTGGCGAACAATTTTCTAATACTAAGTGAAGTTGAAATGAATACCACATACCTTAGCAGTCCCATTGCTGAGTATCTGCCCCAGAGAAACACACACGTGCTCGAGGAGATGTGTGGCAGAATGTTCATAGCAGCATTGTGAAGAATTTGGAGACAAGAGGAATGACCATGAACAGAAGAATGGACTATTAACAGAATATCCTACAACAAAGTACTGTGTAGAAGTTAAAATGAAAGATCTAGGAGGAAAAAAAAAGATCTAGAGCTATGCTATCAACGTCAATGACTCTCACAGGAAACTGACTGCAGGATAGATATAGCATTCATATAAAGTTTTAAAATATGCAAAATGTGGGGGTGCCTGGGTGGCTCAGTTAGGTGTCTGCCTTCAGCTCAGGTCATGATCCCAGGGTCCTAGGATGGAGCCCTGCATCGGACTCCCTGCTCAGCAGGGAGCCTGCTTCTCCCTCTGTTTCTGCCCCCGCTCATGCTCTTTCTCTCTCGTTCTCTCTTGATCTCAAATAAATAAATAAAATCTTAAAAATATGCCTAATGTGTACTTTTAAAGCATAATTTAAAGTAAAAGTATGTGCTAGGGCGCCTGAGTGGCTCAGATGGTTAAGCGTCTGCCTTCGGCTCAGGTCATGATCCCAGAGTCCTGGGATCGAGTCCCGCATTGGGCTCCCTGCTCCTTGGGAGCCTGCTTCCCCCTCTGCCTCTCTCTCTCTCTCTGTCTCTGTCTCTCATGAATAAATAAATAAAATCTTAAAAAAAATAAAGTAAAAGTATGTGCTAGATAATGATGAACATCAAGTTAAGGATGGTAGCCGCCTCTGAAAGTAGGGGGAGAGAGACAAGGAATGGATGGGTGTTCATACTTGGGAGTTCATGATACTATTCTCTATACATTTTTATGTGTCTAAAACATTTTATACTGTAGAAAACTGCTCACTTTAATTCAGTACTGGAAAAGTGCAATATAATGTCTTATCCCCTGATGATTGAAAGGTAGTGAAACCCTGCACAAAATTTATATTCCACTCATCTCTGTGGGGATTTTTTTTTAAATCTTAGATGCTGGCTGAAAATAACAGTCAGGAACTCTTCTCCACAGTCTTTGTAAATATCTTACCAATTACTGTGAACTAACATACCAGCAGAAAGCTACCATAGAATAAACCTTTGTCAACCTAACGTGTGAATGTGTTCTGTAGGAGAAATATTTGCATTTAAGAAATGTTTTATTTTGCAACATAAAATACCTGTTGCTATCTGAGAACAGCTTTAATGGTCTGATTTTTTAATATTTCTAACTTGTGAACACTATCCTTCCTTAAATAACTTAATTAAAGTCTTATTTACATTGTTATTTAGTGCTCACTCATAGCAATAATTGAGTAGCAGGACTGTAAAAATGAAGGCTTTTTAGTCAAATAATCAGATTGTGCCCATTGATTTGTTAGTAAATGTTATACAATGGAGTCTCTTTAAAAAACAAAAATAGGGATGCCTGCCTGGCTCGGTTGGAAGAGCATGTGACTCTTGATCTTGGGGTCATGAGTTTGAGCCCCACGTTGGGTGTAGAAATTACTTAAAAAATAAAATCTTGGAACACTTGGGCGGCTCATTCGGTTAAACGTCCCCCTCTTGATTTTGGCTCAGGTCATGATGTCAGGGTCATGAGATCAAGTCCCACATTGGGCTCTGCACTGGGTGTGGAGCCTGCTTGGGATTTTCTCTCTCCCTCTTCCTCTTCCCCTGCCTTCCCCCCACCCAGTGCGTACACACTCTCTTTCTCTCACAAAAAACCGAAACAAACATTTGTAGTGTTTGTCAATATCTATAGTGTAAATGTCCCTCCCGTGGCAGATTTCAAGTCACTGCCATGAAGTCACTGTACTGGGAGCTGGAAAGAGACGTACAAAATTGGCATTTGTCAGTTGGCATAATAAGCAAGTTCTAGCATACCACCGACATTTTTATGAAATATACAGCGCGACGCCCACAGCAAATGCTCAGTAAAATTTCTTATTAGAATGTGCTAAGATTTCTGAATTATAACCCACCCTTATGTAATACGTAGCTGTTCTTTTAGCATATCTATAACACAAATTGACATTTTCTAAACCAAGGAAGCAGAGATTGTGATCTGAAGTGTGATCATCTAGGACTAGAAACAGTATATGGAAGAGTGGACAGTGAAAAATAGGGGAGGCATATTTTAATGGAAGAAATGAAATCCTTGTGGCCAAGAACAGAAGTTTGATTCAGATATAAAGCTTTAAAATATAAATTAAAGCTAAGAACTGACTCTATAAAAACAAGGTACAACAACAAATTATCTATGAGGATACAAAGCACAGACGAGAGGTAAGTCCAGTTTCTAGAGAACACAAACACAAAAGCAAGAAATGTTAACAGGAGAGGAAAAGGCCAGGGCTATAAGCATAGTCTTCTAGGCTAATCTTTTTTTGCATTTCCTAGAAATTAGTGTTAACTCCTCTTTATATCCTTGGAAGTAACTGATTGTAGAAGGTCTCTCTGTTGGTCTGTCTCCCTTTCTATGGCATATTCCCGTATGCGTTCAGGATGGTGATCTCATTGCTACCTTAGATGCCTGAATTTTGCATTGATGTGGTCTGTAGTAGCTTTTGTCCTCCCATTTCATTCATGTATTGGTTCATTCATTTAACAAGCATGCGCTGAGTTTCTCAGAGACTTGTTGCATTCATAATTTGGCTTCCTTTAGAGCTGAGTTTCAATATCATGAAAATGCATGCTTATTTTTGTCATGTTCCAATTGGAAAATAGATTTTTATATATAGATGTTCACCAAAGCACGTAATGTCTAAATCATGGGATCCCTTTATCTTTATGAGGTCGGTGCTTAAGCCACTTCACGGTTAGAGATCTGGAGAAGTTAGAGAGTACCGCATTTCTAAAAGCTTAAGAATGACAGCATTCGGAAGATTTACTATTTCGGCAATTTTTATAGATTAAGATCTCATATTTAACATTGCAATGAAGCAACCGCTTGAAAAGAAGTCTTTGGCATCAAGAATATCCCTGTTCCTATTTCCATCCTTCTCTGGACCAAGAGGGAAACTCCTACCAGAGGGAAAGGATCTGGCCAGGGGTGGGAGATCCTGCTGTCGACCTGTGAGGGTGTGGAGAAGACACTTTGGCCCTGTTCCAGAAGCCGTGGCTTCTTTATCTATAAGAAAGGCTGCTAGAGGTTGAAATAACTCTGGAAATCTCCAGGCAAGCCATAACTTCAAGGATAGGGTAAAAAGGGTCTGTCTTGAAAGTACTGTCGGAGACAATGAGTCGCGTGGTCAGTGTACCTGGATAGGTTGAAAGGGCGGGGACTCCACAGTCTCTTGCCTCCTGTGACTCCTCGGCAGCCTCCAGAGTGTGCGGAACATGCTGATTTTTGTGGCTTTCAACCATGAGATTTCTAGATGGCATTGGCTTCAGATTCGGAAAGAGCCCGGATTTCCTGAGCGCTTTGCTCAGACAGGCCTGCCAGCCGCCGAAACCGGTTTCCTGGCCCCCCCCACGGCTGCACCGCTTGGTCGGGAGCGCCGCTGCCGTGGGCCTCCCAGCTTGGGGAGTGGCCCGCGGGCCCCCGCGAGCCCCGCGCGCCTTCGCCGGCACAGCGGCAGCGAGCGGGCGGACATGTGCCCGCTGACACTGACACGCTGGCTCTACAAGTCAGGCGTCCCATCGGGAAGGCCCCCCGTGCCCGCAGCTGGGCTGACAGCCGGACCCGGCACCCGCAGCTGCGTTCCCCATGCCCTCCCCCCCCCGTCCCCCCCCGGCGCCGGCGGCCGCCCCCCCCCCCCCCCCCCCCGCTCGTTCTTTGCCCGCCACTCTGCCTCCCAGACTCCCTGAGGGTCTGGAGTCGGTCCGCCTGTTTGTCAATGAGAGCATCCCTGGTAGGAATTCTAGGCGATTTGCGGTCCCAGGGTTGGGAGGACTGGGATGGCCACCGGGGTAACACTTCCACGGTTCAGAGCGGGAGACCTGAGTTCTAGTTCCGACTCTGCCATTGTGTCACTCTGGCCCGGGCCTCATCTGTTAAATGGGCAGAGTGGTTTTGATGGTGTCTGAGGGCCCTGGCAGCTCTGACATTCTTAAATTGGACTGTGAGCCTTTGGGAGTTGTTGAGA
This sequence comes from Phoca vitulina, assembly GCF_004348235.1. Taxonomy (NCBI): domain Eukaryota; kingdom Metazoa; phylum Chordata; class Mammalia; order Carnivora; family Phocidae; genus Phoca; species Phoca vitulina. The sequence goes on from NW_022589742.1 coordinate 7,835,584, forward strand.
AATGCGAATTAAGCGACTTTGTGAACTGGTCCGCCATGGGTTAGGAGAGCAGGGGGAAAAACCTTTCTTTTTCCCTTGACAGAGCAAACTGGACAGTACTCTGTTCCTGCCATCACAAAACAGCTACTCTTCCCAAGAACCAAAGCCAGTCCTCCTTAAGCGGCAAGTTACAATGACTGCACTGCATTAACACAGTTTTCTTCGCTCAGCAAGACTCTATTTTCACGCCACCCACAATGTTGCAGCAGCATGTTTCCGCCCATTTAGGTTAAGTAGCTACAGCGATTTCGAAAGCGAATGATTCTTCCGTGGCGACCGCACATGGCCTAGGGAGAGTCTAGCGAGGCCCTGGCTCTGAAGGCTCGGGCTCTCGGGTGGGCTGAGGGGTCCCACGTGTGTAGCGCTGCAGGGGGCTCGTGAGGAATCCAGTCGTGTTTGAGCTCATGGGAAAAAGGCTAACTGTGGCTTGGAGCTTTGTGGGCCCAGGATCTTCTTTCTCTGCCACCGGGAAGACCAATCACAGGAGGTGTAAAGCCACCCCCCCCCCATTGCTGCCTTTGTCAGGGGTGGTCTCCATGGCAACCAGGCCGGAACGGCTCACTTTTACCAACTGCTACAGACCTTTAGTCATTCAAATGTGAAGCGACTGGGATTTTTGGGCACGAATCAGTATCCTCCTCAAACCTAAGGCGGACAATTGTAGTGTCTCCTCTCTTTCCCTCCTTTAGCTAACAATAGCAGAACTGATTTCTTTTGTTTGTTCCTGAAACCTCAATCCCACTCACTATTGTTATTTATTATGGCCTCCTTTCAGGACTCTCGATACAAGGCTAATCCCTGCTCTGGAATAAACACGGGTTCAGATTCAGCTAACATTTGTTGAGCATCTACTGGGTAGTAATGTATATACATTATTTTAGTTAACTCACAAAATATATAAATATGGATTCAAGTTTAATGAACACATTGGCGTTTGGCACACAGTACTCAGTCCCTGAATATTTGTCGAATGAAGGAATGAAAGAGCAGGAAATCACAGACTATCAAGGTCAACAAGGGCCTTTGGAGAGCATCCTGTCAAACGCCTTCATTGTACAAATGGAGAAATCAGAGCCCCAAATGTGGAGTGATTTATCCAAGGCCATATCCACAGCTATTTAAACTCGATTCTGTCCCAGGTGGATCCAGACCACTGTCCTCTCCAGGAGAGAACACACCGCCTCATATGAAAGCCGGGTGACAGCAGAGCATCGAATTCTGATGTGTCGTATTGCACTTGGACACATTATGCTCAGCGTTCTGCTGAGTGGGGTGTTTGCGGTACTTCTCTGTGAATGATGCAAAAGAAACGCTTTTTCAGAAATTTGAAAATACGTTAATTGGTGCTTACGTTTGAAAGACTAAAGTAAAAAGGTATTAACTAGAAGCACTTGAAAGAAATCAGCAAGAGTGAGGCCTGGCTGGGGGTGGGGTGAGGGCAGCAGCTTGGTGGGGTCAAAGCGGTCCCAAACCTGATTTCGTCAGTGGTCTCACACATCATGAAATACGGGATGACTGATTCACATCAACCAAATTCACAAAAAGCTGCGGTATGAACCAGAACACCAGTTTATTAATTCACAAAGGGAGCCATTCTAACACATCAAAGTACATGTGTAGGTTGGTCAGCAACCCTGTAGAAGATTCAATATGGAAGGCCTAATTATAATCAAACAGTTGCCTGGAGAGCATGAAACCAGAAAAGGGGGAGTGAGCCACCAGTGCACCCTTCTCCACGGTGCGGATATGCTCGTTTAGGAGACATGATGCTCATGTTCTCTGGTCTAGGGCAACTTCTTCCTTAGCCCTGGGCGGTACTGGAGACACACTGTGGAATTCTTCCTTGAAGACTCTACTAGTTCTAGATTGCAAACTGACTGTTCTTCTCTTTCTGTTAATATTTTTTCAGATGGGGGACGAGACACGTGAGGTGACGTCACCCTTCTTAGAAGTTACCTCCATCACAACGCAATGACAAGCTCTTAGGGAACTATTCTGATGGGTCATTCCTTCCGTGATGTATGTATTTTAATAACATGACTCTCTCAGAGGAACTTTTCCTCCCAAGTTCTTCGGGCACCTTACTTCATCCCTATGCTCTGAAAAGCAAGTCAAAGACCAAACTGAAAGCAAGTCTGGGTTTGACAGACATGTACAACTGTGGACAGGAAAACAGCATGATGTGCCCCTTCCCTCCTTTAATCCCTTGTAGGGAAAAGAGGAGAGAGGGAGGGAGAGAGAAACTGATTTCGGGATTAGGAAACGGAAGAGATCGAGGAAGCAGGAATAAGGGTACAGAAAAGGAAGTAGTGTTTTCTGGTGAGTTTCCACCTGTCGGCTCCCCCTTTGTTCGTCCTTTATGAGTGTGGTGCTCGCCTTGTCGTGAACTAGACCAAATATCCCAGATATAGATCTAATACGTTTTGATGATTTTGGTGGGAGAGGTAAGAAAGATCTGGAACATGGAATGCTGCTAAGGAGGGAGAATCAGAGAGTTGCCCCAGTGGAGAAACTTAATGCCCGATGGGCAGGATGAAGAACTTAACTTCACAGTTTTGTCAAGGGCTGGACCTGTGGGAATGGTCACAATTTCCTATCACAGTACATTCCTCTAGTGATTACATTTGCTAATCTACTTACTCTAGTAAAATAGGAATTCTAGATAGATTTCTCCCCATAAAGAGAAAAAGCAGTATTCATAGAATGCAGACAGTCAAATCTAAAGAGATAGGAAAGTGATTAGTCAGTAAAGGCCCTTGTCCATCTTCAACCCCAAATATGTCAACCTTGGAAATACATTTTTTTTTCTTTAAGTGAGCTTTGTCTTTTCTTTAATCCAGTTGACATACCGGGACACCTTGGTATATATTCCGTATTTTCCTTTCATTGCACACTCTTCACCCCAGCTAATGATTCCAGTTAAGAAACTGATGCCTTCCACTTCGGTAACATGGGGTCCCCCACTATCACCCTGGCATGAATCTTTACCTCCCTCATGGAAGCCAGCACAGAACATGTTATTATAGATGGTGAACTTTGTGGAGCGAAGGCATGTGGCTCGGTCAACAAGTGGAACTTTAAGGTACTGAAGAGTTGAAGCTGATCTCCCTCTGTTGAAGACTCTCCCCCAGCCACTCACGTAGCCGGATCCAAATTTGAGGAAGATGTTCGTGTATTCCCTGTCAGCAACGCAAATAGGTGTTACATAGCTGTTTAGCGTTAAGGGTTCATCCAGTTCCAGAAGGGCAATGTCATGGTTGTACTTATTAACAGTTGCATTGTAGCTGTGGTGAAGAATAGTGCGAATCACATTTCGCTTTTGCTCTGTAGGTTCCCTCACCTCGGTGTTATGTTCACCTATGGAAAATAAATTTCTCTTCAGTCACAGGTAGACGTACACATAAGGAAACAGATTGGCCAAGATTCTCGGCATCCCTCAATTAACTGGCAACCAAGTGTCAACAATCTCAGTCTTACATTGCTAGGATTTTGGTAAAATGTAATGAGGGCCAATGCATACATTTCAGACCAAAAACCCATTCGGGACCATCATGGAGCTGGCTTGTTCTCCCATGCTGGTACAAACCTTACGTTGTTGAGGTGGTAATGAATCTACTTGGCATGAATTACCCTAGACTTTCCTAATTTCAAGGATTTTGACCCCTTTTTTTGAGCACAGATAATATAGTCTTTGGGTCATTCATTCAAAGGTCGTGCCAGGCACCAGAGGTACAAAGGCGAATGATACGACACGGCGTTGGGGAAGGCTCAGTCTGGTGGGGAAATGCACACATCATACATAATTGTACCCCTGTGAGATGGGGGTGAATCTGGGCACACCGAAAGAACTATGGGGGGCTTGGAGGATGGAAGAAGTTAGGTTCTAGAAATATGGCTCCTCCTCCTAGAAATATGGCACTAGCCCAACTTATTTCGCAAAGAACTTAGTAGACCTTAGGAAAATATGATGCACCCATCATATAGAAGATCTAGTGATACTGCCGATTCCTATCCTTTTTTGTTTATTTACCTGCAACCACGGTAATTTTATCATCAGGCTCAATGCAGTGGGCTGCAGTTACCACCCATTTTTCATTGATGATGGAACCTCCACAGAATGCATCAACTTTCCCATTCAAAAGGACCTGTGGAAACAAAATCATGAAACTTACTACATAAGGTGTTTGATCCAGAACAAAATAAATACAGGTGCTGTTGATAGGAGTGGGCAAAGTTTGATTCTAGGTGCTGGCAGAACGGGAGTGTTTCTGGAAAGTGTCAGCTTTGCAGATGAGTTAGTGTTTCTGGAGCGCAATCAAAAAAGCCATTTCTGTAACTGTCTTGAAGAGAATGTGCAAGGAGAGCCAGGGGGAGCTCTAGAGGAGGCGAATATGAGGGAATGGCTTCTTTTGGTGATTTGGGGCCCTTGGCTGCTTTTTCCAGGTGAGTCAGATTCTCTGATGGCACAGATTGTTTCATAGGAATATGGCAGGTAAATTCAGAAATTTACTTGACTCCTCCAGATCCATAGTTACTATTGAGTCTTCTGTCGCTGCATGAGGAAACCTTGCTACAGGGTGATTTGAAAGAGAAAAAGTACTGATTTTTCCCTGAGGTTTTTTTTTTTTTAAGATTTTATTTATTTATTTGACAGAGAGAGAGAGAGTGAGCACAAGCAGAGGGGGGCACAGAGGGAAAGGGAGAAGCAGGCTTTCCGCTGAGCAGGGAGCCCGATGCGGGGCTTGATCCCAGGACCCTGTGATCATGACCTGAGCCGAAGGCAGACGCTTGACGACTGAGCCCCCCAGGCGCCCCTCCCTGAAGTCTTTTTAAGCCCGTTTCAAACTATGAATTGAGACCACTGGCCTCCGTAGGAGCTCTACTTACAGCCATCCGGGCAGTGAGGAACAGCAGGGCACATGCACGCCTTCCTTTTTCCCCTAGCCATATTCCAGTCCCCTTGGCTGGACGTGGAAGCTGCCTCTGTCCCGACAGGTCTCCTTAGCTGTGCTTGGGCAAAGTGGACAGAGGCATTCGGGTGCTGGTTTGAGCCTGGGCATTATTAGATAAGAGGCCAGTCCGTTCTTTCATCTGTACATTTTATTGTATAACCAGAGTGGACGATGAATATTTTTACCACCTCAATGTCTAGATCAACTTGGAGAATTTCACTTCCAGTGTGCCCAAAGGCCTCGAGCCACCTCTTCAGGAAGGAAGCTGAGAAGTATGGACACTAGAGGGTGCACTGAACATTTGATAAACCCTATGCAGAAGCCGACCAGCTCTTACGAACTCATGTCCTTTTACTAAAGCACACCTCCTCTCAGGCATAAATCCATTTCTAAACCAAGGGAAAAAAGTGGTCAGTGCCCTTAAGTGTGAGTCTGAGAAGGTTCTAGTGAAGATTCTTTTTGTCCTGAGTTCAATTTACTGAACACCTACTGAACAAGTCCTAGACACTGAAGCATTGGCCTCCTACTCGGAGACCTTTAGGGCTGACTCACTGCAAGCTTCTGACCCCTTTTTCCACACTTTAGCTTTCTCTCTCCTTCTGGCTGTTGCTTTTTATTTTGAAAAGTTGTAAAAATATAGGAAAACTCACATAATAATATAATAAACACCCGGGTAGCCACCACCACCCAGACGTAACAGTCTTAATTTTTTTGAACATTTATCGATTGCTTACCATGGACAAATCATTGTGCTAAGTGTTTTATGTACATTTAATACACCACTTTGTGGAGTGATATTAATATATCCACTTACAGATGAGCAAACCGAGTTTTAGATATGTACATTAACTCCTTTAAGATCAGTGGTGAAGCTAGGATGCAAACCCTAGTCTACCGGGCTTCAGAATCTATGCTCCTAAGAGCACAGTAGGTCTCCAAGTGTGGTCGGTGGACCAATTGCAGTAGAAGCATCTCAGATACTTGTAAAATGCAGATTTGGGGGCCCACCGGAACTTAATTAGAATATTTGGTGGGTGTGACTGGAGGAAATGAAGATCTCCAGAAAATCCTTATGCGTGATTAAGTTTGAGAAATTCTGTTTCAGAATTTCCAAGGCTTCGTGACCTTTGTGTTTTAAAAGTGCTTGGTCCACACAGAGCTGGCTACATAATTTGTGGGGCTCAGTGCAAAACGAAAATGTGGAGCCCCTTGTTCAAAAGCCAGGAAAAAAAACATGCCATTGAAAATACTTAAGTACAATTTTTTTTTTCTTTCTTCTATGGTCTCTTGCAATCTATCATGGGGTTTTTATTTATTATTTATTTTAAAGATTTTTATTTATTTGCGAGAGAGGGGAGAGAGAGAGAGAGTGCACAGGTAGGGGGGAGGGGCATAGGGAGAGGGAAAGGGATAAGCAGACTCCCTGCTGAGTGGGGAGCCCAACACGGGACTTGATCCCACGACCTGAGCCGAAGGCAGACGCTTCACTGACTGAGCCACCCAGGTACCCCAAGAGGGTTTTTATTTTTTATTTTACTTTATTTTTTTTAAAGTAGGCTCCACGCTGGGTGTGGGGCTTGAGATCAAGACCTGAGATCAGGACCTGAGCTGAGATCAAGAGTCAGATGCTTAACCGACTGAGCAACCTGGGTGCCCCGATGGTGATTTTAATTTTACTACTTCATGTCATGCGTTCTCAGGCCTGGGGGCTATTTGTGGGGAGAGTGCAGACACTGATGGGTGCCCAGGAGCTGCACCCTATGGTTTGGCATGCAAGCACAAATGCCCTTGGCTGCCAAGCCCCCTGTCCCACCGACCCCATGTCGCAGCAGGGGAAGGTAAGGCAACCTGCCCTTCTCACTGGCCCACTGCAGCAACCAACAGTGGAGGCGTGATTCTCAAGCGGTTACAACTTCCATGCCGGGACGTGCTCAGCTCCTGCAATGGAGGCGGGCAAGAGGCTTGCCCCCACCATCCACCCTCCAAATGAGCTGTGACACACTTCTGGGCCTGAGATGCTATGTGGCCGTGCCCCCTCCCCAAATGGCATAGAGTGTGTACACCCAGCCTCAACCCTCCCTGTGCCGGTGCAGGAGGAGGGGGACGCAGATGGCTGTTGGAGAAGTGGAGGGGAGTACGCTAGCGTGCCATGGGCTGAGGGTGGCAGTGGTCGTTGGGCATGTATGGGGAGGAAGATGCAGACCTGGCCAACGAACCAGGGGACAAGGGAGTGGGAGGTGAAGAATCCATCCCAGGGAGGTGGTGAGAGGTTCTAGGCTCCCAGCGCACGGCTGCTTCCCTGTCTCATCAGACTCGAGTTACAAAACACAAAGCATTAAACTCCAAATTTGGGACCCTTCCAAAAGCAAGGCCTCATGCAGGTCCACTGGTTACAAGCTCATGAAGCTGGCCCTGACCCCAGGTGATTTGTATCACTAGGCACGGGGCCTCATGGTCACATCCGTTCCAGTAATTGGAGTTACGAATTCACAAGCAACGACAGAATGGTGCTTTTCCTCTGTATTAGAGGTGACTGGGCATCTCTCAGCTTAATGGGTTGGTTAGGCCAGACTGAATGATATCCACAGCCCCTGGGCACAGAGACTATGATGTAGCTAGTCTGACTCCTGCCAAAGACTTGCTGCCTGGAGCTTCTATTCCTTTCTGGTGGGTGGCTGAGAAATATGATTGTGTTTTTTTGAGCCCGAAGAGCATTTTTTTTTTTTTTTGCCAGTCCCTGATTGGTATTAGAAATTTTAGCAAACATCTTTGCCAATAAAACGCCCTAAAATATATTTGCATTTAAAGATATTACAAATGACTAGATTTTGGAATGTTTGCTTGGCTACCACAGGATCACAGCTATCTAAATATGAGCTATTTGGAGATGAGCTGTCTGCTTGGCCAAGGACAAGTTCTTGTAAGACATCACTTTGGAAAATGAAGGGAAAAATGGGAAAGCATATGTTCTGAGCAAGGCATCCAAGTTCTGATCTGTCAATCCTTTTCATGTTTGTCCTATCCTAATAGGAGCCTGTTTTCTCTCTTTCAGACACATACACAGATGCACACCAAACACACCCACATCCATCTAGAAAATACACACTTATCTCTTCTGATGCTCTTCATTGATAATGCCGGCCCCGAGTAATAGCTGTCGCCCTGTTATTCTCTTCCTAACCTTTAACTTGAATCTGGCCTTTCCCTGTGATTTTCAGTAAACTCTTCCTCTCTCTCTCTATGAAGCCACCTCCAGCTTTCCAATTACATTTTTTTCCGGTTTGCACACTCATTCTCTCATATCAAAAGCACAACCATTTCTGCAGGATGGACAGCTCGTTATGCCCACAGGTGTGATTCGCCCAGCCATTGGCCCGACTTCATTTTTCTGGGCACAGAGGGGATGCTCATTCTCTTTTTCATTTTCAGTTTTTAATGGTTAACTAAACTCGTCATTGAAATAGCTTTCACCGGGGTGCCTGGGTAGCTCAGTCCTTAAGCGTCTGCCTTCGGCTCAGGTCATGATCTCAGGGTCCTGGGATCGAGCCCCGCATCTGGCTCCCTGCTTCGCGGGAAGCCTGCTTCTCCCTCTCCCACTCCCCCTGCTTGTGTTCCCTCTCTCGCTGTCTCTCTCAAATAAATAAATAAAATCTTAAAAAAAAAAAA
>NW_022589742.1:7844340-7864340 GCF_004348235.1 Phoca vitulina
GGCTCCCTGCTTCGTGGGAAGCCTGCTTCTCCCTCTCCCACTCCCCCTGCTTGTGTTCCCTCTCTCGCTGTCTCTCTCAAATAAATAAATAAAATCTTAAAAAAAAAAAAAGAAATCGTTTTCACCAATCCATCTTAGAGAATAATAATCTAAATGTTCTGTCCAAAATAGTTTTGTGGGGCCAGGTGAGATCAGTCATGTTTTTATTTCTCTTAATTGAAACTTTATCATTTGAGGATTAAATTTTTCCAGGTAAAGACGTGTCTATAGTCTTAGGCCCATCATATAAAATCTTTCTCCCAATCCTCCCCTTTTCCAATAAAAAGAAAGAAAAAGTTCTGATTCATACATATGGTAACTGTATGCTATCTGCCATAGGGATGTGTCTTAACCCGATGGAAAGGATTGGGCGTGTGAGTAGCTGTGCAGGTCAAGAGCTCAGGTATCTTTAAGGATAGTTTCAGGCCAAAGCTGAGGAAAGCTGAGACTGGGGAAAGTGCTGAGATGTTTTAAAGATTTTTTAGGCCAAGAACAGAATAAGGAATAGACAGACTGCTTCTCAAGACATTTTGCTGGTTAAAACATTTGAATATTGTCAGTTGTATACGATACAAACTAATATAAAGGTTAAGGAAAGCTTAACCACTTGGCTTCCATTGTATTCCATTTTTTCAATCTGGTAGAATGATCTCCAAATTATTAAATGTAGAATAACTATGGCTAATACAGAGCTGAGGCCCATGATGAAACAGAAAATAGAAAGACCAGGTACTTCACATTCAAGGCCAGACAGCTCCAAACCCAAAACAGAAGAGGCGGGAGGAGCTCTTGGGGCAAGTTTGTGCATGCCCAGAATTATTGGCTGACAAGGTTAAGGGCAAGGGACCAAAACCAAATTAAAGCTTTAGAAAGCCAAAACATGGTGTTGTTTTCTACAATTTCTCTTTTAAGCTGTTGATGAAGGTGTTTTGATTTCCCTTTTTTCTCTAATATTCAAAGGTTTTCATGGCTTCCCTATGTACCTGTATGAAATTTGAGTCTTGTTTTTGTTTCCCACTCTAAGGATAATAGTGACTCTAGGAACTGTCCTTTCTGTTCCTGTGTAGTGCACTTCACCCTCCAGCTTCCTCTCCTGGCTCCTGGAGTATCCCTGCAGAGTCCCTGCCCCCTCTCCCCGAGCTCTCCAGAGGCTCGGAGCCCTCCGCCGCCATCTGGAGGGAAGATGAAGGGACTTGGCCTCACGCCCGCCCCGCCTCCCCTCCACCGCAGAGGTCCGGCAAGTCCGCCAGCACCTTTGGCCTTAGGTGTCGGGGGTGGGGCTGGCCTGAGGGGTTATGGGAACGCCCCCGTGGCAGGGGGTAGGCCCAGTGCGGCTTCGCCTCCAGCCCGGAAGCCGAAGGGAAAGCCCTCGAATAAGGTAAGGACTGAACATGGCCACGTTTGAGCTAGGGGCAAGGTGAACCTCACTTCTTAGGTTCTCAACCTGGATGGGGTGGCAGAGGTCCCCTAGCCTGCTCTACTCTCCCACCAGATGAACCAAGGCCCTCGACGCTCTCTCCACGGGTTGATCAGGCCGGTGCTGTCCCCAGCTCTTCGCGTTAACAGTTCAACAAACATGGGTTCAACCAAAGTTGCCTCCCAAAGCTGCCCAGCCCACCTCGCCGACACTGTGGTTGGAGAGGGCTTTCTTAACCGGGGCCAGAATCTGCTTGCCTGCCTCTAACTTTCACACATAAACCCTAAAAGAAAAAGTCGCCTTCTCCCTTCCTCTGTGGCCCCTTCGCTCTTGCGAACAGCTAACTTAGCCCTTTTCCTTAGCCCGCTAAACCTTTCCAGCTTGATGCCATTCATGACTCCAGATGAAAGTGACCTCCCTACGTTCTTTTTGTGCGATTTGTTCACCCAAGTGGTCGCTTCATCCCCCGCCCCCACCCTTTTAGGAAGCATGGGAATTGGGAATCCTTTCTGGGTGCTGTTACTAAACTGCTTCATATTTCCGAGCCATAGATGTACTGTTTGGGCCATGGAAGCCCCAGCTGTTGCTTGCTTTCTCTTGGTGCCTTGGCTGCAGCAGGTGTATTGCAGTCTTGCCTGCAATCAGATCAAGTATTTCCACCTTGCAGATTAGCCGGGCTGTGGAGCTGGCTCATCCACAGATGAGAGCCTCTGGTTTGTTTCATTTCCTGTTTCGTCTTTGCAAGTGACTTTTGTACACTCAGTTTATCTCTTAGTTTTGAAAACCAGTAACCTTTTGTGAGAAAGTGGCTGGAGGTGGGTGTGGAGAGACCTCTCTTGGGTGAGAAGGAAACAGTGCAGAAGTATGACAGGGTCTTTCTCAAGTACTCTAGAAAGGAGCTCAGCTCTTCACCCTTGAAAAACACTAAAACTTAGGGCTTTGTGCCTCTACAGTCAGTAATCCTACTTCATATGGACGAAATGGGGAGTGAACATGTGCTTGAGTGGTCTTGAACATTCCAAATGATCTTAGCTAGGCTTGATGGGAAAGAGTCAACAAGTATACTATGTAAGTGTGCAATGAGGATGACATCAAAAGATTTGAAATGATGTGTATCATTTATATCTTCTTCCTTAGCAGACAACTGCAACCATCATCTAATAGTTTCTTCTATTTAAAAGAAAAAAAATAACTTGCTAGAGTTACTAAAACTTCTATTAGGAAAGACTTGCATTGTTAAAACTTTGGCGAGCATCTGGCTTAAAGGGGGTGGGTGGAGAGTGGAGAGATTATGTGACTAAATTGGGACTTTATACCCCCCATTAGCTCTTATTTAAGTGTGTTTACCAATTTCATTTCTGGGTTGACAAGGGAACAATGCTGAGCCCACAATGTGTGCATCTTGGGATATTTTTTTAATGCTGGAGTGTTTTTGTTTTTTTTAAAGAAAAGTCATCTTTTAGCTAATAAAACACCCCTGGGTTTATGGATCCTCCACTCTAGGGACTGCTTTATGTCCCACAACCCCAAGGAAGATAATTATTATAAAGTAGGATCTTTTGTTCCAACCACCTATCCATGGAAGTTGGATACATAATGAATGAGAATGCCCAAGAACACAAATAGTAAAATTAGATAGAATTAGATACATGGATGTTAAATAGAATGAAAGCATAATTAGAGTGGCTGGATCCAGTTGCGATTGTTCAAGGAAAGATCAGTGGAGAAGATCATTCTTATGAAGAGTCATGAAGGAGAATAGAGATGTGGATAAGTGAAGGAAGAGGTCATGGTGAATGAGGGAAGCAGTGCTGGTAGGATGCCTAAATAGGGGATAGAGGGGGTATCAAGGAACACACAGTGTATTTTAGTGGCTGTAAGATCAAGTCCAACAAATATTCTTAAAAGCAAAGCCAAGGTGGGGCTCAGTCCGTTAAGCGTCTGCCTTTGGCTTGGGTCGAGATGCCAGGGTCCTGGGATCGAACCCCATATCGGGCTCCCTGCTCAATGGGGAGTCTGCTTCTCCCTCTCCTTCTGCCCTGCCCCCTGACTTGTGCTCTCTCTTTCTCAAATAAATAAAATCATTAAAAAAAAGGCAAAGCCAAGGTAAAAGAACAGAAAATATAGTCTTTGTTGGGAAGGCCTACCCCCCTTCAGTACCATTCTCTACAATGTGCCAATCCCTACCTCCCAGGCAAATGTTCAGTATCTTAACACCCATTATATTGGAAAATGTCAGGCATTCTGAAGAATCCTGAATAGATACATAGTTTCAGAGAATTCCAGTGGTGTTACACCTGGGACATTTACCTGATCCTGGCTTAAATTGTTACTGGTTTGATGATTGAAAAGTCTTTGAAGTTACTGGTCCCTGATGGCAAAAATTCAGACCTCAGTAGAGAAAATATTTTGGAGTGAAGTATTTTGAAAGAGCCACAAAATCATATGACTGTGGCCACTAGGGAGTTTTGAGTTAGACTAAACTGTTCTAAGCACTGTCCGATAGAACTTTCTGCAATGGTGGCTGTGTTCTGTACCTGTGCTGTTCAGTACCATGACCACCAGCCCTGTGTGGCTATCGTGCACTTGAAATGTGGCAGGTGTGCCTGAGATGAGTTTTTAATTGTACTTAATGGCAGTTATTTAGATTTAAATAGCTACATGTGGTTAGTAGTTACGTTAATGGACAGCTCCACTTTATATAAGGACCAGCCTGGCTCCTGGCCTCTGGGGCCTACTTCTCGCAGATGGAATCACTCAGACTTTAGCTGTAGGGTCAATGACAAGTTTTGCTACAAATCTAGCTCTCGGTAGTTGCCTCAGAAATGTGCACAGGTGATTCTCATGTGGGTTGTCTGAAGATCACATCTGGAGAAATGTGGGTCTAGGTACCATGAGTTTACTGTTTGGTGTTTGGTTCCTTTGGTTTCAAATTGTAGTATGCATTAAAATCACCCAAAGGGCTTGTTAACTAGCACACAAGTTGCTGTCGCCCCAGAGACTGTGTTTCAGTACCCTTCAGTGGGGTGTGGCATGAAAATTTGCATTGCTAACAAGTTTTCAGGTGATTCTGTTGCTAGCACACTTTGAGCCTTGGACCAAGCCCCTATTTCAGACTCTAGTTCTAGTAACCCAGTTCTTGCTTTACTCCTTCCTACGTGAGTCCTTTTAAAAATCCCTTCAACGGCGCCTGGGTGGCTCAGTCGGTTAAGCGTCTGCCTTCGGCTCAGGTCATGATCCCAGGGTCCTGGGATCGAGCCCTGCATCGGGCTCCCTGCTCAGTGGGGAGTCTGCTTCTGCCTCTACCCTTCCCCCCTGCTCGTGATCTGTCTCTCTCACTGTCTCAAATAAATAAATACATAAATCCCTTCAAAATAATCCAGTTTCTCTGGACCTAGACTTTCTTTCATCAGTTCTCCCATGAGCTGAAGTAGTACCCTGAACCCCAGTACCTGTGACCTCGCTTCCAGACCTCCCAGTTTCATGTCTGGAATCCTGCTATGCTTTCCTTGGTGTCAAACTCTTCTTGACCTTGTATGGTAGCTGTCCCTGGACTTCTCTCTCACCAGCTCCCCACTACTGAGGGCTTCTTCATATTGCTTAGTGTTGAAACTTGCCTAAACACTTGCCCCACCGCAATAGGCCTGTCTAGTGCCCTCGCCTCAGCCCCCGCCTGGCCTGTCCCTTGCCCTCTGGGCTCCAGTTTTGACACACCATTAATATAGAGTACCTGCCAAGGGAATTGACCTGGTTTGGCATCTTTTCCACCAACAATTCGAGTAAGGTCGTTGAGAGGTTGGGTGAGGTTCTCGAAAATTTTTTCCGCTTCAGTGGAATTTTCATAGTCCATATTGGAAAAAACAGTTTCAGCACGGGTGCGTGTCATAGAAATGTGTGGGACAGAAACTCTTCCACATGGAAATGGCACTAGAAACATGGGAAAAAAATTTAGTATTCTGATATTTCTCATTGGCAAGCAGAGCGTGTATTACAGAAATTGAGGATGAGGCCTGTCCTTGTCACTTCTGAGAAGCAGGCCCATCAATATTTTAAAAATCTAATCAATGAATATAGTCTCAAACTAAAAGGTTAATTGCATTATTTTCATGGAAAGTTTTCAAACCCTTCATGAAAAGAACATTTGGCTCAGGGATCCATCATCTTTACGGAAATAGAATAGGTGTTCCAGAATCAAATTTTGTAAGAGTTTTATAAAGTCTAAGGGCTTTTTTTTTTTCTTTACTAAAAAGCCTTACTCCTAAGTACTGTCCCTAAATGGGATTCTGATGACTGGTGCCCTGTAACTTTAACTTTAGAATTAGGTAAATGGGACTTCTGCTGCTTCTTGTGAACCAGGCTTTCTTTAGTAGACTAGAATGCCTTCTAGACACCAAGGTGGATTTAGGGGTATGCTGGCGAGAAATTATGATTTAATTATTTAATTTGGTTAAGTATTAACCAAGTAAATTACTGGGGCACCTGGCTGGCTCAGTTGGAAGAGCACGTGACTCTTGATGTTGGGGTCATGAGCTTGAGCCTCACGTTGGGTGTAGAGATGACTTCAACTTAAAAAAAAAAAAAACAAACCCTTTAACCAAAGAAATTACTAATATGATTATCATAGCCACATCCGCCTGGGAACTGGCCACCTTTTTACCTTGGGTCAGTTTATTTCCTAAAGACAAGAAATCATCTCCTGATACACTGGGGACAACCAGAATGGAAATTTGTAGTCAAGCAAAGTCACCTCACGTTTCATTTTCATTTCTCACTTTCCTTCTAACCACATTCCTTCTAACAGACATTTCTATAGCAACCAGCTGCAGCAAAGTATCATGAAGACAGCATGTGGTTGGGAAAACAGGAAATTAGTTTAAAATACTTATGTATAAATATACATCATCAACAATGGCTAGAGAAAAGGGACCATTACTGTTGAAAGGCAGGAGAGCTTATTTTAGGTTGGGCCTACTTACTCTGCTAAGGATAAGGCTATATTCAAATCTAACACTTAATGGCTCAAGGTGGTTCTCAATTCTTTTTTTTTTTTTTTTTTTTCTAACATAGAAGGGCTTATAAGGGTTTAGCTACTATGCCATCTTTCTATGCTGGAAGTTAGATTCTGAAGGTTCAAACATATAGATCTTCTTCTCTGGAGCTGAGCTAGCTGTGAAGCATTGCATGTAAAGAACTGGGCAGAAGGATGGGTGGGTAGGTCCCTGAAGCATTAGAGACTCTTCATTTTAGTTGCAACAGTATATATACTCTTGGCGTCTGGCCCTTTCTTTCGTTTCCTCTGCCGGGTGCTTTGGTGAGATAGATATCAAACCCCGTTAACAGAGGAATGGTGCATTATTTAATGTATCAATTTAATACCAGGCTTTGAAAATGCAAAAGAAATGATACCTAGTTTGCTTCAAAAAGGCCCCTCATTTATCAAATATCGTTGATCCTGCGGAGCCTACTTTTTTTTTTTTTTTTTTTTATCAAAGTTTCTATGGCTTTCATTTCAGAGAAGAGCAGTATGAGTGTGGAGTGGAGATGTTCTGAATGCACTGTCAACACGGTGGCCTGGTTGACATGACTGGGAAACATTGTTTTGTGGTGGTCAGCCTGGCACAACTTGAAAGACATGGTCGTTGGAACTCTTCGGATGCCAAGCGTGTAAACTCAGCCTGAGACCCAAGGATAGGAAATAACCTTCTCAGAGTAAGCCAGCCACACCCTGACAGAATCAGGCTTAACAGTCACCATTCCATGTACTAGAAGCCTATCAGTCAGTCAATCAGTTATGTATCTTGTATGGCCTGCGATTACTACAGCAATTTGACTCGATAAATTACAAATATACAGAAATCACACAAATTGATTGCTTCATGATCGAAAAGTCAGAAAAAAATGGGCATGGAAAAGAATGCAGACTGAGGACAGTTGCAGAATTTCTATTTAAAATGACGATGCCATTTGGAAAGTTGTCCAATTCAAGCTACTAATCTTTTCTATGATCTCAAAAGGAAGTAGAAACAAATAGGGATTATAAAAGTAGGTAGGCTAGTTAAAATGCCCTGAAGGTTCAAATATAGATTTGGAGGATGGATCTCCCCAGGTTAAAAAAAAAAAGCAACTTATTTAGATTTTGACCTGTTGGTTCACAGGACCTTTGGTCTTCCGCAAGTTGGTACCCTGTGGTGCAAGAGCAAACCACCTTGTTACCAGCGCCCAATTTACAAAACTGCGTGCATCTGCCATTCTTAATGTTGCATGTTACATCTGAAAGAGAGCAAAATCAACAGCAATAGCATCATTTCACATGCATTTCTCAAGAGTACATGAAACCACTGACTCATGGATAGGTCAAATATAAGCAGGGGGCATTCATGGAGAGAAGCTTGGGAGCCTCGAGCTAAGAGTGGAAGGAAAGATAAAATTCTTAATAAGGCATAAAAATGGCAGCAATATATTTGATTTGGCATAAACTGAAGGTTTGGGTATTCTACTTTCACTAAATCTTGGACTGCAATTTTAAGAAGCTGTTTATTAAAGGATAATATATATTCAGAGAAGTCCCTCAAAACTTCAGGGTGAATTTTCACAAAGTGTGTGCACCTGTTTAAACACTAAACCGATCAATGCATGGGCCATTATCCACATCCCAGAGGCTCTCCCCATGCCCCCTTCCACCACTACACCGGTCCTCCTTTCCAAAGTTGCCATCCATTACCAGATTCTAAGAGGGAATTTTGCCTGTTAATGAACTTTATGTAAATAGAAGCTCACAATATGCACTCCTCTGTGTCTTTCATGTAACACTTTGTGAGATTCATCCATGTTATTTGTACAGCAGTGGTTCATTTGCATGCTAAGTAGTATTCCGTTGTGTAAATATTACTGTTTTATTCATTTTACTGTTGATGAATATTTGAGCTGACTTTCCAGTTTTGGGCTCTTAGGTGTAATACTGTAAAGAACATTCCTAATACATATCTTTTGGTAATATATGCATGAATCCTGGGTATATACTTATGAGTGCAATTGTTGGCTCATATGTTCAGGTTTAGTAGATACTGCCAAGTAGTTTTCTGACATAATTGTACAAATTTAAATTCCCAGCGTCGGTGTGTGAGGGTTCCAGTTCTTGGACATACATATTGCTGGTTTCTTCTCCCACTCTGACTTGCCTTTTTGTCCTAAAATAGTGTATTTTGTTGAATAGAAGTTCATAGTTTTTTTTTTTAATGTTTTATTTATTTATTTTTAAAGATTTTTATTTATTTATTTGAGATAGAGAGCACAAGCAGGGGAGCGGCAGAGGGAGAAGGAGAAGCAGGCTCCACAGGGAGCCCGATACGGGGCTTGATCCCAGGACCCTGAGATCATGACCTGAGCTGAAGGCAGACACTTAACGGTCTGAGCCACCCAGGCACCCCCATAGTTTTTTTTTTTAAGATTTGTTTATTTATTTTAGAGAGTGGGGGCGCAGAAGGAGAGAAAGAATCTCAGACTTCCTACTGAGTTTGGAGCCTGATGCAGGGCTTGATCTCATGACCCCGAGATCATGACCTGAGCTGAAATCAAGAGTTAACCGCCTGAGCCACCCAGGTGCCGCACTGAAGTTCATAGCTTTAATATAATCCAATTTATCTAAGCACACTTGAAGCTGGCTGAGGTGGGTATATATCAGCACAAGAGAATGAAATCAGGTCCTTTAAGGTGGCTAAATGCCAAAGATATTATGTGTGGGCACTTATGAGCATTCTAGTGGCCCACATTTTCTTTACTTTCCTATGCAGTCTCCCTTATTAATATGAGGCGGTGTTGTCTCTTTTAATCCTTTTTGTCTTGGATTCTATTTTGCCTGATATTAAGATTGCTTCACCAGTTTCTTTTTGTTAGCATTTACCTGGAAATATTTTTACATCCATTTAGTTTAGCCTCCTGGTGTAATTTTATTCTAGGTATCTTTTTTTGTCAACAGCATACAATTAGATTTTTAACTCCAGACTGAAAATTGCCATTAACCCCAATTCACATTAACTCTGACTTCTGTTAGAATGGCAAAAATTGACAAGGCAAGAAACAAGAAATGTTGGAGAGGTTGTGGAGAAAGGGGAACTCTCTTACACTGTTGGTGGGAATGCAAGTTGGTACAGCCACTTTGGAAAACAGTGTGGAGGTGCCTCAGAAAATTAAAAATAAAGCTACCCTATGACCCAGCAATTGCACTACTGGGTATTTACCCCAAAGACACAGATGTAGTGAAAAGAAGAGCCATATGCACCCCAATGTTCATAGCAGCAATGTCCGCAATAGCCAAATTGTGGAAAGAGCCGAGATGTCCTTCAACAGATGAATGGATAAAGAAGATGTGGTCCATATATACAATGGAATGTTACTCAGCCATCAGAAAGGATGAATACCCAACTTTCCCATCAACATGGTTGGGACTGGAGGAGATTATGCTAAGTGAAATAAGTCAAGCAGAGAAAATCAATTATCATATGGTTTCACTTATTTGTGGAACATAAGGAACAGCATGGAGGACGTTAGGAGAAGGAAGGGAAAAATGAAGGGGGTGGAAATCGGAAGGGGAGACAAACCATGAGAGACTATGGACTCTGAGAAACAAACTGAGGGTTTTAGAGGGGAGGGGGTGGGGGGATGGGTTAGTCCAGTGATGGTATTAAGGAGGGCACGTACTGCATGGAGCACTGGGTGTTATACGCAAACAATGAATCATGGATCACTACATCAAAAACTAATGATGTATGGTGATTAACATAACATAATAAAATTAAAAAAAAACCTCTGACTTCTGATCTATTTGGTTTATTCGTGCCATCTTATTTTGTATTTTTTAATTACCGTGTTTTCCCTTTGTTTCTCCTATGCAGTCTCAATAACAGGAAGTAGCATGGTTCAGGGCTGGCTAGCTGAGACCTGCTGAGTTAAGAGAAACAGGCTCTGCCCTTGGGCTTATTTCTGTCTCTAGAGCAGCACAGGAACACAATGGATAGGAGATGCCTTCCTCCTTACCTAGCTGTTCAACAACAGTACCACTTTCAAGAGAAACGCTCACTTGTTGGTGTAGTAAGAACATGGAAAGTGTGAAAAAGAGTGACTCTATTAGACATCTGCTATGTACCACCCTAGTTCCTCTCAGCCCCATGGCTATCTTTGCCAGTGCTGTGGCCATCCGCTGCTCTGCAGCGACTTCTGACCTCATACAGGTGCAGCCTTGAATTGCCTTGGCTCGCATTCACACCATGTGCCTCTCCCTTCTTACCTGGCACTTCCCTGTTGACGCTGAGGCATGGGATCCTGCATCACCTGTGCGGGCCCCCCAGTGAGTACAACCTGGAGATGTGGGGGAGTTAAGGGCCCCTCGGCTAAACTTCTGACTACTGGGAGACAGATGCTGATGGACAAATTCTTTCATCACTTCTCCCCTCCCAGATGGACTGTCCTGAAGTCAGTTCCTCTGGCTCCATGGAAAATAGTCCCAGGAGATCCAGTGATCAGTTGCAGATGAGGAGAGATGACTCTTTCTAGGATCTGTTCTCCTTTCCTCACTGCCTCACGCCCCTGTCCCTTACTCTTGCTCCCTAGGATTGCACACCCTAATAAATAAGCTCGAGTCACAGACTTGGGGAATCCGGGCTAACAGAGTGACTATATGGGTTTGGAGTATATTATGGATTGTTGAGTGTTGGATCTCACTTTTCAAATTCTATTTTACATAGGCTCGCATAGATTAATGTAATCATTTGCTCATGTTCCTTACTGCCACTTCAGGAATTAAGGGGAAGCAAATCAACTGTTGCCGCATAGGTAAAGGAACCCGCCTGAGCTTTAATCTGTGCTGCCAATAATCTAAGTGCGTGAGCCAAAAAGATGGCACTTGGTCCTTCATATTTATTCCCTTCATATTTATTTTTAAAAGACCTTTCTCCTTACTCATGGTGATTACATCCCTGGCTCTTTTCATGTTTTTGGCTATCATTTTGTTGTTACAAAGCAATACTAAAGTGTTCAGCCAACTCAAATACCACCTGTAGAAAGTGTTCAGTCAATATGAGATTGTGGTCAGTTCACAGAGGTAGGTGGTAGGTGCAGCCTAGTGTGGTTCAGGGCATGTATGATGGGAATGAATACACTCAGGGTGGTTTTCCCAATTCTGATTCTGTGTCCTTGGCTTAAGTTACTAGACCTGTCCACCATTTTCCTCATGTGCCATCTTTCTTCATGGCTTGTGTTGTGTGTGCAGTGGGAAATATTGCTGTCCAATCAGCAGTCTTTTGCTCTCAGAGAAAGGACTCAAGATTCTGGAAATAGAATAGTAGCCCAAGGAGTTCCAGTGGGGAGGTCTCTAGTCCAGGATCTAAGGAACAGTCACTATGGGACTCATTCATCAGTGCTTTATTGAGCATTTAGATGTCCAGCACTGTGTTGGGTATGGGTTCTCCCTGGTCCCGAGGCTGGTCTCTGTGCCTAGAATATCTGTTGAGCCTCTCAAAGCATCTGTTCTTTTTCCCCTTCATATTAGCCCAAACACCTCTTTCTAATTCTGCCCCTGCCTACTACCAAAGTTATCCTGTTCTGCTTTATTTTACTCTGCCTTCATTTTCCCTCATATATTCTGTGATGTGAAAACTAAAGCTCAGACAAAAGATGTTCTATTTAACAAGCTTACCATAGAATATACTGGTATTCAGCTACACTCGAGATATTTTCTTTCTCCATTCCACAGAAATACTCAGTAAATAAGAGTGTGGTGTCTACAGTGTGTCAGCAAAGTGTAAAAAGTGTTTATGTGCTTGTGATTTTTCTCTCTCCCTCCTATCTTACTGTGGGTAGATGCCTTTTGTACTCTTCAAAGGGGAATGACCCAAGTTCTTACAGACCTTGGTCTATCTGGAAAGGCCTCAGACGTGATGTGTAAATGGGGACCTACAGTGGTCATTATTCTAACCACGGGGACACAGTAGCCAATTCATTGTTATTCTTTTAACTAGAAAGCACGCCCTGAATGTTTGTACCTCTTTCTCCCAGAGAGGAGTCTGATGAACAAGGGAAAAGGCAAATAACAAGATCTTAACAATGGAAATCTCCCCCCCCCACACACACTTTTTTTTCCAAGACAAGGGTGAGGCAAGAAATTTGGGGCTCCAGTGCTCTGTAAACCGTGCTGTCCAGCAGCCTTTGAAGTCAGTCCGTAGATCGGTTTGAAGCAACAGCTTAAATGGGAGTTTGTATATGCTTCTGTTTTCCTCTAGTGTCTGCGATAAAAAAGATTTTTGGGAGAATTCCCACTTTGTCTCTGGACTAACTGCACCAAGAGGATTTTTCTTGACCTTGATCAGGTAGACCGGGGGAGATCAACGCTCCCTAGAGGCCAGATACGGTAGCAGACGAAGTTGCAACTGCAGAGCCCTTCCCAAACCAACGTGTGCGGGACCTGAGGCCTGAGGAGGTGGCGGGTCTAGACAACACTTCTGCTGTGTGGCCCACAACCTCACGTGGGTAGCAAACCCTGTTACGGAAGTTCTGTGCTTATATTTACATTCCTCGGGGTAATTCTCCTCCATTAAAGTGTCTTCATTTTAAACTAAAGACATTTAGGAATATTTAGTGCTAAACATTATTTTTAAAAAATTGCTCCTAATTTTATTTTATTTATTTATTTATTTTAAAGTAAGCTCTGCACCCAACGTGGGGCTTGAACTCACAAGCCCGAGATCAAGAGTCGTGTGCTCTACCGACCGAGCCCGCCAGGCGCCTCACTAAACACTATTTTCAATTATACTCTACTACAATGTGCCCTTCATTTTGAACTGAGACTAATTGAGTTATTCATTCCCTCAGCTCCAATGGCTATATTATTTAAGCTGCTGATGAGTAACTACTCCACAGATTTCCGTAGGTTTCCATAATAGCAGGATCAGGTTTATCTACGGAAATCTGAATTTGAAATTAGAAACTTTCAGATGAAAGTAACACTGCAGAGATCTCGAGCAAGTTACCACAACCCCAGGAAAGGTAACCCAGGCATTGGTTTGCCCCCATGCTGGGAAATTTGAGGGGATGGGGCGTACCCCGAGCCAGGGGTATCAGATCCTCTACCTGCATCCATTCTTTTCTTTCTTTTTAAATGTTTTTGCCCTGCCACCTTTTCCTTTTGTTATCTTCTATTCTTTTTTTAAATCTTTTTAGCTCTCAAAGGAAGATGATCTGTGGAGTTCTCTTTAGTACCGACAAGATTTCTGAACAACATTACAGGTGACTTTTTTTTCCCTTTCTCTGTAGGACAACTGCAGCTGCTGAGTTTCATTTTGTTTTATGTCTTTTTCATCTGTGTGTCAGGTGGATTGCGAGAAAGTCTTAATAGAGTCCTGCCAATTTTCTACTCTTTGCCCTTAGTCAGGTAGACTGTGCTGTTGAATTCTTTCCCTAGGATTGCATCTCCATTCTTCTGGAGTTTCAGAGGAGAGAGAGACTCTGTCATTAGCATGGTGTGCCTTTCACAACCATAATACCAGTAATCTTGCATCCAGAGATAATAAGCAAGTAGGAGAAGGACTTGGGGATTTACTGTTCCAGTTGCCAAAATCCCGGGGGTGGGGGGAATATTCTAGGCTATAAGGAGAAAAGATGCACAGTGCTCCTAGATTTGCTATGCAACTCTTTCAATGTGATCCATATAGTCAAATTCAGGAGTGAGCTCCGATTTTTGTCAACAAATTTAACATGTGAAGTGGTTAGTATGTGCAGAGAAGTGGCTATTTTATGGAGAATTGGCCTCACCATATCTCAGTTCTATATTTCATTGACTTCCACTGCCTATGTTGATAACGATTTAGTCACGAGTTCAATTTTATGGGTTTGATTTTCTTTGCATTTTGTGGATAGGAGAAGGGTGGGTTTTGGTCAGACAAAGTGAAGTTCAAGTTCTAGCTCAACCACTTACTGCCTCTGTGATTTTGAGCTGTCTGAGCTATAGTTTCCTCATCTGCACAGAATGGGGATAATAACGGTACTGAGGGCATATGGTCGTATTGAGGATTAATAAGTGAGGGGAGCATCATTACCACTTAATATTAGCTACCAAATATTATTATTGCTCTTACTGTAGTTTCTTGAACTCATCCAAGAAACTAGGACTACAGACCCAATGAATGTTTATAAGCTTTGAAAGTATATGCTTTACACAATGGAATATTATCAGCCTTTTTAAAAAAGGAAATCCTGTCTTATGCAACAACACAGATGAACCTGGAGTACATTACGCTAAATGAAATGAGCCAATCACAGAAGGACAAATACTGCATGATTCTACTTATTTGAGGTGTCTAAAATAGGCAGACATATAGAAACAGAGAATACAGTTGTGTTTGCCAGGGGCCGAGGGAAGGGGAAATGGGGGAGCTGCTGTTCAGCGGGTATAATGTTTCAGTTACGCAAGATGAAGGAGTTCTAGAGATGTGCTGAACAACACAGTGCCTAGAGTGAACAGTACTGTATTGTACACTTCAAAATTTGTTAAGACTATAGGTCTCCTGGGACAGCTGGGTGGCTCAGTCAGTGAAGCGTCTGCCTTCTGCTCAGGTCATGATCTCAGCATCCTGGGATCGAGTCCTGCATCGGGCTCTCTGCTCAGCAGGGAGCCTGCTTCTCCCTCTCCCTCTGCCCCTCCCCTTGCTTGTGCTCTCCCTCTCTCTCTCTCAAGTTAATAAAATAAAATCTCAAAAAAAAGAGTATAGATCTCCTGTTAAGTGTTCTTTACCACGATAAGAATATGTTTTTAAGAGAAAATTATGATACATAAATATTGCATTTTCTAGTTTCATCTGGTTCCACAGGGAAGTGTGGAACCACGAGTAATCAAAAAATAGTTACTTACCTAATTCACAGTTCTTTCCTTCAAATCCAGCTTGACACCAACATTCATAGGAATTAATATCATCTTTGCATATGCCACCATTTAAACAGGGATTGGACTCACATTGATCTCCATCTTTGAGATAGGTTAAGAAAATTGAATTAGCAAATAAACTGCTTAGAATGCCTCCGTGCACAGACTCATGGGGAGGGGAGCCTGATTTTAGGGTCAAAACTGCTGACGCTGCTGCTTATGGGATGCCCCCTGTCTTCCTGAGTTTCTAAGAGCAACCCAAACAAAGGTTTTCAGGCTACTACCATCCTAGGAAGAGGGAGAAGAATGTTGGAGGTTAGAAATGGACTATCTGAGCATAGGGGGAGAAGGCTTTTCATTCCTTTCTTCAAGAATGAGGACAAATTAGCTCTAAATCAAACCCCATCCCTTCAACAATTGGTATCTCTGTCATACAGGCCTGTCGTGGCAGGTCTTGCAAAACATGCTGAGCTGGAGAGCAGATGGGACTTCTCCTCAGAGCCCTGGCAGCCAGAAGCATCTCTCCCTGCTGAAAGGTATTCTGCTGTCTCTGAGTTAGGTCCCAAATGGTCTAGGTAAAGTGAGAAGCAACTTTTCTTTTTAAAATTTTTTTTAAAGTTTTAATTTTTAAATTTTTATTTTTTTAGTTTTTTTTAAGTGTTAATTTTAATTCCTGCTTGTTGACATATAGTGTTACATTAGTTTCAGATGAGACACTGCTTTTCCCACAAAGAATCGAAAACAAAAAGGTTCTGAAGATCTGCGTTATTTATGTATAGGTCGGCTGTGTTTCCTCTCTACCTTTCCTGAAGTTTGGACACTCATGGAGTTCTTGAGAGCCTTAGAAGACACCTGGGGTAGGAAACCAGGAGGAAGGACTAGGCAAGTGGAGAAGGGTCGGGATAAGAAGGGAGCCTTTGAGTCTTGTTTCTGAAAGCTCTTGCTCAATCCATACTGCTAAGGAAGCTGCGGGAGAAAGGGATGAATAGAACCACAAGGGAGATGGGTACACACCTTGAACTAAGAGAAACAGCTCTGAAGAAAGAAATAAGAGCTAGGTCGGCCAGAGTAAGGGGTAAAGATGACCTAAGAATGAAAGAAAGAGAAAGGGGGCGATGAAGGAGAAATTTCTAATTCTTGGTCCGACTTTGGAGCAACGCCCCCACCCCGCCATCTAGTGTGTAGGTTGCTTGCCCCGGGGGCAGGAGCAGCTCATCTGTCACGCTCTTGGTCAGGAGTTCGCATCCAGCTCCCATGGACTAAGGGCTCCTATCCCTTTCTCAGACATAGTCCTTCCCTGGAAAATCTGCTTGCTGTAAAGATTAGACCTTGTCCCCTCTGCCCCTTGATCCAGTGTGCTTTTGCACAGATAGTTCAATTTGTTCCAATTCTATGAAAACAAAATACGTTATCTCTGGTTTATTGTTATTGATGTTCAAACTGGTCTAAAAAACGAGCTCCATTTGCACTTTATATTATAGACCAACGGATCTGCATTATTTAGGATGTTGCACTGGAAGGCTCTGGGCTTGCAGCCAACTACACAGCGACTCGTTTGCTGAGACGTATCTTTAAAGTGAGTGTCATTTTATCCTGCATTTAGTCCTCCTTTGGGTGCTTGTCTGTGTGTACTTTGGGCTCAGGCAAAGCCACAGACAGTAGGGGTCAAAGACAACAAGGGACAAGACCTTGACGAGTGAGAGATTCCGTTGAAGGCTCCTAGGTGGTTGTTTAATGAGTAACCGCATCTAGATCTGAAGGCCAGGAGGGGTGATCGTGAGAGCAAGGCCTGGCTCGTTAGAGAAGTTGGGTTCTCTTCTGGGCTCTGTGACTCCCCAACTGGATGACCTCTGGCAAGTCTTTTAGCCTCCCTAAGCCTCAGTGTCCTCTGTAAACTGAGGCTAATAATGCTTTGCTCACTGGGTTGGTGTGTGGATTAAATATGACAGGCACTCTGTAAACTGTAAAGTGCTTGACGGATGCCAGCTAGCTCATGTGCTTGGACGATCTTTCTTCTTCCACCAGGCTGTTGATAGTAGAGGATAAGGCAGGCATGAGGGGCTTGCGCCCTGCAGTATGTGAAAGCCCACAGGGTAAGAAATAGCATCGGCTATTTTGGGGTGGTTAGGAATCTCGGCTGCAACTGAAAAGAGGCAGGGAGTTATTTTCTTTTTGCTTTTTTGTTCTCGTTTTTGGTGGATGAAGCAGTAGTGACAGAATCATGCCCCTGAGGTTTCCGGGATATCTTTACCCTGGATACAGTAAACAACGTGGCCTTTGACCCAGAAAGCAGGGGCTCAGCTTCAAAATATGGTGCTTAAGAGGTTCTGACCAACCCCTGCTGGGGAGTGGGGTGGGCAAACGAAGGGGTCATGGGAGTTTAAATACAGCCTGGATTTTTTTTTGGGGGGGGTGGGGAAGTAGAAATTGATTTGCTTTAAAAATCTAACACAAGGGGCACCTGGCTGGCTCAAGTTGGTGGAGTGTTCGACTTTTAATCTCGGGGCTGTGGGTTCGAGCCCCATGTTGGGGGTAGAGATTACTTAAAAAGAAAATCTTAAAAAAAAAATCACAAGATTTCAAGTTTTAAATATAATGGAAATAAAGAATAAAAAGTCTCATTTGGACTAACGGCAGGGGAACACCTGAGTAGAGAACTGGGTTGGTAGTCTTCATTACTAACAGCAAGGAAAGGCCGAGAAAGTCAATGTAATGGAGTGGACCTCATCCTCCCTCAGGAGTTAAAAACAAAAGTGGAGAAATTGAGTTACTAGAGTATGAACAAGTTCCAGAATAGCAAGTGGAATATAGCACTGGATCTCCACTTGCTGGAACTCAGTGAATTTGCTGTCTAGGTTCTGTCCGTGTGGATGGTCTTAGATAAGTCAACCTCTGGAACGTACGCTGCCTCAAAATCCTGCTGCTGGATTTTACGTTAGTTTTAAAGCTCGGTTGTCATGGAAGTTTTGACTTTTCCTCCTTTTGGTCAATTCATTCAACAAATATTTATTCAGTGCTTCTGTACCAGATAGTGTTCAAGGTACCAGGAATACATCAATAAACAAACACTTGAACACCCCTGCCAATGTGAAGCTTGCATTCTAGTGAGGTGGGGAAAATAGATAATAAATAATAGAAGTAAGAACATTCATTATATGTTCCCTCAGATGGTGAAAAGTGCTGTGAAAAATAGGAGAGGAGGTTGCGGTATCTAGGTGATGGGGTTATAGGGAGGCAGGTTGAAGTACTAACAGATGGTCAAGGTAGGTAGGCTTCATCGCGATGGTGACATTTGGCTGAAGAGCTGAAGGAGGGGAGGGAGCGAGCCTAGGGGAACCTGGCAGAGGAGCATTCCACGTTCAAGGAACAGTCAGGTCAGAGACCAGAGCGGAAGCATGCCTGGAGTGTGCTGGGAGCCCCAGGGAGGCCAAGATGGCTGCCCCTCTCCTCCCCGCAAACCTCCCCACCCCTACATGTGAGGAGGAGAGCAGGAGAGGAGGGTCTGAGGGCCAGTGGAAAGGGAGGGCCGGGACGATCATGGAGGGCCTTGTAGGCCA
Source organism: Phoca vitulina (assembly GCF_004348235.1). Taxonomy (NCBI): domain Eukaryota; kingdom Metazoa; phylum Chordata; class Mammalia; order Carnivora; family Phocidae; genus Phoca; species Phoca vitulina. The sequence goes on from NW_022589742.1 coordinate 7,863,263, forward strand.
TCATAAGGAGGACTTCTAAGCAATAAACATTTAAGTCAGTCAGCGTTTTCACATTCTCTGCCGAAGACTGCAAACTCCCTCTCAGTCCCCAGGTGCAGTCATCTTAGTTTCTTCCTTCCAGCTGCCTGGAGTACAACAATGTCTTGTTGAAGCCCTAGGGAGGAGTAAGCTTATCTGCCAGCTCATAGCCACCCCGCCCCCCACCACCACGGGCATAAACCTGTCGTATATCACCATTCAGTCTTGGGTAAAAGAGTCAGACCCTTTTGACAGAGTTTAATATATTGTCTGTTTACACAGAGAAATGATACCTAATTCTCAGATGTTTCCTATACCAGCTAGAGGAAAAAATTAATTGCTTACCAACATATTGCTTCCAAAATTCAGTCTATAAAGAAAAAGAGGACAAGTTAGTGGTAGTACTCAAAATATTTTGGATTCGATTCTTCCCCTTTTATAACTTTTATAATACATATATATGGGTAGACATTTTAAAATTCCAAAGAGAAGTTTCTTTCTTTCTTTTTTTTCTTTTTTAGTTTTCTGTACTTTGCTCTGCATCTGAAGAATATTATGTGGAGATACTCACGGTTTTTTCAGTGTTTTCAAAAACTTCTCGAGCTTCTTCAAAACTACACTTTTCTTCCATACATTCTCTCTCAAGGTTACCTTGAACAAACTCTTCCAGTTTACCTGAATTATACCTCTTTGGCCGATTCAGAATTTTGGTGGCATTTTTGCGATCAAGAAAAACTGAAATTCAAAAGAACAATTCTTTAGCTTTAGGAAAAAGAAAACATCATGAAAATTAAATACATCTCTTAAGAAAGGCTTTGTTTTTAATCCAAGTAATCCCAAAGCCAATTTATCTTTGGGGCATGGAACCAAAATCTGTGATGTCCTCATGGTACTGTATACACATGGAGATTTAGGAATTAAAATTCAATTTGGCTTTTAGTCAAGAGAGTTCCAGTAATGAAAGGTCAGATTTTCAATCGTATCTGAATTTACTTTGGATGAAAGAGAAAGTTCCCAAATAAGCAGTTAAGTTCACACTTTGTCATCATTTGAAAATAGC
>NW_022589742.1:7866840-7911512 GCF_004348235.1 Phoca vitulina
GGCCCAGAGAGCACACTAAAGTGTCAGAGCCGGGATTTCGGGGCATTGGCAGTCAGACTGCACAGCCCATTCTCGAAGCTATGATGCTGTGTCCTGTAATCATGTCAGATGCCCAAGACCACCCTCCACGCTTCTCTGAACCGGTTCCCCTTCCACACCCAGATGGTGATGGGGGGGTTAAAGAGTACACGTATCAGGATGCGCACCGAGTAATGTATACAATTGTTGGGTCACTATATTGTGCACCCGAAACTCATATAACAGTGTACCATGTAACCAGCTACCCATACTGGAATCGAAATAAAAAACTTAGTAAGAAAAAAAAATAGTAAAAAAAAGAATTTTGTCAGACTGAGCATTCTAGATCAGCCATCAGCGTTATTCGCGTTTATACTTCTGATGACCCAATAATTGGGTTCTGGTGTCCAAACTCCTTCATTTCAGAGTTTCATTATCTGATGACCTGACCCTGTCTAGCTATCCTACCTCACTTGTCATATTTAATATTCAAAACCTACTGAGTTCCTGAAAGACCTCACATTCTTTGTGGATCTGGATCTTTGCACACATGTGATTCTCTCTGCGTGTAATGCCCTAGATCAGACATTTAAGGAGACTGAACCTACTCATCTTTTAAGACCCATCTTTTAAGATACTGTCAAGTGTTTTCCCAGTTAACATATTCCTTTCTGTATGGTCCTTTAGCACCTGGCACACATTTTATCACCTTACATTGAAATCTCTCGCTTGACTTTGTGGGGCTTTAGGTCAAAGAGGGAATCTGGATTATCCCTGTGCCCCTGATACCTCACCCCAGTACCTGGCACCATGCTAGTCGCTCAGTTTTGTGACGTTTTGTAAAGCGTACGGACCGAAGCTGTCTCTCATTCATTCATTCTGAACGAAAGACACCTTCAGCCCAAACACCTTATAAAACTGAATTGGTTTCACAGAACAGTTTTGATTTCAAGATTCTAAACAGATGCAAATAATACCTAAGGGCAGCAGTCATGAAAATGTAACATCTCTGTAAGTCATTCACAGAAACAGCTTTTCGAAGCCAGTGACAGTTTAAGTGATGCATCAGTGCTGCCGTCCTGAGGGAAATCTCCTGGCTCTCTCCTCAAGGGCCTGTTATCTCTGACTACAAGGACTCCAGAATCACACTGCCTTTCTCCTCAGTATTGTCTGAGGGTCATTTATTTAGCCTCTCTTCGGGTTTATCTCTTCTAGCCATTATTTCCCCAGCGCAGAAATCCTAGTCCCTCCCCCCGCCCCTCCCCGCCACCATACCTCTCCTTTTTTCCAACATCTGAGGTCTTCAAGGGAGAAGTAGCCCTCTTGAAACGTCCATTATCTCAGCACTTATCCTGAAGGAGGGACTTGGATCTTTTGTCCTCCTAGATCTCACACTGATGAGATATGTGTGAAGACTTAGCTTTATGTCCTACTTGGTGAATTCTCCCGCTAAATTTCTTTCTTTCTTCACTCTACCCACTTGGCTAGTTTGATTTAATCTTTGCATGCTCGGATCATCATTCCTGCATTTCAGTCTGACATCATGTCTGGAGAGGGAAACACAGGGCCAGTCTGCTTTCCGGGGACCCTTAGGGTTGGCACCCCTGATCCTGGTACTGTCAGCTACTAGATTTGATTAGAGTAGGTTGACAAGTAAGGGTGATAAATGTTTCCTGTGAGAACACACTGTCTGCCTAAATGGGGTAATTTCTTCCCTGTGTGCCTTCCTTTGGGAAATGCATAAAGTCACTGAAGTTGTGAAAAAACCAAGTGATACACATTGCATTAACGAAGTTCCTACTCCTTATGTCAGTTCTTGGACTTGTTTTGCTCAAGTGAGTATTGGGTTTCCCCATGTATTAACTCTGTGATGTTTAGAATCAGAGACAAAATAATTTTTCCTAATTTATGAAAAACTTTAGGGATAAGTAACAACTTAGTAATGAAAAGTTTGTTGTAAGTACAACTTAAAATTGTAGGTGTATGATTTTAGGGATATTTAAAATTAGAGGCTTGCCTCATTATGTAGTTCTAAAATTTTGAAACAGGTCAGATACCTTAAAATCAAACTTTGTGTGTAAATAAAGCCATTGTTTGTAGCTTTAATGTGACACATCCCATTTTGATCTCAAAATGGTGAGTTAAAAAAAAAAAACAACAAAATGACAGGGTTAATGTCTTCTTCACAGTCTGCTGTTTCCTGGTTAAAACATTTTCCCACTCTTACTTTTCTTTAACCAAGGAGGTGACTGTTTTCTAAGCAGAATTACATTGTCAAATCACAAGCCTAACAGTGTCCATTAAAAATAAAAGTACCGTAAGCATTGTAGATCTATTTAGTTTTAACAATTAAGAAGACGCAGCTACCAGAGAACCAGTACTTAGCAACCCACATGCTGACAACGAGAATCTGAAACGTTGCTGTCAAATCCTGTAATCGTTCTTTAGTGAAGATAGCACCAGACATTTCTAGATCTAAAAGACAAGCATACTCAATGTATCTTTAAAAAGGAAACAAACCTGTACATTCAGCACTGAGTAGATATCCTAAAAGGCAGATGGTGACGAGGCCCAGTGATTCTGCCATGATCCTATTCAGGCACTGCATAACCTTTGCTGACGAATTGTGCAAGTGGTAAGGTTGACCAATTGTTCCAAAGTACAAGCCGAGCTGTATTTACTTCTGGGAAACAATGTCCATCTCCCTCAGTGGGTCTTTGGGCTATTTCCAATGGCCTCTTGGGTGAAGTGAAGAGTATAGACAGTGTTCATCTTTAAACTTCACCTCTGATTCCATGGGCTTCTGCCACTGTGGCTGATGGGAGGCTGAAGCAGGAAGCAACACATCATCAGAAACAGGAGGAGGTATAATGGTAGTTGCTGTGGCAGCAGAATTCATCAGTGAGATCCATCTTTATCCTTGTCAGGGAGCACTAATGTCATAGAGTTTAAAAATAAAGAGCCAGGGGCGCCTGGGTGGCTCAGTTGGTTAAGCCTCCAACTCTTGGTTTTGGCTCAGGTCATGAACTCAGGGTTGCGGGAATGGAGCCCCACATTGGGCTCCGCACTCAGCACAGAGTCTGCTTGAGATTCTCCCTCCCTCTCCCTCTGCCCCTCCCCTCCACTCGCGCTCTTTCTAAAATAAATAAATAAATCTTTAAACAAAAAAGTATAGAGACAGAACAAAGTCATTTGGTTATCTACCTTAAAACACTCCCATTGTTTACATACATTTAATCACCTGGTGGATCCTTTATGTTCCTCCTCATAACGAGTTTATAAACTTTATTGTGCCATGTTCCCATAGAGTGAAATGTGAGGACCCTGTCTCAGAACATATGTATGTATGTGTGAGCATATGTGTATGCATGTATACTTATATTATGTATATAAAAAATATATGAATATTATCTTATAATAGTTTGTGTTAGTATATTATACCATTTCATGTATAATATAAAAACAATAGTATACCAACATTTACCTATCATTCTTTGTGCTGCTGTTGTGGTACATTTTATTTCTACCTGTTATAAACCCTATATTACATTATTCTGCTTTAAGCAGTCACGTCTTTCAAAGAAATTTAAAAATGAGAAAAAACATTTTATATTTAGCCACATATTTGCCATTATGATATTCTTCATTTCTTTGTGTAAATCCAAGTTTCAATCTGTTAAAATTTTTCATCACTCTGAATAATTCTCTTTAGTAATTTTGATAGTGTAGGTCTTCTTATGAATTTTCTCAATTTTTATTTGAAAATGTATCTATTTTACTTTTTTTTTAAGATTTTATTTATGTATTTGTCAGAGAGAGAGAGAGAGAGAGCACAAGCAGGGAGAGCGGCAGGCAGAGGGAGAAGCAGGCTCCCCGCTGAGCAAGGAGCCCGATGCAGGTCTCCATCCCAGGACCCTGGGATCATGACCTGAGCCAAAGGCAGACACTTAACCGACTGATCCACCCAGGCATTCCAATTTTACCTTCATTTTTAAAAAGTAATTTGGCTGCATATATAATTCTAAGTTGACACTTTTTTTTCCTTTCCGCACATTAATGTCATCCTATTGCCTTCTGGCATGCATTGTTTCTGATGAGAAGGCAGTGACTATCCTTATCACTGATTTTCGGCAGTTTGCCTACGGTGAGTCAAGGGAATTCTTGGATCTGTGGCTGGATATTTTTATTAAAATGAGGAAAATTTTTGGACATTAATTTAAAAAAATTTTTTTGAAATTATCATAGGGTCCCCGGAAATTGTAAAAACAGTTCAGAGAGGTCCCATATATCTTTCACCCAGTTACTCCCAATGTTTATATCTCACATAAATATAGGATAACATCAAAACCAGGTAATGAACATTGACATAATGTATGTGTGTAATTCTAAGTAATTTTATCACATAGGCAGATTTATGTAACCACCACTACGGTCCAGATACAGAACAATTCTATCACCACAAAGATCTCCCTTGTGCTACTATTTTATAATCATACCCACCTCATTCCTCCCAATTATTCCTAACCCTGGCACTACTTACTAATCAGTTTTCAGCCTCTGTAATGAGAATGTTGTATAAATAGAATCATAGAGTGTGATCTTTTGAGATTGGCATTTTTCATTGAGCACAGTGCCTTTGAAATCCATCTGGGTTGCTGCAGGTTTCAGTAGTGAATTCCTTTTTGTTGCTGAGTAGTATTCCATGATGTGGATATACCACAAATTGTTTATTCACCTACTGAGGAACATTTTGATTGTTTCCAGTTTTTGCTATTGAAATAATGTGCTATAAACATAAATGTACTGTTTTCTGTATGGATGTAACTTTTAAATTTCTCTGGGATAAATGCCCAGGAATGTAATTTCTAGGTCATATGGTAGTTGAATGTTTAGCTTTTTTTTTTTTTTTGAAGGATGTTATGCCAAGAGAAGAAATTTGTTTTTGTTTTTTTTTATTTTTTAGCAAGAGAGAAAGAGTGAGCAAATGGGGAGAGGGAGAGGGAGAGAGAATCTTTTTTTTTTTTTTTAAAGATTTTACTTATTTGACAGAGACACAGCGAGAGAGGGAACACAAGCAGGGGGAGTGGGAGAGGGAGAAGCAGGCTTCCCGCTGAGCAGGGAACCCGATGCGGGGCTCGATCCCAGGACCCTGGGATCATGACCTGAGCCAAAGGCAGACGCTTAACGACTGAGCCACCCAGGCGCCCCAGGGAGAGAGAATCTTAAGCAGGCTCCACGCTTGGTGCAGAGTCTGACACAGGGCTTGATCTCACGACCCTGAGAACATGACCTGAGCCAAAAGCAAGAGTCAGACGCCTAACCAACTTAACCACCCAGGCGCCCTGAATGTTTGGCTTTTAAATAAACTGCCAAACTGTTTTCCAAAATGGATGCATCACTTTACATTCCCACCAGCAATGGGTGAATGATCCAGTTTCTTGGCATCCTTGCCAGCATTTTATATTGTCACTGTTTTTTGTTTTTTTTTTTTACTTTAGACACCTTGATGGGTGTGTTGTGATAACTCATTGTATTTTAATTTGTATTTCCCCAATGGCTAATGATGTTGAACACCTTATAATTTACTTACTTTCTGTATATCCTCTTCAGTGAAATGTATGTTCATGTTTTTTGCCTATTTTCCAATAAGACTGATATTTTACTGTTCAGTTTTAGAGCTTTTTAAAAAAATATTATAGATGTGAGTCCTTTTTCTCAGATACATGGTTTGCAAATACTGTCTCCAAGACTGTAGCTTATCTTTTCATCCTCGTAACTGAGTCACATAGCCAAAGTTTTAGGTTTTGATGTAGTTCAATTTATCTTTTTAAAAAAAATTTTATTTATTTAGCATGCATGTGAGCTGGGGGAGGGGCAGAAGGTGATCGAATCTCAAGCAGACTCAACACTGAGTGCTGAGCCTGACACGGGGCTTGATCTCATGACCCCAAGGTCATGACCTGAGCCTGAATCAAGAGTCAGACACTTAACCAACTGAGCCACCCAAGGGCCCCTCGGTTTATCATTTTTTAATGGATCATATCTTAATGTCCACATTTAGAACTCTTCCACTAACACTGATCCTGAAGCTTTTTCCCATTTAAAAATATTTTATACTTTTAGGTTTTAGATTTATTCTGGTGCTCCATTTTGAGTTAATTTTTATAAGGTATGAGGTTTAGATTGATTTTTTTTTTTTTTTTGGGCCTGTGGATGTCTAATTCCTTTAGCACCATTTATTAAAAAGATAATCCTTGTTCTGTTGAATTGCTTGTGCAGTTTTTTTTTTTTTCCACAAATCAGTTGAGTATATTGGTTTGGGTATATTTCTAGGTTTCCTCTTCTGTTCCATTGCTATATGTGTTTATCCCTCTGCCAACCCCACCCTGTCTTGATTACTATAGCTATATGGTAAGCTTTTGTATCAGCTAGAGTGATTTCTCCCACTTTAATATTTTGTGGGAAGATTATTTTGGGGGGGTTACCAAATAACTTTATTTTGAAGGAATGGTACAAATGAAAGAAGTTAAATAGATGTTTTGGTACAACTTATAGAAAAGGTAAATATAACCCCACCATGCATACACTGCCTTGGTGACCAGGGAAGTCACCCTTGGGGCTATGGGAAGACCCTAAGGTTTAACTCTCGTTATCACTGTTTCCCAAGGTATGCTTGTCAGAGAGATACTGTGCCATGCCAGATTCGGGAGCCCCCATCTTGCACAGGTTGGTTACATGGTCACCCAATTCTTTGATGGATTTCACTTGTTTGTTCAGGTAATGAGTCTCAATGAAGTCCCACAGATGGGGTCATTTTTTATCAGTGACCAGTTTGTGTAGTTCCAGTATTGACTGATTCACACTCTTTTCCCAAGTGTAATGCACACTCCATTGCATTTGGTCCATTTTCCCAGTAATCATGGTCTGGTTTCTTGATATCCTGAGGGTCTTCCCTGCAGCTTAATCAGTTTCTCAGCATGTTCCCTCTCCTCATGAGATGGATGAAGAAAATATTTGGCCAAGTTCTTCGAAGGCTTCTTTGTGGTCAAAGTAGTAAGACATGGACTACAGGTAGACATAGGCGTAGAGCTCCAGGTTGATCTGGAGGTCGAGGGCAGCCTCCGAGTCCTGGTGGTAGTTCTGGTGCACCTGTAAGAGGGACATTGTCTTATGACATAGACTATGTCATCATGGCAGCCGCTGAGGAGAGTGGGGGTGGCTGCAACGGGGACGGTCTGTGGGCACTGTGAGGAGATGGCGGAGGGGTGACTCTGAGCAGCCACAGGGTGGGGGACGAGTGCCGGGTTCTGTCCAAGAACTGTTGAAGCAGGAAACTTCAGTGACTTTCGATGGAGACTCAATATTCTGTGGCAAGATTGCTTTAATTATTCTAGGGCCCATAAGATTTTATATAAATTTAAAAATAATCTTATCTGAAGCTACAGAAACTTTTGCTGGGTTTTTTTTTTTTTAAGATTTTATTTATTTATTTGACAGAGAGAGAGAGACAACGAGAGAGGGAACACAAGCAGGGGGAGTGGGAGAGGGAGAAGCAGGCTTCCCGTGGAGCAGGAAGCCCGATGCGGGGCTCGATCCCAGGACCCTGGGATCATGACCTGAGCCGAAGGCAGACGCTAAACGACTGAGCCACCCAGGAGCCCCTTGCCGGGGTTTTGATAGGGATTTTGTTAAACCTGAATGTAAATTTGGAGGAACTGACATTTTCACTGTGTTGAGTTTTCCACCTGATGAATGTGGTATGGACATGTATGTCCATTTCTTAAGGTCTTTGATTTCTTTCATCAGCATTTTGTAATTTTTAGCATACAGATTTTATATAGTTGGTCTTTGAGCAAGACAGGTTTGAACTGCACACAGGTCCACTATATGCGGATTTTTAAAAAGATTTTATTTATTTGAGAGAGCGCAGGAGCGGGGGGAGGAGCAGAGTGGGAGGGAGAGGGACAAGCAGACTCTCACTGAGCAGGGAGCCGACCGGGGGCTTGATCTCAGGATCCTGAGATCTTGACCTGAGCTGTAGTCAGATGCTTAATTGAATGAGCCACCCAGGCGCCCCTGCAGACTGTTTTTTTGGAGTCTAGTTGACGCACAGTGTTACATTAGTCTCAGGTATACAGCATAGCGATTGGACAAATGTATACATTATGCTATACTCACTGCAAGGGAAGCTACCACCTGTCCTGATACATCGCTATTACAGTGTCATTGATTGTATTCCTTATGCTGTGCCTTTTATTCCCATGACTTACTTATTCTGTAACTGGTAGCCTGTATCTCCCACTCTCCTTTACCAGTTTTGCCCAACCCCAAACCCCCTCCTCTTTGGCAACCATCAGTTTGTTCTCCGTATTTATAGGTCAATTTTGCTTTCTGTTTATTCTTTTTTTTTTTTTTTTTAGATTCTACTAATGAGTGAAATCATATGTTATTTGTCTTCCTCAGTCTGACTTATTTCACTCAGCATAATACCCTCTAGGTCCATCCATGTTGTCTCAAGTGGCACAACCTCATCCTTTTTTATGGTTGCATAATATTCCATCATAGATATGTGATGTGATATATATATATACATATATATATATCACATCTGTGATATATATATATACATATATATATATCACATCTTCCTTATTCATTTGTCTATTGAAGAACACTTCAATATTGTAAATAATGCTTCACTAAACATAGGGGTACTTACATCTTTTCAAATTAGTGTTTTTGTCTTCTTTGGGTAAATACCCAATAGTGGAATTATTGGTTCATATAGTATTTCTATTTTTAATTTTTTGATTAAAATTTCTAATTTTAATTTTTTGAGGACTCTCCATACTGTTATCCACAGTGACTGTATTAATTTACATTCCCATCAACAGTTCCTTTTTTCTTCACATCCTTGCCAACACTTGTTTCTTGTCTTTTTGATTTCAGCCATTCTGTGAGGTGTAAAGTGATACCTCATTATGGTTTTGATTTACATTTCCCTGACGATGAGCGATGTTAAATATCTTTTCCTGTGTCTGTGGGCCATCTGGATGTCTTCTTTGGAAAAATGTCTGTTCAAGTCTTCTGCCCATTTTTTAATCAGATTGGTTTTTTGGTGTTGAGTTGTATAAGTTTGTTATATATTATAGATATTAACCCCTTCTCAGATGTATCATTTGCAAATATCCTTTCCCATTCAGTAGGTTGTCTTTTTGTTTTCTTGATGGTTTCCTTTGCTGTGCAGAAGCTTTTTATTTTGAAGTAGTCCCAAGAATTACTTTTTGCTTTTGTTTTCCTTGCCTCAGGAGACACATTTAGAAAAATGTTGCTATGGCCAGTGTCAGAGAAATTATTGACTGTTCTCTTGTAGGATTCTTATGGTTTCAGATCTCACATTTAGGCTTTAATCCATATTGAGTTTATTCTTGTGTATGGTGTGAGAAAGTGGTCCAGTTTCATTCTTTTGCATGTAGCTGTCCAGTTTTCCCAGCACCATTTATTGAAGAGACTGTCTTTTCCTCATTGTATATTCTTGCCTCCTCCGTCATAGATTAATTGAACATATAATTGTGGGTTTATTTTTGGGCTCTTTATTCTTTTCCACTGACCTATGTGTCTATTTTTTGCCAGTACCATACTGTTTTGATTACTACAGCTTTGCAGTGTATCTTGAAATCTGGGATTGTGGTACCTCCAGCCTTATTCTTCTTTCTCAAGACTGCTTTGGCTATTTAGGGTCTTTTTTGGTTCCATACAAATTTTGGTATTATTTGTTCTAGGTTTGTGAAAAATGCTGTTGGCATTTTGATAGTGATTGCATTGACTGTAGACTGGTTTGGGTAATATGGACATTTTAACAATTAACAGTATTCTTCCAATCCATGATGGAGTATCTTTCCATTTGTTTGTGTCATCTTCAGTTTCTTTCATCACTGCTTTATAGTTTCAGAGTATAGGTCTTTCATTTCTTTGGTTAAGTTTACTCCTAGGTATTTTATTCTTTTTGGTGCAATTGTAAATAGTGTTGTTACCTTCTCTTTCTGCTACTTTGTTATTATATACATGGATTCTTTACAGTCCTGTAAGTGTATTTTTCTTATGATTTTCTTATTAATATTTTCTTTAGCTTATTTTATTGTAATAATACAGTATAAAACACATATAACATACAGAATATGTGTTAATCAACTGTTTATGTTGTCGATAAGGTTTCCAGTCAACAGTAGGCTATTGGTTGTTAAGTTTTGGGGACTCAAAAAGTATACAGGGATTTTCAACTATGTGGGGGTTGGCACTCTTAAGCCCCATGTTGTCAAGGGTCAACTGTACATGTTTTGGTGGGAGTATATCTATGTATTTCATTTTCTTTGGAGTAATTTTAAATACTACTGTGTTTTTAATTTGTTTTCACATGCACATTGGAATGCAGTTGATTTTTGCACATTTTTTGTATCTTCTGACCTTGATGAAATCACTCGTAGTTCTAGGAGTTTATTTTTCTTTTTGTAGATTGCTTGAGGTTTTCTATGATGAAATCTGTAATTTCATATTATTTGCAAATAGGTATAGTTTTATTTCTTCATTTCCAATCTGTATGCCTTTATGTATGTATGTATGTATGTATATACACACACATATGTATATATATATATCCTACTGTAATTGTTAGAACTCTCAGTACTGTGTTGAATCACAGTAGTGACATAAAAAAATCCTTGTCTTAAACCAGAAACAGATTCTTAACTTTAGAAAACAAACTGATGGCTACCAGAGGAGAGGAAGATGGGAGGATGGGGGGAATGGGTTGACTAGGTGATGGGGATTAAAAAGTACACTTACCATGATGAGCGGTGAGTAATGTATGGAATTGTTGAATCACTATATTGTGCGCCTGAATCTAATATAACACTGTATGTTAATTATACTGGAATTAAAATGAAAAAACTTAATTTAAAAAATCCTTGTCTTGTTCCTGATCTTAGTAAGGAAAGTATTCAGTCTTTCTACAATAAGTACAATGTTAGATGTAGGCTTTTTCTAGATGTTCTTTATTGAGTTGGGGGTAATACTCCTCTTTCCTGAGCCAAGATTTTTTTTAAAATCGTGAATGGATACTGGATTTTGTCATGCTTTTTCTCTGTTGATTGATAGGATCACAGCATTTTCCTTTTTTAGCTTCTTGATAATGTGGATTATAGTGATTGACTATCAAATGTTGAAACAGCCTTGCATACCTAGGAAAATCCCACTTGGTCATGGTATATATATATTTATACATTGTTAGATTTAGTTGCCTGTTGTTTTGTTGAGGATTTTTGCATGTAATTTCATTAGTAATATTGGTCTTCTTTTCTTTTTTGTACTTTGTCTGGTTTTGGTATGTGGTAATAATGGTCTCCTAAAATGAGTTGGGAAATGCTCCCTCATTTGTATGTTCCAGAACAGTTTATGTAAAGTTGAAGTGAATTCTTTGTCTGTTTGGTAGAATTCTCCAGTGAAACAATGTGGTTCTGGCGATTTCTTTCTGGGGAATTTTAAAATAACAAATTCAGTTTCTTTCATGGTTGTAGGGCTATTCAACTTATTCATCTTGTTTGAGCTTTGCTGGTTTGTTGTTTTCAAGGAACTTGACTATTTCTTATAAGTTGTTGAATTTATGAGCATAAAGTTGTTTGTAGTTTTGTATTCCCTTATTATATTTGATAGTTGCAGGATCTATAATAATAGTCTCTATTTTATTCCTGATATTGGTGATTTGTTTCTTCTCTCTTTTTTCTTGTCAGTGTTGCTAGAGGTTTATCAATTTTATTGATTTTTTCCAAAGAACCATCTTTTTGTTTAATTAATTTTCTCTATTGCTTTGTTATTAATTTCATTGATTTCTGCTCTTATATTTAGTATTTCCTTCCTTCTGCTTGCTTTGGGTTTTTTTTTCCTTGTGCTTTCTTGAGATAGGAATGTAGATTGTTTATTTGAAAACTTTTTTCACTCTAATGTAATCATTACTGCTATAAATTTCTTTTTTGGCACTGCTTCAGCTGCATCCCCCAAAATTGATGTCTTATATTTTTATTCAGTTTGATGTGTTTTTGGATTTCCCTTGAGACTTCCTCTTTGACACATGGCTTATTTAAAAGGTAGTTGTTTGATTTTCGTATGTTTAGATATTTTCCTGTTGTCTTTCTGTTATTGACTTCTAGTTTGATTCCATTATTGTCAGAGAATACACTGTGTAAGTTCAATTCTTAAAATTTGTCTTATGGCCCAGAATGTGGTCTATATTTATAAATATTCCATGGCTCTTGGGAAAAAGATGGTATTCTGCTGTTGGGTGGAGTGTTGATTGTGTTGTTCACATGATCTGTGTTGCTAATTTTTTGACTAAAAGTTCTGTCAGTTGCTGAGAGGGGGGTGTTGAAGTCCTCAACTATAATTTGGGATTTGCTTATTAACCTTTTCAGCTTGATCAGTTTTAGCTTCATGTGTTTTGAGGCTCTGCTTTTTGGTGTACACATTTAGGATCTTTATGATTTCCTGGTGGATTAATCCTTTTAGCATTCTATGTCCCTCTTCATCACCAGTTTTTTTCTTTGCTCTGATGGTTACTTTTATTTTTTAAGTAAACTCTGCCCCCATTGTGGGGCTTGATCTCACGACCCTGAGATCAAGAGTCACATGCTGTACCAACTGAGCCAGCCAGGTGCCCCTGATGTTTACTTTGATATTACTGTAGCCACTCTTTCTTGTTTTTATTATTAACAATTGCACAAAGTATGTTTCTTCTATCCTTTTACTTTCATCTTACCTATGTTGTTGAATTTGAAGTGAGTGTCTTATAAACAACATCTGGTTGGGTTAAGTTTTTTTAACCACTCTGCCAGTTTCTGTCTTTTGGTGTATTTAGACCATTTATACTAAAGATTATTATTGATATGTTAGTGCTTAAGTCTGCCATTTTATTATTTGTATTCTCCCCACCCCCATTGTCATTCCTTAATTCTCTTTCCATGCCTTTTTGTGGGTTACTTGAAACATTTTTAGAATTCTATTTTGATTTATTTATAATTTTTAAGTGTACCTTGTGTCATTTTTGTAGCTGTTGTTCTGGGTTTTTACAGTATACACATGTGACTTATCACAGTCTACTGGCATCAGTGTTTTAGTACTTCAAGCGAAGTATGGAGCCTTACCTTGATTTTGGTTCCTTAACCTTCCCCACTTTTAAATGTCATTGTCTTGATAACCAGTTGGTGTTGTTTTTTTGTTTTAATTATTGAATACGATTTATGAAACTCAGGAGAGGGGTAGCCTCATGAATATACATATATATGCTTTTCCCATTGCTTCATCTTTCTATTTATTGCTTCCTATTCAGTTCTTTCTTTTATCATTTGCTTCTCTTTTAAAAACTTCCTTTAGCCATTTTTTTAGCCGTTTTTTAAGGATAGGTCTCCTGAGAGCAAAGTCTTTCCATTCTCCTTTGTCTGAAAATGCCTTTATTTCTCCTTTCTTAAACGATAGTTTCACTATATAGAATATAGACTATAGATATAGAGATTGTGGTTGACAGTTTTTTTCCTAGGACTTGAAAAACATGCCATTTTCTTCTGGCCTCCATGGTTTCAGATGAGAAGTCTATTGTCATTCAGTTGCTCCTCTTCTATAAGTAATGTATCAAATATATCTGGCAGCTATCAAGATTTTTTTCTTTGTCTAGTTCTCAGAAGCTTAGTTATGATGTATTTTGCCATGGATTCCTTTGGCTTTATACTGTTTGGGGTTCATTCGACATTTTGAATCTGTAAGTTTGTTTCTTTTGCCAAAATTGGGAAATTTTCAGCTATTATATCTTTGGCGCCACTTTCTTTCTCCTCTGCATCTGGGATTCTGATGACATGAATGTTTCATCTATTTTATTGTCATGCAGGTTTCTGAGTCTCTTCTCAGAGAGAAGTTAGTCTGTATTTTCTCTCTTATCAGGTAAATTCTGTTCACTGGTGAGTTCTCTTGCATTCTCTTTAAGTTCGCTGAGTCTATCCTCTGTCATCTCCACTCTGCTTTTGAACCCATCTAGAGAGGTGAAGTTTTTTTTTTTTATTGTTTTTCTTTAGCTTTATAATTTCCATTTTCTTCTTTTTTATAACCTGTACATTTTTGCTGAGGTTTTCTACTTTTTCAAATTTTTTTTTAGCTAATCTGTAATTGTTGAAATGTTTTTATGATGGCAGCAATTTCAACATTTGATTCATTTCAGTGTTGGTGTCACTTGATTGTCTTTTCTTATTTAAGTTATGATTTTCCTGGTTCTTTGTATAATGAATGGTTTTCAGTTGTTTCCTAGACTTTTTATCTGGTATGTTAGGCTTAGCACACATGTTCTGGTTAATTTTTCTGGGCTGTGATTCCAATGGCAATTTAGCTTTTGGATCCTTTGTAGTAGTATTTTGGTAATTAAAGTTTCAAGTCAGTTGATGCTATGAAATGGAGATTATCTGGGTGGGCCTGACCCAATCAGGTGTGTCCTTTAAAAGTAGAGTTTTCTCCAGTTGCTAGCAAAAGGAGAAGTCAGATTCAAAGTACATGACAGATTCAGTGAAGCATTGGTAGCTTTAAAGATTTAGGGTTGGGTGGGGAGAGCATGTGGAAAGACCAAAGAATGTTCTCTAGGAGCTGAGAGCCATTTCTGGCTGAGAGCCAGCAATAAATCAGGAATTTCAGTCCTATAGCCAAATGAAATTTAATTCTGTCAACAAACTTAATAAATCTGAAAGTGGATTATTCCCTAGAGCCTCCAGATAAGAGCCTGGTTGGCTGACACCTTGACTTTGGCCATGTGAGACTTGAGATGGCTTACACTTCTGTTTACTGAACTGTGTAATAATAAAGAGATACTATTTTAAGCCACTAAGTTTATGGCAGCTTGTTTTGTGACAATAGAAAACTAACACTCCATTATTAGTGTTTCATTTGTGATAAACATTGCTTTCTCATGAATTTCCTTTTGAACTGTTGGTACCTCTGGGAGGGTAAATGTTCCCTTTTGAGAAGATTAATTTGAGTTTATAAAAGCTTTATAGTTTTAATTTATTTTTTAGTGTATGATACATCTTTTTTTTTCCTGAAGATTTTATTTTTAAGTAATCTGCCACCTTGAACTCACAACCCCAGGATCAAGAGTCACGTGCTCTACTGACTGAGCCAGCCAGGTGTCCCTATGATACAGCTTGAATAAATTTTCTGTAAGAAGTGAGGTTAATATTTAAGGTTAATTTTTTGTTCTTTACAAATACGTATTTTTTCCAGTACTATTGATTGATAAGATGATCTTTCCGCCTTCATATTACCTTGCTATCTTTGTCAAAAATCAATGGACTCTGTACATATGAGTTTATTATTGAACTCTCTGTTCTGTTTGCATATATTGGAATTTATACAGATGGGTGTGTATTACATATCTCATTGTTCTTCTTAAATTTTTGCATTCAGTGCCTTCATATTAAGATTCATTTTTATTGCCATGCACTTACCTAGTCTAATGCTTCTAACTGCTGCCTGCTGTGCATATACCACATTTTCCCCCCTAACATCTCTCCCAGTTATTGACATCTAGATTGCTTAAAACACCTTGCTTCCAGATACTGCCACAATGGACACCTTCTTATGAGTACCCCTCTGGAATAATGTGATAATTTACTTGGGATGTATATTCAGCAGCAGAATGTCTGGGTCTTAGGATATTCATATTCCCGATCTGTCTAAATGCTGCCAGATTTTTTTTTCAGATTGGCTGTGCCAATCTACAGTCCTACCAGGAGTGCACGTAGATTTCTATACTGCACAGTCATGCCAATTCTTGGCATTATCATCCTTTATAATTTTTTTTAAAGATTTTATTTATTTATTTGACAGAGAGAGCGAAAGCAGGAACACAAGCAGGGGGAGTGGGAGAGGGAGGAGCAGGCTTCCTGCTGAGCAGGGAGCCCGACGTGGGGCTCCATCCCAGGACCCTGGGATCATGACCTGAGTCGAAGGCAGACGCTTAATGACTGAGCCACCCAGGCGCCCCGATCCTTTATAATTTTTGACAGTTTAAAAGAGAAAGTGCTATCTTACTGTTTTAATTGATGTTTGCCTTATTACTATGAATTAGAACATATCTCTTTATGCTTTTCAGACTTTTGGGTTTCCTCTTTGGTAAATTGCTTGCTTATAATCATTGCCCATTTTGGTACTGGATTTGTAAAATTGAAGGCTTTTCTTGAATGTTCTAGATATTATTTCATTATCAGTTTTAGACATTGCAAATAATGTTTTCCATTCTGTCATATGTCAGCTAACTTTGTGACTTTCTTATGCTTTGTTGAATAGAAGTCCTCACTTTGAATTAATTAATTGCATCAGTTTTGTTTTATAAATCTTTTTAAGTTTTGAAAAATACTTCCCTGCCCCTAGGTCACAAAAATATTCTTTTACATTTTTATACTAAATTTATAGCTTTATCTTTCACATCTAAACTTCTAATCTATAATCTAAGTCTAAAATTTGGATTGATGAGAGTGTGAGGAAAGCATACTCACATATACTGTTGGTGGGAGTATAGATTTCTGGAGGTCACTTTGGCCTTATCAAAAGCCTCAAAAATGTATTTTTTTGACATAGAAATTAAGGAGATAATTATAAATGTACAAAAATATTTGCCTCAAAGGATATATTTTGCAGTTATTATGATCGTGAAATACTGAAAATAACCCAAATATGAGAATTATGGTACCAATTAAACAATTGACTCTTGAGCTATTAACATGGTAGAGTTTGCCAGAAGAGCCAAAACAATGGAGCGTTGCTTTTCAATGGGTATGAAGTTTTAGTTATGCATGATGAATAAGTCCTAGAGTTCTGCTGTATATTGTCATGCCTGTAATTAAAATAAATAAATAAGAAGAGCAAAGTTGGAGGATTTATGCTTCCTGTTTTAAAAATTTACTACAAAGCTATAGTAATCAAGAAAGTATTGTATTGGCATAAGGATGAATGGATTGTATTAGTTTCCTATTACTGCCGTAACAAATTGCCACAAACTTAGTGGCTGTAAAAAATTTATTATCTTATGCTTCTGGAGGTCAGAAGTTCAAAATCAGTCTCTCTGGGTGAAAGTCAAAGTATCATCAGCACTGGTTATTTCTGGAAGCTCAGAGAGGATAATTTATTTCCTTGACATTTTCAGCTTCTAGAGCTTGCCTGCTTTTCTGGCTCATAGCCCCTTCCTTGTGTTAATTTCAGCCTCTTGTTTCCATCGTCATGTCTCCTACTGACTGTGATCCTATTGTCTTTCTCTTATAAGGATCCTTATAATTATATTAGGCCCACTAGATGATCCTGGAAAATCTTCCCTTCTCAAGATCTTAATTACACCTGCAATGTCCCTTTTGCTATGTAAGGCAATATATTCATAGTTTCTGGGGATTAGAATGTGGGCATATTTTGGGGGCAGTATTCAGCCTATCATACAGAGCAAAGGATTAGAACTGAGAGTCCATAAATCCTCAAATTTATGGTTAATTGATTTTTGACAGGTATCAAGACAATTCAGTGGGGCAAAGAAAAGTCTTTTCAACAAATGGTGCTGGGACAGTTGGATATCCACATGCAAAAGAATGAAATTGAATCCCTACCTCACATTATATATAAAAATTACCTAAAAGATGAATGGATCATAGAACTAAATGTAAGAATGAAAACAATAAAACTCTTAGAAGAAAACTTAGGCATAAATCTTCATGATTTTGAATTAAGTAATAGTTTCTTAGATAGGACACCTAAAGCACACACACACAAAAACAAAGGAAACAATTAACAAATTGAATCTCATCAAAATTTAAAACTTTTTGCATCAGAAGGCACTATTAGAGAATGAAAATACAACCCACAGAATAGGAGAAAAAATTTGCAAATTATGTATTTGATAATATTTTTAAAGATTTATTTATTTACTTTAGAGTGAGAGATTTATTTATTTACATGTGGGGGGAGAGGCAGAGGGAGAGGTAGGGAGAGAATCTTAAGCAGACTCCATGCTGAGCACAGAGCCCAGCGTGGGGATCGATCTCATGACCCTGAGATCACAGCCTGAGCCAAAACCAAGAGTGGGACACTCAACTGACTGAGCCACCCAGGCGTCTTAAGGGACTTTTTAAAAAATGTTTTTAAGTAGACTCCACACCCAGCATGGAGCCCAACATGGGGCTTGAACTCATGACCCTGAGATCAAGACCCAGGCTGAGATCAAGAGTCAGACACCTAACCAACTGAGCCACCCAGGCACCCCTGATAAGGGACTTTTTAAATAGAATATATAAATAATTCTTACAACTCAGCAAGAAGAGCACAACCCAATTTAAAATTGGCAAAAGATCTGATCAGACATTTCTCCAAAGAAGATATACAGGTGACTAATAAGCACATGAGAAGACACACAACTTCATTAGTCATTAGGGAAATGCAAATCAAAACCACAATTAGAGACTACTTTAAACCCACTAGGATGGTTATAATCAACAAAATGGAAAATAAGTTTGGGGAAGATGTGGGGAAATTGGAACCCTCATACATTTCTCTTGGCAATGTAATATGGTGCAGCTGCTGTGGAAAACAATTTTTTTCTTTTTTTAAGATTTTATTTCTGTGAGAAAGAGAGAGAGAGAGAAAACAAGTGGGGGGGGGCAAAGGAAAAGGGATAAGCAGACTCCCTGCTGAGCAGGGAGCCCAATGCAGGTCTTGATCCCAGGGTTCCAGGATCATGACCCGAGCCAAAGGCAGATGTTTAACTGACTGAGCCATTCAGGGGCCCCCAATTTTTTGTTTTCTCAAAAAGAGTTTCAGTTCTCCTAGGTATATACTTAAGAGAAACGAAAGCTTATGTCCACACAAAAACTTGTACATGAATGTTAATAGCAGTGTTATCCATAGTAGCAAAAAAAAAAAAAAAAAAAAAATGGAAACAACTCAAGTGTCCATCAACAGATGAATAGATAAGCAAAATTTGGTAAAGCCCGGCGGTGGAATATTATTCAGCCATAAACAGGAGTTAGGGATGGATACATGCCATGACACAGATGAACCTTGAAAACATTGTGCTGACAGAAGCCTGTCACAAAAGGCCATGTTTTATATGATTCCATTTATATGAAATATCCAGAATAGGTAAATCTATAGAGACAGAAAGATTAGTTGTTTGCTGAGGGCTTTGGGGCAGGGTTGAGGGGAAATGGGTTACTGCTAATGGATACAGAATTTCTTTGGGGGATGATTAAAATGTTTTTTTTTTTAAGATTTTATTTATTTATTTGACAGAGAGAGAGAGACAGCTAGAGAGGGAACACAAGCAAGGGGAGTGGGAGAGGGAGAAGCAGGCTCCTGGCTGAGCAGGGAGCCCAATGTGGGGCTTGATCCCAGGACTCTGGGATCATGTCCTGAGCCGAAGGCAGAGGCTTAATGACTAAGCCACCCAGGCGCCCCAGTTAAAATGTTTTAAAATTAATTGTACATGGTTCCACAACTCTGTGAATATAATAAAAATCATTAAATTGTATACTTTAAATTGGTGGAGAGTATGGCATGTGAATTACATCTCAATCAAAATAAAAATAAATGAATTAGAACTAAAAATATGGTTTACAATGATTCCCACCTGGAACATTTGTTTTATTTTTCACAAAAGCTTAAAATAAAAGCCTTAGATTTAAAAAAACAATGATGGGAAAGTGTATTTGACATGGAGAGATGCTCACAATTGCTAAATGAGGAAAATCCAGCAGCATGTTAGTGTGATTATATTCACATGTGTGTATTCATGTGTATGTAAATGATTTTAACACAGACATGCACAATTTTGGTCACAGTAGATTACCCCAGAGTTTTCTGGGAAACTCTATATCTCTCCTTCTATCCTGAATGATAGCCTTGCTAAATAGAGTAGTCTTGGTTGCAGGTTTTTTTTCTTTCAGCACTTTGAATTTATCATGCCACTCCCTTGTAGCCTGCAGAATTTTGCTGAAAAATCAGCTGATGGCCTTATGGGGTTTCCCTTATAGGTAACTGTTTTCTCTTGCTGCTTTTAAAATTCTCTCTTTAGGGGCCTCTGGCTGGCTCATTCAGAGGAGCGTGTGACTCTTGATCTCAGGGTTTTGAGTGTGAGCCCCATGAAGGGTGTAGAGATAACTTAAAAATAAAATCTTTAAAAATTTTTTTAAAAAATAAATTCTTTATCACTACTTTTTGACATTTTAATTATGTGTCTTGGTGTGGACCTTCTTGGGTTGATTTTGTTGGGGGCTCTCTGTGCCTCCTGGATCTGGATTTCTGTTTCCTTCCCCAGACTTGGGAGGTTTTCAGCTATTATTTCTTCGGGTAAAATTTCTGCCCCCTTTTCTCTCTTTTCTCCTGGGATCCCTATAGTGCAAATGTTATTATGCTTGATGTTGTCACTGAGTTCCCTAAGTCTATTTTCATTTTTATTCTCTCACCTGTTTAGCTTGGTTGCTTTCCATTACCCTGTCCTCCAGTTTGCTGATCCGTTCTTCTGCTTCCTCTAGTCTATTATTTATTCCATCTACTGTTATTTTTTTAAGATTTATTTAGAGAGAGAGTGAACAGGGGGAGGGGTAGAGGGAGAGGAAGACTCAAGCAGACTCCCCACTGAGCGTGGAGCCTGGGCTTAGTCTCATGACCCTGAGATCATGACCTGAGCTGAAATCAAGAGTCAGACACTTAACCGACTAAGCCACCCAGACACCCCCATCTAGTGTATTTTTAATTTCAGTCATTGAGTTCTTCATCCTCTGATTGGTTCTTTTTTTTTCTGTTTTGTATCTCATTGTTGAGGGTCTCACTGAGGTCCTTCACTCTTTTCTTAACTCCAGTGAGTATCTTTATGACCATTACTTTAAACTCTCTCTCAAACATACTACTTATCTCTGTTTCATTTAGCTTCTGGCTGTGATTTTTGTCCTGTTCTTTCATTTGGGACATATTCCTCTGTCTCCTCATTTTTGTCTATTTCTGCATGTCTGTTTCTGTATGTTAGGAAAATTAGCTACATCTCCTGCTCTTGAAAGTAGTGGCCTTATGAAGAGGAGGTCCTGTAGTGCCCTTCAGTGCAACGTCCCCTGTCACCCCCCTGTCACCAGAACCTGGTGCTTTGGGGGTGTCTCCTATATGTGTTGCATGTGCCCTATTGTTGTGGTTGAGCCACATTTTCCTTCAGTCCAGTTGTCCACAATGGCTCTCTGCCTGTTGTGGGCTGGGTCTGGTCACTGTGTTGTTAGTGGGCCAGTCTGGGGCTGCCTTGGGCCTGAGTTGAGTCTGACTAGGAATTTGCCAGGCATGCAGTGGTACTGAACTTCAGGGTGTTTTCTCTGTGTTGTCCCCTGTGGATCTTTCGTTGGTGAGTGGAGCCCGCAGTCTGACCTGATATGTGCCCCCAGCCAAGTGCTGGGGCTGAAGTTGGACTGGGGTATGTGGTTATTTTCCCCCTCCCTGGAGCAGGAGTCCCTGTGGAGTGGTGCTGGCCCTGAGTGGGGCTGCTTGCATACTAGCAGCCTTGTGGCACCATTTTGGATGGACTCTGACCAAGAGCATATTAGAGGGGGGAGGCCCACAGGAGAGCATGGGGGAAGGGTGTGCTGTTAACAAGTTAGATGGAGAGTGTTGGTGCTGCACTGGTTCCTACAGGTGTCCCTGTGTCCAGGCTGAGGGGATGGGGAGGGAAATGGCACCTGCCAGCTCCTTTGTTCCGGGACAAGTCACCTAAAGATCCTTGCCCCTCCAGCATACTCTCTCAGATTAGTAAATACACCTTCCTCTGATATACCCAATGTGTTTTTCAAACTGCTGCTTCTATGCTGTATCTCAGTGGGGCTGTTTGTTGTGCTGTCTCTTTAAGGGTGGGGACTCGGTGTCCTCTTGCCCTCCAGGTTCTCCCAGAGCAGAGCCAACTGATTTTCAAAGTTCTAGGTGTTAAGTCCTGCTGATTGTAAGGACTTGTGAAATCATGCCCCTCTGTTTTTCAAAGCCAAATGTTATGGGGATTCGTCTTCCTCGTGTGGGTTCCCCGCACCTGGGGTGCCTGGTGTGAGGGTCTGTTTCTCTCCTCTTCCGGCACCTGCCATGTCCCTCCCTCCCACAGACAGTCCTGTGGGTCCATTTAGCTTCCAACCTTATCTCTGCCCTTCCCACCCTCTTCAGTGTGGCCTCTTCTTTACATTTAGCTGTGGAGAGCCTGTTCTGTCCGTCTTTAGGTTGTTTTCTGGGTTATTTACACTGATGTGTGTGTACCTAGGGGTATTCTTGGGACAAGGTGAACTTAGGATCCTCCTATTCAACTATCTTCTCTGGAAAGTGCATTACCCCAAAGTTTTCAAAGTGTGTTTTTCTTGAGCTAGGTTGCAGGTTTTTAGTTTCCTTTTTTCCTTATTTATAATTTAATTTTTTGTAATGAGCATGTATTTTTCTTAAGAATAGAACTTCTAAAGCTTATATACTCAGATATAGTGGTGCTTAGGAAGTAGAAAAGTCCATAAAACCTCAGTTTTTGCCCTATTGCCTCTGCTCTGGAGCAGGTGTGAGGGAAGACAAACTTTGCATCATTGATATGATAGAATGAGCGAGCAGCTTCTTTCCTAGAGTGCACTGGAAGAATTGGGCGATAATGGGCACAGCGTAGTGTTTTTGTTTGTTTGAGGTAAACCCTCAGAAGAGCAGGTGTATCCACAATCAAAGGTAAGCACCCAAAACACCTAAAGCTGAATGGAAATGAATTTTTAAATGGCTATTATTTTTCTGATTAAATTCCCCACATCTTTGTTAATTTGTATTAGTACAGTGAAATATTGTTTGGCATCTGTTTGTAAGTTGTTTCATTTTGTATGTTTGGTGTCCCTGAGCAGCTTATGGGTTTTTCAAGGCTATGGGATCTTGGCTTTTATTCCAGTTCTTGCTCTCCTAGAACCCAGTAATGGTGCTTTGCATCCAGCAAGGCCACAGCCGGTAGAAAATGAAGTGGTTATATTGGCAGAAATCAGGAGACACTCTAATCACCTAGCCCTGCCATGTATTTGTAGCCAGAAAGATTTTCTGTGTTTTATTCTAAAACTAAAGTTGTTATTTTTGGCAGGGTGTCCTCACCATCTAACTGCCTTATAATTAACAAATGAACTGCTGTTTTTGGCATACATTTTAGAATAAGTCCATTTTCATATGTTAGGTACTTATTTTTGTACAACAAATTACCACAAACTTAATAGCTTAAAACAACACACATTTATTATTTCAAAGTTTTTGTGGGTCAGAAGTCTAGGTGTACCTTAGCTGGGTCCTCTTTGTAGGGTCTTACAAGGTGATAGTTGAGGTCCCAACCAGGCTATGTAGTCATTTGGAGACTTAACTGGGTGAGAATCTGCTTCCATGTTCACTCAGGTGACTGTCAGAATTCATTCCTTTTGGGTTTTGAAGACAGAGGGCCCCCTGGCTTCATGTTGACTGGCAGCTGCTCTCAGGTCCTAGAGGCTACCCACAGTTCCTAGAGGCCACCGACAGGTCCTAGAGGCCACCCACAGTTCCTAAAGGCCACCTACAGGTCCTAGAGGCCACCCACAGTTCCTAAAGGCCACCCACAGGTCCTAGAGGCCACCCACAGTTCCTAGAGGCCACCCACAGGTCCTAGAGGCCACCCACAGTTCCTAAAGGCCACCCACAGGTCCTAGAGGCCACCCACAGTTCCTAGAGGCTACCTACAGTTCCTAGAGGCTACCCACAGGTCCTAGAGGCCACCCACAGTTCCTAAAGGCCACCCACAGGTCCTAGAGGCCACCTACAGTTCCTAGAGGCTACCCACAGTTCCTTGCTATGTGGGTTTTCCCAATATGGCCACTTACTTCATCAGGCCAGCAAGGAGTCTCTAAAGCCAGGCTGCTAACAAAATGAAGTCTGTACAATATAACCTAATCACAGGAGTAACATCCCATCACTTTGGCCATTTGTATCATTTAGAAACAAGTCACAGGTCCCACCCACACTCTGAGTGAAGGTATTATACAAGAAGGTGGATACTAGGAGGAGGGCATCATGGGGATCCTTGGGATTTATCAGCCACACTTTGTGATTTATTTTAAAGTATATACCAGGAATTTATGCTGTCCTAGGTTAGACATTTTATGATTATTTTATATATATATATTTTAAATAACTGACACGAGTATTTGATTTACTATAGCTAGACTCACTGCTAACGCACATGATTCTGTGCTTAACTGGTAGTCTGAAAGAGCTCCATTTCAGTGACTTGTCAGAGAACATTTCCTAGGACTTGCTGATGCTGAAAACCAAAGCTCAGTTGTAGGAACCGTATATATGGAGAATTGCCTACAAATTATGTCACCTACCCATTCCTACAGAAATTCTACAACCTTTCTCTAAGCCAGACCTTTGTAGATCTGCTTACCTCAGTCCAATTACTCTGCCTCCCTGTAGAAGTGCTTTGGCAGGATTGTGCTTTGGCTTGAAATCATCAGCCTATGGCGAGTGTGCCTACAGGAAACAGCCCCATGAAATGTGTTGCTATAGATGGTGTAATGTAATGTCTGGTCTCAGTACCAGGAATACTTGTACTTCTCTCGTTTGGCTTACTCTCTGAAGGCACTGTAAATCGTGTAACTGCTTTTCTGCCTTCACACTGGCCAGTTTTGTGGCTTTGCTGTTAGCAAATCTTCCAGACTTTCAGTAGGCATTTTGTGTACTAACCTTTACTCCTTGTTTTTACCTTTCCACCTTTTAAAAAAATCTTGCCCTGATTTCCTGACCTTTTATCTTATTTATAATTTTTATTTTATCATGAAATAAAGAATATCATATTCATATAGTAAGCTACCTTAAATCCTTAACAAGGAGAAGTGTAAACGACTTGTCTGAATGCTACAGAAGTCTCAAAGTGAACATTGTAGCTATGCCCATAGAAGCCAAAGCATTTTTCTTAAATGGAAGGGTAGATATTCTGCTGAACGATTTGAACCCACAAAAGCTACTGCTGTGTTCAGTAGTGAGTCAGAAAGATCATTCTTCCGTGGCAGTCACTTGCCTTGGCTAAAGGGAATACCAATCCAAATGGCTAGGTGCTGAAAAGTTAGAGAGGAGACGTTAAGTTAGGGTGGTAGTGGTGACTGGCACAATGCAAGGAGGAGGGGTGAAACCAGAGAGAAGGAGGGACCCTAAGAGGAAGGTTTATTCCTTAAGGATCTTATTTGCCCTCAAATTCCCGCTTTTTGCAGGGATGATTCTTGGGTTGCTGGTCCCCCTCTCCTGATCATCCTTGTCAGTCCAGGGCTGTATGCAAGATCTGGTAGAACGGGTTTGAGAAGCTTTGCACAGGGCCAGTGTATGGGCAGAATTTTCTATGGAGCCCGGTTGACTGAAGAAGGGTACCATCCTGCAAGTTATCAACCTATGCCAGAAGGGGAGAGGATAGAAACATTTGGCCAGGAGGGAAGCCAAGGCTTAAAGTTCGGATGGATGAGATTACCTGTCTAGCTGAGGGGGTGATTTAAAGTTGGAAAAGTCAGGGGCCAGTGGATGAAAGAGGTTAGAGTGAAGAAAAAGCTATGGAGTGAGCGAGGGTGGGCAGTTGAGGAAACGAGTTTGTGCACACTGGGAATGTGGCAGATGGTGGCAGGGGCAGCTTGTTAAACCACAGTAAAAGGCCACACCCTATTTCTTCCTAGGAAAAGGCCAATTAAAAACTTCCTGGGAATTGACAGTTGTGACGTGTTCCCATTAAGATGGAATGAGCCATTAAATTAATGCCTGCCTCTACTTGCCTGACATCTACATTGTCTCTTTTTGGCCAAAATGGAGCCTCTAAAAATGTTTTATTCAAATGTCACACTATGCTTTCTTCCAGTAACCATGACCCCAGAGAAGAACTGTTGAAGCAGTTGTTGTTGTCAAGTGAATAAAATTGAGAAATAATACCACATTCAAATAAAAATAGCACTTTTTTCAGGACTAATATTGGAAAAAGCTAAGCTAAAAATCTATCAGATTTCTTTCCATTCCCCCTGACTTCTTCCAAGATGGCTTGATTTTTCATTCTTTTTTTTTCTCTACTACATTGCTTTTGACAAATCTTGATTTAATTTTTAAATTTAAGGAGTGATAAGGTAATATAAACACTCGTTTGCCTGTTCCTTATTAAATTATAAGGCAAGAAGGAAGCCTAACATTGAATACCTGTTAGGTACCAGGATCTTTATATACATTAACCCCCTAAATCGTAGCAACAGCCCTGTGAAGTAGGAATGATGTATTTGTTACAGATGGGGGAAATTGACAATCTATAGTTAGACAGGGTTTAAGTTTGTCCAGAGTCACATAGATGTCAATTGGGGGAGCCACAAATCAAATCCAGAACTTTCTTGTTTCAGAACCCTTGTGGTTAGCTACTCCGTTGACACTGACCTCTTAGCGTTGTCAGGATAAAATAAGACAATGAGTATTAAGGTACTTAGCAGAGTAATATACATAAATTACATAAATAGCTCAATAAAGAGCAACTGCTATAACTACCACCACCAGGATTCTGCTTTCCAAGTAGTTGAGACTGGCTGGAATACAGATTGTGTGAATAACTCACTACAGTCTGAATCATTGAGATATATTTAATGTATCAGCGATGCTCACTGAATGTGAGCCATATACCAGAGTCTTTTCTCACATTCTTATTCTCTTTTCATCCTGACAACATTGTAAAGTTGGTAGTTTTGCTCTCTCTACTTTACAGAAGGGAGACTGAGCCTGAGAGAGATGGGGTTACTTGCTTAAAGTTATACCTAGGAAATGGCAGAGTCCGAACTTGGCTCCAGGTTTGTCTAATTCCCAAATCTATGCTTTTGGTGCTCCACCTTCATGCCTCTCTGTAATTGTTAAGACCAAATTACTGAGGTTATTTCTGTATCTCACCCACATGTTGTACTCTAGAAATAATACCCTCCACTCACTAGGCCATAATTTATGTGGATTTATTCGAAGGTCCCACTAAAGAGAGTTTGGTTGTGATCACAAATTTCCAAGGACCGTAATAACTTCTCTTGAACCTGATTTGTTCAGTTTTTCTATAATGTGACATAATGAGTTGGAAGAAATCTGGGAGTGTTAAATGCTCTGATTAAAGTCTTCGTCAGTCACCAGTTCTGATCTCTGTGGCTTCAAAATGGGATCAGAGGGTGGTTCAGAATTTAATGTAGACCCAGTCCTCAGAGCATGCTTAGGGTTCAAAGGGATACATCAAAGGGTGCTCCTGAGAAATTCCTGCATTACACTTTCATAGTTAAGATAACTCAGAGTCTTGAATAGTGAGGCCTGTGAAAGGGAAGCAGTTCTAATCAATTCATAAAGAAAAGCTTTTGAATATAAACAGTTTACTTTTCTTCACCAAAGCCTATGGAATGAGAATGATGATTAAATATACAAAGAATACTAAAATTAACAAAGTACTCTGTATTTTGGAGGTGGACAAAGCAATTACTGAAAAAATGGTATTAGAACAACTGAGTTATTAGGAAGAGACTTCTCCCAGATTTGCTTAGCCATCCACAAAATAAATAACCGTCATGCTGCAATATATCTGGGAAATAATTATTACTGTCAAATGACCTCTTGGTTAACAAGACAAGCCAGCATACTCAGAAGATGACAGCCCAGAGAGCCCCCCTGTGCAGAGCTGGGCAAGAGAATCTCATGCCAAGAATGATGATGTCTAGGGGCTTTGCTGTTATAATTTCATCTCATCCTTTTCACTTCTCTCTGGGTCTTGCTGGGAGAGAAAGCCTCCAGCATCATTCTCTGTTGGTATCCCCTAAAACACTCTCCTGCATTTCTGCAAGAGAAACAGCCACAAGAAATGATGGAGGTATGTCCTAGAAATCATTGCACTGATTTTTAGAGATGAGTTTATGTTACACGGCGTAACAGTAGGTCATAGAATTGTTCCATTTCCATATATCAAATTCTGCAGGGAAACCATGTTATTTTCCTCTATTCAATAAACTACTGAGTATTCTCTCTGCCCAGAGATAGCTCTGGGTGTCATCCTCTGCCTTCTCCAGACGCTAGCCTATGGACTCAGCCCCAACCAGCCCTGAGGCAGAAAGGATGTTAAGAAGTCCCATCCCTACGATCAGGTGAGGCCCGGAACTACTTCTGCTACCAGGCTTATATTCACTATGCCTGACGTGAAACCCTCTTCCCCCATCCGGGACATATGACTGGGCGGTTATCTAATTTTTCTCCACCTTTTTGCCCACCAGTTCTCCACTCTTGCATAAACCTTCCATCAGGCTATATTCTCCCTGGAGCCTGGAGCTGGCCCTTATAATCTCAGCTGCTCATTGCTTCTCAGCCTTTTAGCTAAGATCAAGTGTCATCTCAGCTGCTCAGTTTCCAGTTCTGCGGTGCTGATGGGTGCTGCACAAATTCTAGATACCTTAACTAGAACAGGTAGCCCACTTATATTTAATGTATTTATGAATATATTTGGGATTAAATTTTTCATTTTATTGTGTAGTGTTCTTGGGACCTTTTCTCCTTTGTCTTTCAGTTAATTATTTTTAATCTTTTTGTTATTTTCCCTTTACCAGTTAGAAAGTTATGTACTCTTTTTCTATTCATTTAGCTATTAGCCTGTAAATTATGACATACATAAATAACTTATCAAAGTCTAAAGTGAGTCAAAGCTTTTATCCTACTCCTAGGTACTGTAAGAATTTTGGAACATATTTATATTTTGTTCTCCCCTCCCCACCTTAAGCTTAAATATTTTATTGCCTGGTATTTAAAGCCTGTCATGTTTTACTTCTCTTTTTAATTCCAATAGACATTATTATTATTGCTTTTATAGTCAATATTCATTTATATTTGCCCACATTTTTACTACTTTCTTTATTCTTCATTCCTTTTTACACCTCAGATATTCCATTTGGTATATTTTCCTTTGGATTTAAGTAAATCTTTTATGCTTTTTAAGTAAAAGTATGACTAATAATGCATATTATTATTATTACATTACCTGTGATTGTCTCTATTTTGTATGAATTCTTGAAAAGTATTTTTGTAGGGTATAGAATTCTAGGCTAACAGTTACTTTTGTTCAGCACATTGAAATAGTATACTGTCTTCTGTTGTTAGTATTGAGAGCTCAGCTGTTTATTGATTATTCCTCTAAAGGTAATTTTTTTTTTTTGTGGCTACTTTTTTTATAGGTAGGCTCTATGCCCAACATGTGGCTTGAACTCACAACCCCAAGATCAAGAGTTGCATGCTATACCGACTGAGCCAGCCAGGCATCCCTCTGGGCTACTTTTAAGGTTGATCGATTCTCTTTCACATACACATACGACCTCTTCTCTCCCCCCACTCAACTCCATCTCTGCTCAGTTTCATTATTATGTATCTAGGCAGGGATTTCTTTTCCTTTATCCTCCTTGGAATTCACTGGACCTTTTGAATCATAGAATTTGTGTCATTATTCTGCCTGTGGTGACTATATAATTTATTCTCCCAACGAGGACTCTCCTTAAAGTGGAAGGAGGGATATTAAGTACTAAGCTGGGGATAACAAGACTGAGTTAGACTGTCCCAAGGAAACAGGATATATGTGGTCACCATACCTCTGTCCCTCCAGCCATCTGATGCTTACAGTTTACAGGGTATATCTCTTTTTATTCATTTACTTTTGACCTTTCAGTGTTTTCATAGTTTGTCTCTTATTGGCAGCATATGGTTCAATTTTGCTTTTTTATCTTCTCTGACAATCTGTTCCTTTTAATTGAAGTGGTTATACCATTAGTTTAATCTAATTATTGATATGGTTGGATTTAGGTTTACCATTTTATTGTTTTCTGTTTGTTTCTTCTGGGTTTTGTTGTTGCTGTTGTTGTTGACCCTGTCCTGTTTTTCTCCCTCATTTTGATTATATGAGTATATTTTTGTATTCTATTTAATCTATTGACTTTTTAGCTGTAATGGTTTGTATTAGTTTTTAGTGGTTGCACCAGCAATTAAAATAGATATTCCTGAACTTTACTAGTATATTTAGAATTAATATTGTACTATTTCATGTAAAATGTAGAAAGTTTTTAATGATATCATTTCCCTTTAATCCCCACTTTCATCCTTTGTAATTGTCCTATGTATTAAATCTACCTACATTGAAAATCAGACAAAAAAATGTTACTCTTTTTCTTTAAACAGTTGTATGTATCATAAAGAATTTAAGAAGTAAACCATTTCTAATGCTTTTCATTTGTTCTTAAAGAGTCAAACTTCTCTCTAGTACTATTCCCCTTCAGTCTAAAAAAACCACCACAATTGGGGCACCAGGGTGGCTCAGACATTTGAGTGTCTGACTTTGGCTCAGGTCATGATCTTGGAGTCCTGGGAGCGAGCCATGCATCAGGCCCCACATTGAGCCCCATGGCAGGCTCTGTGCTCAGCAGGGATTCTGCTTGTCCCTCTCCTTCTGCCCCTCCTCCTGCTTGTGCTCCCTCGTGCATGCTTGCGTAGAAAAATAAAAAATGCTAAAATATATTTTCTTCGTTTTCTTTTTGCTGAAAATGTATTTATTTTACCTTTATTCCTGAGGGATATTATCACTGGACATAGAATTCTGGGTGACTTTTTTTCTTTCATCACTTTCAATATGCTATTCCACTATCTTATATTCTTCATATTTTCTGATGAAAAAAATCTATGGTCATCTCATATCACTGTCATCAGATAAATGCAAATTAAAATCACTGTGTGGGACCTGTAGCTTCTGATATGGTGGTATAACCTCAATAGACCAGTCTCCTGCTGGTAACTTCACTTGACAAAATACAAAAATAACCACCTGAGGACTCAGTGAAAAAATGTAGGCAGACAAACTGTGGAGGAGAGCTGAAACTTGGAGAAGAAATGGGCAGGGATGTGAGTTGTGCTTTTTGTTTTTGTGGCCTTGCCCCAAGGGCAGGCATCAGTTGTTCAGTGAGACAGGACAGCAAAGGCAGCCTCAACTCAGAAAAAAAAGGTGCTGGCTTTCTGGTTAGGAGAACCGGGGAAAGAAACCCAGGCAACCATGACTACAGAGTGAGGGATAATTCCCAGAGGGGAGAGATGGAGAGAGGGATCTCCTAATCATGTATATGAACATCATGGAAGTCTTAGACTGACCTATGAGCCACATATGTACAGAATAGACTCAAAGGAACAGAGTAAAACTTAAAGACTTGATCTGATATTTAAACCGCAATCACCCATGGATCATGGTTATTTTGTTTGTATTGTGTAATTATCATTCAGTTGAAGTTTTTTTTCCCCCTTCTTTCTGTTACTAATTTCTATTTTCATTCTATTCTGGTTAGAAAACATATTCTGAATGGTTTCAGTATTTCAAAATGTGTTGAGGTTTTCTTCAAGGCTCAGCATACCATTTATATCAACGTGGATGAAACTAGAGGTATTATGCTGAGCAAAATAAGTCAGTCAGAGAAATGCAATTATCATATGGTTCCACTCATACGTGGAATATAAGAAACAGGGCAGAGGACCATAGGGAAAGGGAGGGGAAACAGAATGGGAAGTCATCAGAGAGGGAGAAAAACCACGAGTGACTCTTTTTTTTAGGAAACAAACTGAGGGTTGCTAGAGGGAAGGGGGGGGGGGGGGGGGGGGGGGTAATTGGGTGATGAGCATTACGGAGGGCACGTGATGTGTTGAGCACAGGATGTTATACACAACTGATAAATTATCGAACACTACATCTGAAACTAATGATGTACTATAAGTTGGCTAATTGAATTTAAATTAAAATAAAAGGCTCAGGGTATAGTAGATTTTAATAACTGTTCCATGTGCCCTTGAGAAAATGTAAATTCTGGCTTTTTGGATGCAAAGCTCTATAAATGAATATTATATCAAGTTTGTTAATTGTGCTTTTCAGAACTTTTATATGTATACTGATTTTTTTTTGTCTGCCTGTTCTATCAGCTGTTAAAATAGATGGGTTAGTATTTTATGATTGTAGAGTCGTCTATTTCTCTTGTTTCCTCAGCTTTTTCACTTTGTATAATACTTAGAAGCTATATTATTATGTTATACAGTTTTAGGATAGTGGTATTTTCTTTTTGATGATTTTAACCTCTTTATCATCATAAAGATATTGAAGAGCTATTGACTTGTTTATCACTACAAAATGTTGCTCTTTATCTCTAATAATGTTTATTGCCTTAATATTTACTTTGCCTGATATTAGTGTAGTTATGCCAACCTTCTTTTAGCTGATGTTTGAATGACATATTTTTTGAGTCTTTTTACTTTAGACCTTCCTATGTCCTTATATTTTTTAGAAAGTGTTTTTTTGTAAGCATGTTATAGTTAGCTTTAAAAAAATTATAACAGCTTGGGGCACCTGGGTAGCTCAGTTGGTTAAGCATCTGCCTTCGGCTCAGGTCATGATCCCTGGGTCCTGGGATCGAGCCCCATGTCAGGCTCCGTGCTTAGCTGGGAGCCTGCTTCTCCCTCTCCCTCTGCCCTCTAACCCCACCCCCCTCCGCCCAGCTTGTGCACGCATGCTCTCTCTCAAATAAATAAATAATATCTTTTAAAAAATTATAACAGCTTTACTGGGATATAATTTACATACTATACTATTCATGCTTGTACGTACAATTCAATGGTTTTTAGCATATCCATAGAGTTGTGAAACCAACACTACTAATTTTAGAACATTTTCATCACTCCAAAAAGAAACTCTGCATCCATTAGTCTTTTCCAATTCTCTCCTCACCCCAAGACCTTAGAAAACATTAATCCTCTTTCTGTCTCTATGGATTTGCCTAATGAGATATTTCATATAAATAGAATCATATAAAATATGGTGGTTTGCATTTGACTTCTTTCAGTTAGCATAATGTTTATAAGGTTCATTCACATTGTAGCATTTATTAATCCTTCATTCCTTTTAATGGTTGAAAAATATCCCTTTGTATGTATATACCACATTTTTAAATCTGTTTATTACTTGATTGACATTTCAGTTGTTTCCACTTTTTGGCTATCATGAATGATGCTGCTATGAACATTCATGTAAAGGTTTTGTGTGGACATATGTTTTCAGTTCTTTTGAGTATACACTTAGGAGTGGGATTGATGGGTTATATCATCAAAATATAGGTTTTATATTTTGAAGAACTGTCAAACTGTTGGGCTCCCAATTCTATTCTGCTGATTTATGTTTATTTTTATGTCAGTATCACAATGTCTTAATTACTACAGCTTTGTAGTAAAACTTTGAAACCAAGAAGAATGAGTCCACCAACTTTGTTCTTTTTTGTGATTGTTGTGGTTATTCTAGA
The DNA here is from genome assembly GCF_004348235.1 of Phoca vitulina. NCBI lineage: Eukaryota > Metazoa > Chordata > Mammalia > Carnivora > Phocidae > Phoca > Phoca vitulina. The sequence continues at coordinate 7,900,299 of NW_022589742.1, forward strand.
TCCCTTGTATTTTCATTGATCAGCTTGTCAATTTCTGTACAAAGCCAGCTGTGATTTTGATAGGAATTGCATTGAATTTGTAGATAAATGTGGAGAGTATTGCCATCTTGACAATATTAATTGTTCCAATCCATGACCTTGGGATGTTCTTCCATTTATTCAGGTCTTCCTTAATTCCTTTCAACAATAGTTTGTAGTTTTCAGTGTGTGAGTCTTGCACTCCTTTTGAAAAATAAATTTGAAAAATTTATTCCTAAGCATGTTATTCTTTTTGATACTATTGTAAATGGAATTGTTCTCTTAATTTCAGAATGTGCATTGGTAGTATATAAAAGCACAATTGATTTTTGTATATTAATTTTTAACCTGCAACTTTGCTGAAATTGTATTCTAATAGGTTTTTTAAAAGATTTATTTATTTGAGAGAGATCATGTGCATGAGTGGGGGGAGGGGCAAATGGAGAGGGAGATAGAGAGAATCCTCAAGCAGACTCCTCGCTGAGTGTGGAGCCCAATGTGGGGCTCAACCCCCAGGCCCCGAGATCATGACCTGAACCGAAATCAAGAGTCAGCTGCCTAATCGAGCCACGCAGGCAGCCTATTAGGTTTTTTTGGAGGGAGGGGCGGGATTCCTTAGGATTTTATGTATATAAGATTGTATCATCTGTGAATAGAGATAGTTTTATTTTTTCTTTTCCAACTTGGTATCTTTTATTTCATGGCTAACTCTCCAGTAAAATGTTGAATAGAAGCAATGAGAGTGTACATCTTTGTCTTGTTCCTGATGTTAGTGGGACAACATTCATTTTGTTTTCCCTAGTGCATATGATGTTAGCTGTAGGTTTTTCATAGATGTCCTTTTTCAGGTTGAGAAAGTTCTCTTCTGTTCCAAATGTGTTGAGTGTTTTTATCAGGAAAGGGTGTCAGATTTTGTCAAATGCTTTTTTTTTTCTGCATCTATTGAGATGATCATGTGATTTTTGTCCTTTATATTAACATATTAATATGGTTTATTATATTAATTTTCATGTTTTTATTAAGTTTTTACTTTAATTCCAGTTAACATACAGTATTATATTAGTTTAAGGTGTACAATATGGTGATTCAACACTTCCATACATCACCCTGTGTAATTCTCAAATGTTCAATCACCTAGAATTCCCCAGATAAATCTCTTATGGTCATGAGTGTATAGTCCTTTTTCTATGTTGCTGAATTTACTTTGCTAGTATTTCATTGAGAATTTTGACATCCATATTCATAAGATAATATTGATTTGTAGCCTTATTTTCTTGTAATGTCTTTATCTGGTTTTAGTAACAGTGTATATAGTTGTGTTTTTGTGTTTGTTTGTCTTGTCTGGTTTTTATAATCTTAGTCTTTTACTTGGAACAGTTAGCCCCTTTACATTTATTGTAATTACTGATATGACTGATATATATCATGTTGTCATTCATTTCCTTCTTGGCCCATCCATTTTCTTTTTATCACCCTTTCTTACTTTCTTTTAGGTTAATATAAAAATATATTGTGCTGTTTTTTTCTTATAATTTGTTACATTTTTTTTTCTATTCTAGTGTTTAGTCTAAAGATTTGGAGTGCTTCCAAAGATTTTTTTGCTATTCTAGTGGTTAGTCTAAAGATTTAACATGTGTTTATGAATTATTTCATTGGAATACAAATTGTTATTTTGCATTATCCCCATAACCTTAGAGCCTTAGAACGTGTAAATTCTATTTACTTCTGTTATTGTTGTCATTTTGTTATTAATATTCTTAATGATATTCAATGTGAATTCTACAAGACACTATTATTTTTACTTTGTGAAGTCAATACTTATTTATATTTATCCACATATTAGTCCATTTTTGTGTCTTTATTCCTTCCTACATTTCCACATTTCCTTCTGGGATCCTTTTCTTCTGTCTCAAGGACTCTCCTTATTTATTTAGTGTAGGGCTTGAAATGGTTGTATACACTTTAGATATGTTTTTAGGGTCATCTAGTCCAATTGTAACTGAAGCTCTCTCAGGCATTTAAAATATGAGTTTTGTAATGTATCCATATTTAATTAGTTATTACAGCAAGTGTATTTATTTACTGTGATTTATTGTATTCTACCTGAAAGCAGAAGTTGTGAGATTATTTTACAACATCCGTTTCTTTCTTTTTTTTTTTTTAAAGTAGACTCCACACTCAGTGTGGGGTTTGAACTTGTGACCCTGAGATCAAGAGTCGTGTGCTCCACTGACTGAGCCAGCCAGGCACCCAAGAACACTTTCTTTAAAAGTAAGCTCTGTGCCTCATGTGGGGTGTAAACTCACAACCTCAAGATCAAGAGTCATATGCTCTACCAACTGAGCCAGCCAGGCACCCCTAAATGTCTGCTTCTTAAACTTGATTATAACTTGCATGGAGGTAGGAATGTTGTCTGCTGTGCTTAGTTTGGGTTGTCTGACATTTATAAGTTATTTGTGAATAAATTAATGAATAGGTGAGGTAATGTCTGTAAACTGCTGGTCAGATAGTAGGTATTTGAAAAAATAAATGGTTCTTCTCTATCTTAACTCCCTAATTCCTGTCCACTTTATATCATACTAAGGTGGGGGCTAAAATTTGCACCTATTATCAGTTATTTTTGCCTGACTTTGAATAGAGGGCAAAGAGAATGGAATAGAATATTTATTAATAGATATCAATAATAGAATATTCTATTTGAATAGAACAAGTAAAAGCATAGGGAAGGCTACAGGGCTGGGATGTTGAGGTACAAATGACCTTACTTATACAGGTTTGCTGGAGCTCAGTGACTGAGAACATGAGGATTTGACCTTTTTCATTTTATGGTTTTGAGATTTGGGTTGCAGTGGTGGATGATTTGTGAAGTAACCACTCTCCTATTTCTGCTGCAGAAACATGTTAAGTTGTACTTAATCTATTTATGAATTCAAACTGGAGGATGTGGTGATAATCACTTAGCATCCTCTCTGTGTAAGAATCTGCAAATGAGCAAAGGAGCCTGGGGAAAGTGAAGTGCATAATATGAATACATGGATAAAAGGAGCAGAGAGGACCCCATTCTATCTAGGTTACATAATAAGGTTTTCGACATATAAGAAAATAGTGGTGTATAAGTAGCTGGCTTTCAGTATGTATCTCAGGTCTTTGTAAAAGTAGTTGCTGCCTCCCTGCATTCTAGAATCAAGAGCCATATTGGTAGGATATAGCCAATTATAAGTTAGCCAACCACTCTAGTTATCGATTGTTATGACACAAATTGAGGGTAAAGATTTATACTTGGTCATTTTTCAGAATATCCTTTAGAAAGGATATTCTAAGAGACATTCATTAGCTTGTCTGAAATTCTTAAATTATTATCCTCAAAGTTGTGACATTTTTAGAAGAGAAGCATCATATTGCTTCCAAAGATAATACATCATAGCAGATGAAACATAAAAGGAATTTCTGAGTGATTCAACACAATGATGTTTTTTTGCTTTTTAAAGCACTTTATTTTTGGGGGGAGCCAATAGTTTCTACATTTTAACAATTCCATTTGCTCTCCCATCTTGAGAATCAAGTTAAAATAAGTTGCTCCTAGTTCTCCCAGTAGTTCAGCTTATACATGGACAGCATGGTTAAATTTATAGTGCTCACTCCCATTCATTTTCTTTTGGGTCTCATAGTAATCCTTTGAGATAGGCAGGGAAAAGAGTAGCTATCTGTCTTACAGGTATAGAAACCAGGAAACTGAGTTCTTGCCTTTATTCTACTCTGCCATCTGAGAAGCTGGGTTTATGTGGACTAGGTTAGTTATTATTTGTTCAGCCATTTTAAACCCCCACATTTCAATTTTTAATATATTAGATAGGAAATGAATAAATACATTTTTTTAATTCTTGCTGGATCAAAAGACCTTTTTTCTCAAATATTTAATTAGCCTTGTGTATAGTAACCGACCTTGAACTCTGCTTTCATCTGAGAGGTCCTGTCACAGTAAAATAGGTCTGGGAAGAAAAATATCAAAAGGTAAAAAAGAAAAAAAATGCAGGTTGAGATGAAGTGCTTGATTTAAAGAAAAATTCTTGCAACAATAGCTTTCCCACTCAAATGACAGAAATAAGTGGTAAGAAAGGCAGGGTTTTACAGTAGAAAGGGCAAACATGATTATTAATTCATTAGGAAACCACATTTCCCTCCTGTAGCATTGATCATTTTCCTTCTGTTGAGTCTCATCTGTTTTTCTGTTGATGGTGAACTATTAGGTGAAAAAATAATCAGAGTTGGTAACAGTTTATAACTGATTATATCCATTTGATGTAGCAAAATGAAGTTTTCAACCAGAGGTTGGATGAATCTGCCTTTTTTTTTTTAAGAGAGGGTTGGAGGGGGAAGGACAGGGGGAGAGGGAGAGAGAATCTCAAGCAGGCTCCATGCCCAGAACAGAGCCCAATGAGGGGCTCAACCCCACAACCCTGAGATCATGACCTGAGCGGAGATCAAGAGTCAGACACTTAACCAACTGAGCCACCCAGGCGCCCCTGAATCTGCCTTTTTTGTATGGTTAATCGAATTGTCAGTAGCGCTTCATCATAAGCTTTGCAAGTTATTTTTACAAAACATTAGGCCTACAAAATTGGCCTTTGCCCTAGTAGTGACCCAGGGGCTGGAAACACCTCTGCTCAGCCACCTCACGCCCCTTCTTGTCTCTATTGCTTCGTTGCTGACTGATATAGGTTGTGTCTGTGTGTGTATGTGTGTGTGTATAGTCCCCAGATAATTGGCTGAGTGAACCTTTTATTCAGTGTATAGCTACTTTAATAGCCTTATTTTTATTCTGAATTTACTGTTGCCTTGGGATTTAAATTCATTTATTCATATGGTGTTTATTGAGCACTCACTATGTGTGAGGTACTGTTCTAGGCTCTAGAGATAAATCAAAAAATAAGATAGGAATAACTCTTTGACCTCATAGAATATATATTCAAGTGTCAGGGGAGACAGAATCAAACAGTAAATAAAACATACAGTATGTTGGTGAAAAGTGTCATGGAGTCAAAAAAAGGAACATAGAGGGACAGGGAGTGTTTCTGTGGTGTATGGGAGAAGGTGCCATTTGGAATTGGGTAACAAGGGAAGGCCTCACTGATAAGGTTCCATTTGAATAAAGATTTACAGGAGTTGAGGGAGTGATGCATACAGACCCCTGGGAGAAAGAATATTCCAGGCAGAGGCAGAATAACAAGTGCAAAGACCCTGAGTTGGGCCTACGTATAGCCAGCTATGTGAAATGCCAGGTGACTGGAGCTGAGTGAGGGAGATGGAACATGGTAGCAGACAAAATCATAGATCACAGGGAGGCCCAGATCATGGAAGGTTTTGGAGTCCAATGCAAGGATTTGAACCTAGATTCTGGAAGAAGTTGGGAGCCAGTGCCAGAGTTTGCACAGAGAAGGGATATGATCTGGCATGTGTTACCTGGATCACTCTGCCTGCTGTGTTGAAAACAGACTTAAAGAAGCATGGGCCAGAACAGCTCATTGAGGAGGCTGTTACAGTAGTCGAGGGCAGAGATGATGGTGGCCAGACCAGGGTGGTAGCTGTGGAGGGAGGGAGAAATGATGGGGTTCTAGATGTATTCTGAAGGTATTGCCAGTAGGATTTTCTTGCACATGAGGTATGGGTGTGAGAAAATGAGAGGAGTCAGGATGACTCTAAGGATTTGGCCTGAACCACAGGAAGGATGGGATTGTTATTAACTTAGAAAGGGAAAATTGAGGAGGAGCAGGTTTTAGGGGAAAGTCTGGGTTTTTGGTTTTAGACATGTTAAATTTGAGGTGCCTGTTCAATATTCAGGTGGAACTATTGAGGAGGCAGCTGGATACACACATCTGGGCTTCAGAAAAAACTATGTATGTACATTTGGGAGTTGTCTGCCTATAGGTGGAATTTAAAGACATGGGACAGATGAGATCACCAAGAGAGTAAGTGTGCAGAAGGAGAGATATCCAAAGACTGGGCCCTGGAGCCCTCTAACATTTAAAGGTCAGGGCGATGGGGAAGAGCTAGCAAAGGTGACTAAAATAGAGATGGCAGTGAGGTGATCTTAGAGACCCCAAGTGGGTGCCTGACAGAGTAAATGCAGAACAAAATTCGTTTCCAGGAGTCCATCACTCTATTCAGCCTTTGGGGGAGGGACTTGAGAGTGGACTATGTGTAAAGGGACTCTCGCTTATTTTTAAAGTTTGGGGAGATATAATCCCCTGATAATTTGGTTACAAGATGGCAAAGACAGTGGGCAGTGACAAATGTGTCAAAACAACCATTGTAATGGGACCACTTTTTGTTCTAGTAAATGCAGTGTGTTTTAATTAAGACATTGTTGCATTCCATAATCATGACAGGTCAATTTAGTACTTTGTCAATTTCTTTCTTTCTTTTTTTTTTTTTCAATTTGGGGATAGGCTGAGGTAGGATAGGAATGTAAAAGTCAGAATGAGGCAAGAGAAACTAACCATTTGGATATTTGACATCGTTTATTCTGACATTCAACAACAGGTTACACAAAAGAGGACCCAAGAGCTGTTTTTCCCGTCTGCCACCATTAAATGTCATGTCACCAGTGACAGCTTGGAGCCTGATTCCATATCCCCATTTGTCTGAAGAGCTATCCTTGATATACAAATGTCTTCTGAAGCAGCAGGTCAAGGCCACGTGTATTGTGAATTGAACACTCAGTCCCACGTTTGGTTCTTTGCTCTTTGAATTTTACCTTCCCTGAACTTGCCTGCCAGTGTCTGTCATTTTTAAGAATCAATTTAGAAAATCAGTGAGCAGGTGCAAATTCTGAGAATACCTTCGGGTCCCAGGTGAGCTTGCCTAAAGCACAGCGGCACTGCGGCATCCTTGCTGGTACCTAGGAATAGTACTAATTACTTTCCAGGGCCTCTCCCCATCTGAGAATTTTGGTCGGAAAGCCTCATTTCTAAAAGATGGCCTGGAGCAGATTTAAGCACAGAGCCCTGTAATTGGCGTGAGCGAGCAACAGTTGGACTTCCTGAATTGAGTTCTTCCATGGTTAACCAGAGCATATCGAGACAGCACTGAGTGCCTCTTAGCTCCCAGGAGGAGAAGAGGAGGGAGAGAAAAGAAAGCAAAGCCATGAATGGTCTCACTGAAGTAGTCCATGGGCATTGTTTCTTGGATCTGTTTCTCCACGTGAACCCTATTTTGAAACTAAAATATTTGAATTATAAACAGGTAGTATAGCATTTGGACTACATAATTTTTATAATTTGATGTAAAACTTCAAAAATCTGTTTCTGTGAATCGTAACTTGAAGTGACAGGGCTTGATATTTGATCCTGCCAGGTTTTCTGAAACCTTCCTTTTCTTTTTGGGTTAGGCTTAGGGAATTTAGGCTTTTTTTTTTTATTTCAATACTGAAATATTCTCTTGGTTATTACACATGCATGCGCACACAAAGGGTTCTGGTTTATGAGAGCTTTTCATTTCAAAAGAGAACCGTCAAATTCATGAAAGAAGAAAGAGTATAGAGTATGTGCTCAATTATAAGATGTCTCATTTTATATGGAATGACTCATATTCTTAGGCAGGTAAGCTATATATAAACTCTTTCCATAAATAGATACTACATATGTGAATCCAAGAGAAATTGTGACGGGAGAGAGAAGTGCTGAGAGAGCTTCTGTGTCGTATTCTTGAGGCCACTGTTGTCCACGGTTACAAGGCAAGCATGGGGCAGGGGCCTTTTGGGTCACACTCTGTACCCTTGCACTGCCTTGCTAAAAAGATCCTGGGGAAAGCGTTTCAAGTTTCTCCAATAGGCTTTCTTAGTTTGCCGAAATGAATATAACGAGATGTGGCAAGAGCCATATTTCACCAAGTTCCAGATTAGCAACACCATGGCCGACTCCATAAGAACCTGCTAGAATCTCTGGAGCCCTGGTGGCTGGTCAGTCACCACCGTGTCCAAAACATCCACTTTCAAAAATGCCCATCATGCCAATCTGCAGGATTTGCACCTTATCCTAGTAGCTTCAGATTTTGACAACTAGATTGAAATACTGAAGTTCTAGGCAGTAAGACATCCTTTTCATTATAATTTCTCCTTATTTGTTAGGTGTTCAGGTCCCACACTTAACTCCTGCTCAGTCTAGCAGGAAATGAGGATGAGGGGTTTTGCAGTTGTTTTCTCTGAGTGTTCTCTTATTGACTGGAGCATGCACAGCTGCAAATGAAGGACTCGTCTTTGTCACATGTCTTGCCCCAGGTGTTGGCCTTGTTGACACCCTCACCTGGTGCTCTCTCCCTGTCTGTCCATGCAGGCCTTTGCCTTGCTGTTTAATCTCAGCCATGCAGAGCAGTGTGTGAAGTTCAGATTTCAGTAGAGGCAAGACCTGATTATTTTGTCTCCTTCTCTTCAGATTCATCTGTTCATTTATTCACTCAATCATTCAGACATTTTTCTGGAAATAACTGGGGGAAACATCCTGTGATACTTTGTATCCAGTGGTAGGTAGTACCTGAGAATTATAAAGTGGCAGATAAAACTGTTAAAAAGTTATAAAGCTGTAACTGCAAGTTGCTGAAGAAATAGGCGGGCTTCTGGAGAATCTGGGATAAGACTTGGGCATAGGTGATGAAGTTGTCTTCAGAAATGCACATAACTATCAGTTGTTTAAATCTTCTCTCCCCTTCTCCTTTGTTTCAGAGGTGGTGTCCTCCCTTCTTTGTGACGATTCCCACCTCCTCCCATTCCCTTCAGGACTCTGTTCCATCACTGTACCCTCTCTTCATAGTTCTTGAAGTTCTCTCTTTCTTCTGGGGCCTTTCTCTTACCTGGAAAACATTCTCCAGCTTCCACTAGCCCCCAGGCAATGTCCATGACCTTATCATATCACAGCCCTTATCTGCTTTTAGTCTGCTTTCTGTACTTGCTACTGGGCTGAAAGTGCTCCTTCAATGGGTGTTGTGGGTTGAATTGTGTTCCCGCAAAATATGTATGTTGGTCTTAGCCCCCAGTACCTCAGATTGTGACCTTATTTAGAAATGGTCTTTATAGAGGTAATCAAGTTAAAATGACATCTTTAAGGTGGGCCCTAATCCAATATGATTGCTGTCTACATAAAAAGGGGAAATTTGGACATAGGCAGACATGTACAGAGGGAAGACCATCTACAAGCCAAGAAACACTGGAGGCTATTAGAAGCTTGGAGAGAGGCAACGAACAGATTTTCCCTCACAGTCCTCAGAAGGAACCATCCCTGCCAAAACCCTGATCTTGGACTTCTAGCCTCCGGAACTGTGAGACAATACATTTCTGTTGTTTAACCACCCAGTGTTGTTACTTTGTTATGGCAGCCCTAACACACTAGTACAATGGACACAACTATGGTTTCCTAATGATTAAATCCAAAGGCCTTTTCTTAATCTGGTCAACCCCTCTGTACATTTTAACCCTATTAGCCACCTCCCTTTTAAAATTTGAGAGTCAGCATGGTGAGGTGGCATAAACAGAGAGCTCTGGAGTTAGACCACCCTGGGTTCAAATTCTTGGGTAATTTAATTCATCTTCTGTATGCCCATTAAATGGAATTTGTATCTACCTCAAATGGTGGTTGTGAGGATTACATGAGCTAATGCATGAAAAATACATGTTGTCCAATAAGCACAATATAAATAAAAGCTAAATGTTAACTCTGTAGCCAAGTTGGGAAGGACCTAGACACTGAGAAGTTAGCTGAGATGACAAGTCAAATGGTAGGACCCTGGGAACGAGATTCTTGATGGTGCTTTAGTCAGGGTTAGTGTTTGCTCTTCTTCCATGCTTCTACCACTCTCACTGTACCTAGCAGGCTGGATATTTTCATTTGTGCATTTCCTCTCCTATTAGATTTTGAGGTCATTGGTAGTAGACATAGTAAATATTTGATGAGTGAAGAAAGAACTGAATGGAACAAATCTAACAGAGCATTCTTGGCCAGTCCAAGGACTGAGGGCCCATGCTGTTCTGTCCACACTCAGTGTGGAAAGTAGTGAGCTGTAGGAGTCTGCAAATCACGGAAGCTGCTGTTAAGGAGTTGATTGTTTGGGCTAAAATGTGTTTTTCTGAAGTTCTTACCAACTCCCTTAGCTAGGACTAGATTTTTAAAAAACTTATTTTTGGTAAATCATTACTGTAGTCAATCTGAATGAGTGATGAAAATGCACTTTTAACATAGGTTTTTTTTGTTTGTTTTGTTTTGTTTTTTAATTTTATTATGTTATGTTAGTCACCATACAATACATCATTGGTTTTTGATGTGGTGATCCACGATCCATTGTGTTCGTATAACACCCAGTGCTCCATGCAGTACATGCCCTCCTTAATACCCATCACCGGGCTAACCAATTCCCCCTCCCCTCTAAAACCCTGTGTCAGAGTCCATAGTCTCTCATTGTTCATCTCTCCCTCCAATTCCCCCCCCTCATTTTTCCCTTCCTTCTCCTAATGTCCTCCATGCTATTCCTTATGTTCAACAAATAAGTGAAACCGTATGATAATTGACTTTCTCTGCTTGACTTATTTCACTTAGCATAATCTCCTCCAGTCCCATCCATGTTGATGGGAAAGTTGGGTATTCCTCCTTTCTGATGGCTGAGTAATATTCCATTGTATATATGGACCACATCTTCTTTATTCATTCGTCTGTTGAAGGGCATCTCGTCTCTTTCCACAGTTTGGCTATTGCAGACATTGCTGCTATGAACATTGGGGTGCATATGGCCCTTCTTTTCACTACATCTGTGTCTTTGGGGTAAATACCCAGGAGTGCAATTGCTGGGTCATAGGGTAGCTCTATTTTTAAATTTTTGAGGCACCTCCACACTGTTTTCCGAAGTGGCTGTACCAACTTGCATTCCCACCAACAGTATAAGAGGGTTCCCCTTTCTCCACAACCTCTCCAACATTTGTTGTTTCTTTCCCTGTCCATTTTGGCCATTCTAACTGGTGTAAGGTGGTATCTCAATGTGGTTTTGATTTGAATTTCCCTGATGGCTAATGATGATGAACATTTTTTCATGTGTCTGTTAGCCATTTGTATGTCTTCTTCAGAGAAGTGTCTTTTCATATCTTCTGCCCACTTTTTGACTTGATTATTTGTTTTTTGGGTGTTGAGTTTGAGAAGTTCTTTATAGATCTTGGATACC